>NW_008824338.1:7421142-7421445 GCF_000699105.1 Pygoscelis adeliae
AGTCAGTCTAGAGCCGTAAATATAGCAACTTTTCTCTCTTATCCTGTACCACTCAAAATGTGTCCTGTGCAAGGCAAAGAATCCAAAGAACAAAACCCATGAAATGTAGTATCTCTGTAATCAGATAGCCATAACACATATGAAGAAGAAAATTTGAGGACAGACTAATAGCCTTAATTCTAACATTAATTCTCAATTTCTTGATTTCGTATCCTTGCTTTCTTTTCGAATAAGCAGTTTTGTTTTCCTTCATTTTTGTTTTCCTTCATTTTTGTTTTCCTTCATTTTTTCTTGCTACAGAAA
>NW_008824338.1:7421465-7432759 GCF_000699105.1 Pygoscelis adeliae
TGGGTAATCATGACAGCAGAGAAACTATGGGAAATAAAAAAACCCTGAGTCTATCTAATTTTAGGTATGGACAGAATACAATGTAAAGACCACACAACCAGGTGTGTAGACGTACTTAGGTGCATTTCTGTGCCACCAAATTTCAAGCTCCACTGTAGACTGAAAGTGGCATTGGAACTCAGTCGACAGAGCTCACACTTCAGATAACTGAATAGAGCAGTACAGCTCCTACAAGATTCAAATATGCAAATAACTATTTGCAGGTTTGACTGAAATCAGCCTCTAAGGCAGAGTCTCTTTTTTTTCCCCTGCTCTTTCTTTCCCTCAATTTTTCTGCAGAAAAAGAAACTGTATCCAAGTCATGAAAAAAAAAATCCTTCCACCAAGATATTTCCATTCATTTGGGTAATGTTTATTCACAGGTAATCAGCAATGTTTAGTAGCAAAAACGCAGGCATTTAGCACTTCATTTTCTAGGCACTGACATTTTCTAGCAAATGAAAGTCTTTATATGATTGAAGTCATATAGGACCATTAGCCTCAGTAACGCGCTTCGCGATCCCGAGGCAGTCAGCTTGGCTTTTTCAAATGTAGAGTTTTTTCAGATAATCCCCAACATGTACAACATGATTTAGCCACACAGCACTAACCCGTGTGTATCTGTCTGGATCAATTCCATGAATGTTTTTCATCCCTTACTCTTCCATATCAACAGATCTTAAGGATCAAATTCAGGAAGAAAGATAGCACATTTGCATACAAATGAGCAGTATTATAATCCCGTAGCTTCATTCCCTGTCTCCTCTGGATAATTCAGATGCTATTTTTATTTCTGCAGCAGATTATCTCTGTCTTTCAAATAAGCAGATATATTGAAGGTCTTACCAGGTGCTTGCCTAACCGATTCTATCCACTGGACAATTGGTATTTTAGCTCAGCTGGAGACTCTGTCTTTAAAAGTAAGAAATTAGGCTGGTAATGAAGTGAGACAAAATCTGAATTGCAAATTTATGAATTGTAGATTATAAGAAAGGGCTAATAATCAGAAAAAGAAATATTTACTAACATGTGTCTCAGCAGGTGCTAACCATAGTTAGTATTTCAAGATTTGTCTATAACACCGCAATTACGGGGTGGGGAGAGAGTATCTATATCTATATCTATCTACAAGTACAAATTTCAAGTTCTGATCTTCCTGGTACTGCAGAAATACCAACTACCATTTTTATATGTTGTAAGGCTTTCCAAGTAAACCGAAGATTCAACCACAGTTACATCTGAATAATACCATATATACCAACATCAGCAGGTGCAATACTTGCACAAAATGCAGAACTCAGAGGTAAGCCTAGATAAAAATTAACTTAAAAACAACTTCTAAAATGATGAAAATCTTGCTTTAAATCATTCCTGTGTCCCAAGCGACCTTAGTGCAAGACTCTCTCACATACTGTAAAAGCTCCCTGAAATCTCATGCATGATTCAAAAATTTTGCCTATTTATCTGTTTAAGGATTAATGGCCATGTCCTCTTCCCCCACTCTTTCTAAATTAACAGGAACTGATGACTTTTGCTCTGTAGCAGAAAATTCCATTTGTACTGCAAAGGGACAGCCACATCCCAGTACACCTGAAGGACCAGTGATGCAATCTGGCCTTAGGAAGATGACAGCCCCTTTCTTTCAGAACAACCACCATCCTCCATAAGGGAAAAAATATGCCACATGGAAAGGCTTTGCTAATCAACCTGTAAGGCTTTCTTTTTGTTCTCTGGCTATGAACTAGGGGGGAAAAACTGAAAGAAAAAACAGTTCTATGTTTTTTAATTAATCCACCTGAACCGGACACAATATTATTATTCACATTCACAACTTTCTGATCACTAAAGAGCATCACATTAGACTAGTTCATGCATTTTAACTATGTATTTCTGAGCTTAGAAGAAAGCCAAACACATGAAATTTAACATTAACTCCAGAACTTCTACTGTTTGGGGGTTTCTCTCTTTAATGCCAGGCTGTATTGTTCCCAGTCTTTACAACATTTTTGTAAATTCACCTAAATGAATGGCATACATTCTGAACATGAATTCCATCTCAATGAGGGCTTACACTGGGAATATATGGTTGAAAAATTAACTCCCTCGTAAATTTAACTTTTGTTCTGGTGAGGTCATATGATAACAATTTCCTGATTAAAGCCTTCAGCAGCCTCCTGGGTCTTACGCTAAGTACCAACATCAAGAGGTCTCTTACTTGTCTTAAGGTAAGGATAAATAGGGAATGGAGCTTATTATTTCTGCCACTACTTATGATAGTGCTCAGGCTTCAGCTAAGATGAGGATCCCACAGTGCTAGATTTTGTGCAAATACGCTGTAATAAAGACTCCCAGAAGTTTAAAATCTACATAAAAATAAAATGATGCTAATAGGGCATTGATATTACTTACATTTTAAAAAGGAAAAACCAAAACAGAAAAAGATTAAATGACTAGCCAAAACAGTCACTTACAAAAGACTGAACAGTTGGAGCTGGCATGGAATTTCCATCTATTGCTTACTGAAAGACTGTCCTCCTCCTCGGCGAGCTTTTATAGATAACGCTGAGGAACACCAGAGGTCCTGAGAGCTTGTGGTCTAAGCACCTAACGTGTTTATTTTTTTGGTTTTAGAAGAACTCCTCAGCTGCTCAGCCAGCTATTTTGCTGCCACATCTCAGAAACTATGCCACTGGCCCTAAGACAGCCCTAATGGATGGGAGCCTGATCTATCCCATGCTTACATGGGCTTAAATTAACAATTTTACTATCTCCCTTGGCAATTTAATTTATTGGCTAACTGCTCTTGCGTTGTTAATCCACGCACCCTTAAAGTTAATTTTTCTAGGCTGCAGCAACATAGGTTCGTTATTTGTTTTACCGTGAACAGCCAGAGCAAGCAAGACCCCAAGTTCTATAAAACTGCTTTCCACACACAGCCTTCCTTCAGTTCCTTTCCTATTTCTCTCTAAAATATACAAAATATAAAATATACGATAGTTTTGTGTTTCTCCTTTCCTCTTCAAATGGCATTCAGAACTAAACACAGGCTACGTTAAAACCATTGCTACATGAAACCCTCATGATGAGCTTAGCAGGTTAATCTTTACAGTGCACGAGACTGAAGTGCCCACAAACTGCTAAGCACGACCCAAAGAGAGAAAGAAACAACGAATAGCTCACACACAGAATAATCCTAATAAGTAAAACTGACAGCAACCTCAGAAAGGGAAGAAATGGCACTAATTCCTCTACAGAATTAGTTTTGTGTGGGCTCAACCAGCTCAGCCCACCCTCCCTGGAGCTGATAAGCACTAGATCTGATGCAGAGGAACTGGTGAGAGCACAACTGCCTTCTTACCCCTTAAGGTCATCTTAGCTTTAATGTCCAAGATCAGCATTAGTAAACAACTTCAGTCACTAAGAGTAAGTTCAATGAGCTAACACAAATGATCTAATATTTGCTGCAGGCTAAGAAGACGCACACAGAAAATGACCGTAAGTTAAAGAGTTGCTGTGCATCGCTCCAACTTCCCTAATCTGCTCTTGTGTCGGAGCCTGTGCAAACGCTCGCCACGTTGCAGCATTTAGGGAATAGAGCCCCAGCCCAGTAACTGGCTCCAGGAAAGAGATCACTGCAAGTATCTTCAAAATGAGGTCAACTGTGGGATTAAAGCCTATTATTGCCTGTTACCAGTGCAATTCTAACCCTTTAACACCTACTCAAGTTGATTCTTCATCTTTAGCCTGTACTGCCAATTTTTTTTTTTATTTCAGTTTCTCTAAATATAATACAGAGTAGAAAACACAATTATTTTCTTATTTTTCAGCACCTTCAGTTTGGTATGTGAAATGGGCATGGTTCTTTATAGCTGCAAATCGCCTGACATATATTTCTGTGCTTATGTGCTACAATTCTACTAAACAGCTTTTAAGCCTTTTAAAACCCCTCACTGCATGCCAATCGGGGATTTAAACATTAATTTTTAAACAATCTGCCAGGAATCCTACAATATCATAGGCAACCGGTAGTGACTTTAGCACTTAACGTGGGTTGGCACTTCTCCTTTCTAGACCTTCTGAGGTCTTTTTTACTTTTGAGCACCAACTATTATCACAAGTGGTAACTCCAAGCTGGTTTTGGAGGCTCCCAGAGTAAATGCAAGCAGACCAGGTATTCTGTAGTACAAAAGGGAGGAAACCCCACTATGTGGTTGTGTAATTAAAGACTTGTTCCTGATGCCTGTGCATAAAGTAGAGAACTCGTGTCACACAGCCAAATTTAATTCAGGAATTTTGTGAGATTCGTGCACTCAATATTTCATCTGCCAAAGTGTTCTTTCACAATTTTTAAAATATATGGTACCCACTCATTTCAACACTAGAACAGGTGCAACATGCCAAGCAACAGCCTAGTACAAGCCCATCTTAGATAAAATGAAAGCATTTAATGAGTGAGAAGATGGCTTACCAGCACAGATGCTTTCAATACACCAAACCATTTGGGCATCGGACTCTCCTCTCAGTTAGAATAAAAGGTATCAAGACACAAAAAAGAAGCTCATTCCAGAGCTGCTTCTTCAGTAGTAATAAAATTAGCGACAATTGCCATCTGTCATTAATATGCTGTGTGCAAGAAAAGATCATATAATAATATAGCAACATTTATTTTATTACTAGCTTATCTAAAAGACAACCACCCTAAAAGACAACAACTATTACACAGAATAGTTTTTAACGATATGCATCTTTTCACAAATACGTTATTTATTTTAAAGCTAAAACCGTGACTGATTCTATTGTAATCAGAAGAGAAGTTTCATTGTTTCCAGTGGGCTCAAGATTTGACCCAAAAATTTGTGGTTCACCCTCAAAGCTCCTGAAGAGCTGAAAACTTCGTATGCTTCTGAAGCCAATTCTTGTGCCTTGCTTGGGCACTATATGTCAAGAAAGGTAGAAAAAAAAATGCAATTTTTTCTCTTATCCGTGGCAACTGTCACCGCACAGACTGCAGAAGTGGCCAGTTTAGCACAGCCCAAAAGGAGACATGTGGACAGTTAACCTGATTTACAGAAGTATTAAGCAGCCTTCAATCCAAGTAGCTTCACTGATGTTGCTCCAGTTTTTCTGAGAGCAAAATTTGGCTCTCTTTCTCAGAGCCTGCCTGCATGGGACTGCAGGAGCTGGGACTGCTACGGAGCCACACTCTCAGCCCAGCGCTCAACTCAGTTGCCACTCTTCTGCCTGAATACGAACCAGTGGTGACAGGCTCTGAAGTAAGTCCCATCCCAATGCTAGAGTGAGAAAGAAAAAAGAACCACAACCAACCCATAAGAGACAGTAATTGCACAGAAATGCTGTCAAGTTAACACTCCAAAATTAATGACTTATTTTACACTATTAAAATGCATAGTAGTACTGTTCCCCTACAGGCAGAATACAAATCAAGTTTAAGTAGGATGAGCAAAAACTAAATAGATTTTCACTGAGCTCCTCACAAATGAGTTCATTGCTTACATTTAATTATTTATTTTCTTCCTTTAGAAAGCGCCCTAAAACCTAAAAATATTGTAGGTGACAATCTCTGTACCTGTTCCGAGCTCTAAAAAATAGGCATCGTGCAAAACAAACCAACCAATCAATTCACCCATGCATATACTTCCAAGAACAGCGACTATACAGACAGGTTTTTTCTATTTTAATAATCCAACCTGAATGCATTAATTTTCTAGGAACTTGGGATAACCTAGGTGATTTTCACGCTGTATGTTTGAAAGGTGTAACTCAGCTGCATTGCACTTGTATTTTCATCTCTCCACAGTCCATATACAAGCCAAAAAACGACGGCATGTGTTGAGATGTCTTCTCACATAAAGGACTGATTTGGGGTGCTTTTGGTAGCAATTCAGCAATCGCATTAAACACTACTTCAATTTCCCTTTCCCCAGAGGAAAATACTGAAATAATTGACTTTGTGAAATTTCTACGGTCTTTCATTAGCACAATGACAGACACTTAAAAAGACTTCTGACAGTATGAGAAAGGCAATACTGAGAGAGGAACATCTGGTTATCCGAGCACACAGTTACAAGCAGACTGCCTTCAGGTCCCATTAACTCCTACCACTCCAGCTACATGCGAGAGAGTTAGTATTTCAGTAGTACTTTGAAGCAATTGACAGATTATCGACAATGTCGCGACTGGATATTTACTTAGAGATAAGAAAAAATACTGCAAGTGCTTATAATTTTCATTTTCTCAATGAAACAGAAACTTGCAACATCTGAGACAAAAGGAATGTACTTTTTTCAACTGCAAGAGAAGATTTTTATCCGATACAAGTTGTGTGACCAATTTTCAAGTTACTGAATTCTGCACTGAGCTTGGTATTACAGTTTGTGACATACAGGTGGCCAGACTAAATGATGCACTGGTCCCCTGTTTCCTTGGGCTCTTACAGATTTCATTCTCTTAAGTCACAATGTAGACACTGACATGAAGATTAAAAGAACTTCTCATCATTGTTCGCACTGACATGCAAATAGGTGGAAATAAATACTAGTACCAAATTAATTTTGTTTTGATGTAAATGAAATAATCTGCAGAGTACATCTACATTCTTTCTCTAGGAGATCACATAAGTCCATTGACTTCTGTAGCTTTCAATATTTCATTTTTGTTTTAAAATAAGATTGTTCACATAATTTCTCTAATGTTTGCAAAAAAACAGAGTTGCTTATTTGTTTGTTTCCTACTGGACGTAGGAGAGAACATTCAAAAGCAAAGCTCTACAAATAGTGACATATCGAACAGCACTGGCAATCACAGATCTTCCAAGAAAATTAAAATCACCTAATGTTAAAATAAGCCTATTAACCACCATACAGCTTGGTCTCCTAACTGGAAGCTATTGCAGCTTCAAGTCATCAACCCAAAAAAAAAAAAAAAAAAAATTTACTTTCAAAACAGCTGAGCATGGCTTCCAAAGCCATGGAAAATGTGACTACCGAAAGACAACTCAGATGAAAAATGAGCTGCTTTTCTCCAGTGAATTAAAGAAAGTAAAGCATTGTAAATAGGTCATAACAAAAATAGATTCTGCCTATAAAAAGAAACATCCAGTCCTAGCCATGAGCAGATCTATCTACTCACTACTGGAAATTCCTGGGAGACATCTGCTGAAAAGAACGGCCGCCCCCTGCTCTGGTGCAAACCCTACTCCTCAACACCATCAAACGGGAGGAGGGACAAAGTGAAAGGGGGTCTTGCTGGATATTTTGTTTCTCATTATTATTATACTGAGAGCTTCTGCTTTGATCTTCTTTCTTCCTCTGCTCTGTTCTTCCATCTCATTTCTTTCACCACACTCAAACACTGCCGCAATTGCAGGGCAGCCAGAGACAGAGTCCTGTATGCTCCCCCGTCAAGTCAAAGCATTTAACTACATGGTGCTTGCTACCAGACTTCCTAAGTGAAGTTCCTGCTGTTAACACCTTCTGCTAATGGACATTATTATTATCACCAATTTTTTTTTCCAAGTAAACATATGCTCGATTCCCCAGAAACATTTCTTTTTCCACCGACTGAAAATCTAATCCTAACTGACTAGTTTCACTTGCAGTTAACTTTTTGAATCTTTTCCATTTATGAACCAGCACAGAATCCACAATTGGATGGTTTCACTTTTAAAAACTGTAGACAGCATCTTTTCCCACAAATGCTGAAATCCAAACAGGCCAACTAAATAGTAAGCAAGTTCTTGCTTAATCCAATGGAAAGCTAAATTTTCTTCCCTTGATTTGTTCAAATATTAAGAACTTCAGCTTCCACGGTATTTTCTTTCTTTCAAAGAGACCTACAAAGGTAAAAATATGGTTTCTTGGACAGCAAAAGCAATCTCCTTTTCATAAGCTTAAACATTCTTTCTTATTAAGGTATTATTCAAGTCTCTGCATAGAAATCAAATTTATCTTGTAGTATGCAAGCAAGACAGACAGACAGTCAGCTGAATTGCAAATGGATTTGCAGCCATCAGTTACAGTGATGTGGGGAGGTAGTATAAGAAGCAAAATCCAGTATCTTGAAAAACAGTAACTTCTGTATCAAAGCAAAGATGCAGTCTAAATTTTATTAAGCTTCACAGAAGACTCAAGTGTTATGTAAATCTCTGATATGGAGAATGAGATACAATATATTTCATTACTGCTGTGTCACGTATCAGGGAACTAAGATAGCATTTCATATTAGGTGTGCTTTATTTTTTTTAAAGTAATAAAAAGATACCTATGGGAATTCAGAAAAAAGTAAAGAAATATTAAAATTTAGATTTAGACACTGGGAAACAATTTGAAGGCTTGAACACTCTCAGAAAAAGGAAAAAATAGAAAAATGAATGCATCAGTTAAGGAAACCAGCACCACAAAGAGTCATTAAGTGATCTGAGAAAAATGATGAAAAATTCAGCTTTATTCTCAGCTAAGCCATCTATCTCAAGCAACACAAGCTATAGATGATAAAAGGAAATCACAGGGAGACTGGAATTGGAGCACAAATTCATGCAAGTAAATAAATTAAGACTAGCAGTCCAAAGATGTAACAACACTTTGCACTTATGTAGCATTTCCATGTTCAAAACACTGTGAAAACATGAACTAACTAAAATAAAAAAATACTGTGCCATTAAAAAAAAAATTGTAATTCAGCTCATGCTACCTTGGTAATTACAAATGCAAGTCATAGAATGAAGTTCAAAGTAGACACGAAATTTCCTTCGACTGGAAGTTACTTCTCTCCTTTTCAAGCCAAACGTCATAGAAAATGCAGTAAGGTCAGCCAATTAGCTTGTATCTGTCTTGGATCATATGGCCTACTCTGTCTGTTTGAAAGTAGGCTTTTCCTCTACAGTCCTCTCCAAAGTGCTTTACCTTGTCTAATTTTGCCTGCCTGCAACAATCTGTCCCTCAGTAAAGCATCAATCAATTTTTCTCATATCCCTTATCAAAAGCAAATACCGTCCTCCCCAGCCTGCAGCTCAGACTGAAGGATTGAAGAAATCCTATTTTAAAATCCTAAAATGAGTCATCTTAAAATGCCAGTGCTTTACATTTTACTATCAATGCCATCATCACTTTATATCAAGCACTGATGCCGATGGATTTACACATGAAGCCCTGCCAAATAATCCAATTTGGATGGCAATTAACCTCTCATTAACTTTGCACTTCTACTTTAAAAAAAAAATTTCTTGGACAAAAGTCTGTAGATCTCACCCAAGAATACATTAGTAAGCATCCCAGTGAGTCATAAACACCAAATACCTACTCAGTGCTGCTAACAAGACCCCACCAAGGTTGTTTCTGAGTATTGTCCTCCATAATAACAAGATAGGTTTAATCAACAGTGTTATGCAAAACCTCCATTTTACAGCTAGAGGAGATAGAGCCCCAGATTCACACTGTGGTCTGAAGCTTCCCTTCTGTCCTCTTATCACTGAAACGTAACAGTTTTAAACAGCTTGGAAAGCTCATTTTAATATCTGAAGGTGAATGTTTCTTTTTACAAGTGTCAACTGTGTTGGCTGAGCTGTTTACATTATACAAATGGCAATAAAATACTCCTTTTTATAATTAAAAGACTTTTTTTCAGAATCACAAATGGTTGAGGTTGGAAGGGACCTCTGGAGGTCATGGGGACCAAGCCCCCTGCTCAAGCAGGGCCACCTAGAGCCGGCTGCCCAGGACCATGTCCAGGTGGCTTTTGAGTATTTCCAAGGAAGGAAACTCCACAACCCCTCTGGGCAACCTGTGCCAGTGCTCAGTCACCCTCACAGTGAAAAAGTGTTTCCTGATGTTCAGACAGGACCCTCCTGTATTTCAGTTTGTGCCCATTGCCTTTGGTCCTGTCACTGGGCACCACTCAGGAAAAAAAAAAAGAAAAATCAGACAAGGACTTAAGGGACAATGAAAACAAGTGCCTTTGACATTTTAAAGGTAAGTAACAATTAAAGCTGCAAGAACCTCATTTATGTTACTGTCTGCATTCCCTTGCTAAATTTCTCTTTTTCCATTTCCCAATACAATGACTCATTTATAGATTTTAGCCCTTTAACTACTATTGTGTACTAAGTTTTTTTTCTGTTCTTTACAAATCTTTGTCTTACGGGAGTTTTATTCCTTTGTACGTTTGCTCTAGTTTGTAGATGCCCGTGTCCTTCACCTACTCTTTGCATTTTAATATCTTCTCAAGGGAACATGCTCATTAAATTGCATCATTTCCATATATTTCTTTTACTCCATTCAACAATACAGGTATTAGGCATTTAATACCTTCCTCACTAAAACTTTAAAAAATGTTCACCTTTCTCAAGGTGGACAAATATTACTGAATTAAGTGATCTGCTAGCTGAAATCAGAATAAAGTAGCCTTATCATGAAACAGTGTGTTGTTCTTACACCACTGTATGCAGCATGATCAGAGCCAGGAAAGTGGACACCTCTAATACGGCCCACAAATTCTTCCCCTCGCGCCTGAGATCTTTCTGAGAAAGGCAGTCACAAAAACTAGTTGCCAGAAAACAGATCAATACTTCAGTACATCAGTATTACTCTGGAGCAAGCTTAGCAAAATAATACATACCTATTACCTGGTCAAGAGAGACGAATCAAGTATACTGCCTACATAAATACATTTTTAAATGCTCACATTTTAAAACAAATAAAGATTATCTTATTTCTCATGACAAAAGTATAAGATGAAGATAATTGATTATACTAAAACTTTAAATACAAAAAGGCTCTAGATGCCAGGAAGAAGAATCTACCAACATTTCAAACACACTTATTTCCATTAACTTGGTAAGTGAACAGCTGCTCTGAATTGCCAACCCTGTAACAAAAAAACCTCGAGCTTCTAGCTGACAGGTAGTTAACTTCCGTTTAGCTTCAAGGCTTGATACGGTTTAAAAAGATTTCTCCAAGGTGTATAGGATGGGCTTCCTGAGCACAGGCACATACCTCTTCACCACAAAATCCAGCCAGAATTCAGGTCCCAGGGAGGGCTTGTTCTGGAGGAACGAGCAGGACTCACAGCCTGCGCCCTGCCTGCTTTGTGCTCTTCTTCCCTAACTCCCCTAACATGGAAAAGTAGCCTCTGTTTCTTTATTAGCTTCCCTGCAGACCCTTCAGAGCACGAGCAAAGGTACAATGGTGACAGCAGCTCTTCTGCCTGCTCACCCCTTGCGTGACCCCCCCCCCCCCAAA
>NW_008824338.1:7432769-7435685 GCF_000699105.1 Pygoscelis adeliae
CGGCTCAGGGAGACCCCAGGAGCAGGGCCAGGGCTGCAAAGGCAGCTGGTGCCCCAGAGAGGACACAGCGCACAAAGGCTGTGCACCTCCAAGAGGGAAACACGGCTTGCAGAAAAAAACAAAGAGATTTAGGGCAAGCTTCTTGCAAGGCATGTGAAGGTGCAGTCACAGCCAAGCAAGCCAGCAGCTTTCCGTGGTAATCTTGTCAAACCAAGCTCCCTTTTCTCCCACGAGCAAACAGATCTCACTTTCAGGTCCCATCTGTACATGCAAGGCTCCAGGTCTGCCAATGTGATTTTGACAGACTGACTGACATAGCTTTTGAAGCTGTTCAATGTCTTTTATCTGCATGTGTGCATGTTGAATGCAGCCATCCTTCACGCTGAAAAAAAATAAATACATAACATCATTCATCGCCACTGTTTTGACAAATATTACATGGAACAAAGGGGCAGGAATTGTACTGGGAGTCCACGTCAGGTCCTCTATCCATCACCAGTTAAAATGTCCCCCACTAGGCCTTCTTTCAAAGAAACACATCAGCCCTAACTGTAACAAGTGGTAATTGTCATTATTATGTTGGCCACCATTCGCAGCTGTAAGGGAGCGGGGGAGATAGGGAAAACAGAAACCAGCGTTACGCCACTGTATGGGTTTTCATTTCTATTATGTATTATTCTTGTTCCTCTAGTCTCTAAATGCATATAAGGCAACTTGAAAACACATTTAGAACAGGAAAAAAAAAAGACGATTCAAACGTATGGATAGATTAGATCCTGTATGAGCAACAGACTAGCGCTATTCAAATCAAGAAAATAAATGACTATAAAGGGATATCATATAGGTCTATTAAATCAGGAGTGGCATGGAGTAAATAGGTAACAACTGTTACTGCTTTTTCCAGTGCAGAAAATAAAGATCATTGAAGGAAATCAGAAGGATGGATATTCAAACAACAAAAGAATGTACTTTTTCCACACAACTCATAGGTAAATTGTACAATTCACTATACAGGGCAGGTCAAATTTTTACACAGATGCAAAAAGCAGTTAGGCAAATTCACAGAAGAAAAGTGTACGGACACAAAGTCTGTGTAGCCGGTCTGAGCTGCAGACTCCTGGAGAGTGAGGGTCTGTACCAGGAAAGCACAACTATGAGCTTACTGGTGCTTAAACTCTTTCTTATGTGTCAGCTACTTGTCACTTCCAGAGACAGGACACCGTGCCATCTGGACATTTGATCTAATACTCTATGGATGCTCCTAACCACTGTGGACAAAGCCTTTAACATTTAAAACTTCTTGCTGTCCTGTCTCAAACTGGTGACATACAGCTAGAAATTAATTCTAAGTGTGATTCCTTTCATCATACTCCTTTTACCCGCACTCCTGCATATCTGGGCATAGCACCCATCTGTGGGTCCATTCAAAGCTACAATGAAGAGGATGGGGCTTCGCATCGGCATGACGAGTTTGGATTTATGAAGACAACTGCAGTGTCCGAGAGAGCTTCAACAGAGACAGAGCTCTGCTTGATGCAGCGGAAATTGCTACTTTACATTCTCTTAGCTATTTCAATTAATGTATGTTTTAAATGAAAACAGCATTCTATTTTTAATTTATAAATACCAAACACACATTAGTAAAGAACTGAAATTTGCAATGCCTCACTACTTTGTAAAGCTCTGTTTATAACATCCCTTGGGTATCTGTCACAAACCAGCCAGGTTATGACTCTCCAATTTATACAAGACTCTATAGGTAAGAATTGGTAGCATCTTCCTAGTCACCTGCAGATCGCCTTCGGTTACACCTTTAAGACAGGACAGTAATGACTGAAACCTGTTCCAGCTAGATGACAATTATACTTGTGCTCCTGATCCCGATGTGTGAGAGATTCGACAAAGGAGCTGCCCCAGCATCGGCACTGGGGATTGCAGCAGGACCACTGGCAACAGGTGAGCATAAACCTTAAGGGTCGCAGAGAACAAGACATGGGAGTTCTTACAACTGCTGCCTTTTTGTACATCCACCCTGTCTGGTATCTCTCTAATTATCCTCCAGGACAGTCAACTTCCAGCATTCACAAGCACTGATTTCACATAGAGATTCAAAAGGAATGAAGGAAGAAAGGGCAAAATATGGTAACATTACTATTAAAATATTTTTAA
This sequence comes from Pygoscelis adeliae, assembly GCF_000699105.1. Taxonomy (NCBI): domain Eukaryota; kingdom Metazoa; phylum Chordata; class Aves; order Sphenisciformes; family Spheniscidae; genus Pygoscelis; species Pygoscelis adeliae. The sequence goes on from NW_008824338.1 coordinate 7,434,939, forward strand.
TGCAAAAGGGTGTGACTGCAAGGGGGGGAGGGAGGGAGAGAAAACTACAGGAATGCTGCTTGAGGAAAACCAGCAGTGGAACTAAAGATATATTTAATTATTATTATTATTTATTTATTTGTACCATTTAAACAAATACCTATATGGGCCAAGTGGAAAAAATAACTGTCAGTAAGAATCCCATAAAGTGGCAGCTATGCAAAGCAGAAACCAAACACATGTTGCCAGAAGGATAATAAAAGAGCAGCATAATGTTCAGGGTGTGTTTGTTTTGAAATTTAGAGCTGGGAGCATGGGTGGACCCTACCAAAAATGCCAGGTCCCATGTTAGACTTTTCTCCTGCCCTCAATAATTTAACCTGTTTGGGGACAATAATTTGGCACAGGTGAAGGATTACAGTTCAGATTACAAACATGGCAGCAACACAGATTTCATTTAAATGATCTCATAACAAGTAGGGTCCATTTATGGAGAAATAATCTGTTAAAAAGGGGATGTTTTAGATAAGCCCTTGTACTTGGTCTTCATTTACCTATAGCATTCTGATGGCTGCAAAGGGCTGTTCTTGGGAGAGATGAGAAGAAATCAGCAAGGCCACTAAAACCCAAAACCTCAGAAGGATGCATCTTTTTACAACTTCTCGACCTCATCCTGCAAAATGCTTCAGTACTTGTGTCTTCCATACTTAATGGGTGGATAAGGGTCCTGATACTGTAATTCCAACCAAAGAAAGCAAACCTGTGTTT
>NW_008824338.1:7435709-7452381 GCF_000699105.1 Pygoscelis adeliae
CTTGCTGTCTCCTTCCTTGCAGCTGGTCATTCGTGGGCAGGTTGAAACAGCCAGGCAAAACCGAACTGAAGCCTGTGGGCTGCATGTCAGCGAGGCACTCTGCCTGCTCCGGATCAGATCCAGGCTCGGGATGCCACATTGCACCGTGATTTCCACCCCTGTGTAACAACCGACACTTCTGTGTAAGATTTCAGCATGCACTTCTTTTCTTCCCCTTTTCTGGCCAGCTTTACTGCAAGACTTGTTTATTTCAGCTGTGCTATTTTTATCTATTTTGGGTCTCCTCCCTTTGCTCTTTTATCTGCTACCCATGTTTTTCCCACTCCTTTGAATAGCTGGGAACTAATCCCTTTGTGGGTGGTTTGCAAGAGGGCTGTTGGGCTTGTCCTTGTGCCTGATTTTTTATTTATTTATTTATTTTTAATCTTGCCTGGCTATGTATTTTATTTGGCAGTTTTATGTAGAGATTTGGTTTTAGTGTTTCGTATCTGTTTTAATTCAGGCCATAGATGCCTCACAATAGGCAACTTACTAAATGAGCTAAAATAAATAAGGATGACATTCAAACAGTTTCACACCACACATGGGCAAGAACAGAGTTGTTGCAATAAAGCATTTCAGTGACAAACGAATTAACAGGCCCAGACAAGAGGTAAACATCCAAAGGCGCCATTATCTAATGCTTTGCGTCTGAAAGGACCCTGGAGCACTTTATTATATAGCTTTATTTATAAAAGGGAGATCATAAAATAGATTAATATTCCAAAAGACCCAGCATGCTATCTGCACTACAATTCGTCATATACTTGTAAGTTTTAACAGCTTTTTGATGTCAGATGGTTTGGCATCCTTGTTACTGAGAGATCCTGCCTCGGTCTTTTCCACTCTGTAGCTTGACTCGGTCTCCTACTGCTGGGATCCTTCACTGACGAAAACCCTGCAAAATGGGGGCAGCAAACGAAGAGCTTATGCTACAACTCAGCTTCAGGAATAGGCTGTCTCCAGTGACAGATCAACTCCAGCTACCCGCAAGACAGAGTGCTACCAGTGTAAACATGCAGTGGCTCTTGCAGCTGTGGAAGGCAGAACAATTTATCAGTGCTGGCGGTAACAACACAGAGGAGAAGGGCAGCCAAATCTCATTCCTTAGCACAGCCATTACAAAGCACCTGGGCTCCACATTTGTACCACCTTCAGCCAAGCATGGTAATGAGCATATTCTACAGCTGCTGCTCAGGTAACTTCCACCTGAGGGCCAAATATAACTCGCTGGTAGAAGCTACCTATTTATTTTTATTGCTTCTGGAAAGTACATGGCTGTACTGCACCACACAAAGTCCACTCATGCGGCAGAGGAGGAGCCAAAGCACACAATTTTCTCTTAACACTTGAACAAGGTATCGGTTCATCTAGGTAGAAAGATTGGGCATCACTGGTCTAGATAAACTGCACTCCTCATCACTACCTCTGAGAAACGTGGTATAAAATGCCAGGCTGATCCCTTGGAGTGACACCTACTGCTTCCATTGACAATGACAAGAAGTGACAGGAAATTTCAAAACAGCATCCAGAGTTATTAGCTTGCTAATAACCACCTGAAAATGAATACAAATTGGTGAGCAGCATTCTGTCAAACAATTATGTGATTGTCGTGATTAGAGTTGTTCAAAAAATTTTCAGCTAATCAAAAATTCTCAAAAACAAGCCTCTTATTTTCAACTTAGACTACTATTGGCTCACAGAAATGGAAAATCTGTGGCTTCAATTTTATTTTAAGTATTTTCAAGGTTTCCCCTCCCTACTTATGCCAAGTAGTGAATGAAGAAAGCAGCAGACTACTTTCTTTAAGCAGAATTATAAAGATTAAGAGGAGCAAGCGAAATGGCTTTTGAAAATTGTATTTTAAGTGAAGAAGTTCAAATACTTTCAAATAGTAAAAAAACCCAAATAGAAAGTTGTCATTATCACCAGACTAGATTACTGTTTTACATAATCTAACATGCTCCACCAAAACCAGTGCTGTCCACACGAATATTTAAAAAATAATAACCCATCTGTTGCTATTGAGGAAAACTATGAAGGAAAAATTCAGTTTCACAAGAATGGTAGCTAAATCTATATTGATAGAAGTTATCCACGAGTGCCACAGCACAGTATGATGGAATTGTCATTGCTAAAGAACACTTGTAAAAATAATTTGGAAAATCAACCATCATCACATTGGACAGTGAACCCAAAAAAGCACCCTCCACAACCACCTGCAAGTATCAAGGGCATTTAAAAAGATGTTTTACCCCCTTTTTAAAGTTCACGCACCTTCTGTAAGGGTTTTTATGGGCCTCTGCCTCATTCTGGCAATATAAGGGCTTTAAAATGCAGCCTTAAGGGTGATTTGTTTAACAGTAGCAACTCTTTACTCAATAAATTTGCTCCCCATGTGTATTCAAAACTCACCTCTGCTGACATTCAAGATAAAAAGTTCACACCGCAGAGTTAGCATAGTAAAGAGAAAAAATTACATGCTTTTGTTGCTTTCAAAACCAAAGGGATCTCTTTACTCATAAATACAACAGTTCCATCATACCCACCTAAACCCACTGGAGATACCATGTTAGACAGATGATATAGGAGAGCTAATCTACATTAAGCTAAAACCCCTTGATTACTGTTGAGGATTAAGAGCTCAACTTAATTTTTCAGACCAAGGTGGTATTTGCAGTACTGGTGAGGATACAGTAAGTTTGCTGATAAACTCTGCATTTTCTCAAGCGATTCTGGAGTTAATTGACAATAAGAAACTTCACTCCACGTACTAGCCGACTTTCTCCTAGCTTTCATGCCTACCCAAGGGAGTCACACTACCATGTTTCATGTTCAATTAAATGCCTGTGATTCTCAGTCTTAATAATCACTGCAGCATATAAGTACATCACAGAATTTTTTTAGAACACTTTAAAAGTCAGGCTCAATAGGACAAGTTAGATCTAACATCTCTAATGCTACCATCAACAACAACACTGAACTCAACTATTAAAACCTCCCATTAACAGGAATCGTGTTATACATCCTCTGGGCACAATCTGCATCATTACGATTGTTCTGAAGCTCTGAACAGGTGATTTCTAAGCTGACAAACCGACTGAATCACAATGAGCTGGATGTAAAACACAACTAAAAATCCCCTTACTCTGACTGCTATACATCTAAAGTCTCAAGTTTTGAAGTTAGCTATGCTGTCCATCAAGGAATCCCTCAAGATCAGCTAGATATATACCACAAAAACACTGCACTGGTGCCCATGTGCTGTGGGGCCAAATATTACTGTGAAGATGACTCATGAAAATTTATTTTAAAACTGGCTTGTGAAATCAAATCCCCAGAAGAATATCAAGATTAGGGTCACAAAAGCAAATGCTTTAAGACCAAAAAATGGTGGCGACCTGTGTAGAATTATAGTATCTGAGCATTTAATGAAAATTAATTAATTCATCTTCGCAGTTCCAAAGATAGCAAAATGATTACTACCATTACGCAGAAAATGAGAAATACGTCCTGGTTATGGTGAAAAGCTCAGTAAAAAAAAAACAAACCTCCACAGCAATGTTCAGCTGCCTCAACCACAGGAGTTGACTCTTCTTCATGCCCTTCACTGCACACTTACTGATTTCCAAAACAAGTAATACAGAGTTTGTTAGGCAACTTTCCCTCACCCGCAGGCACCATCCAGGCACTGAAGGGAAGAGAATTCCAAGGAGTCAAAAAAAAGGTCTGTGTTCAGGTAATTGAAAACTGAATCATAATATGTATGCAGCAACACATTCAAAGAAATGAACTGACATGGTAAATCAACTGTAGGTAATGCTGACATTTCATAATTTCTGATACCTTAATGTTTCTCTCTGATACACAATGGCTGTCTGACAAATTGCTCAAGCTTTACAAAAGAAATAGGAAATACCTACACGTTGCTCCTGACATCCACCATCAATGCACAAAATGATGAGCAGGACTGATATCTACCATTTACATTTAACCAACAGCTATTAAAGTTGTCATCTCTGGTTTGGATCACTCACTACAGAGGATGAAGATATTTTGACCACATCCGATAGCTGTTTATGAATCAAGGGGAATTCAGGACCTCAGAACCATAGGTCCAAGCCCAGGGCCTGGCAGAAAGTCTCATTAGAAAAGCAGCAGGCAGGCCTGCCCTCTCTCTGCCTCCTGTCCCCTCCAGGTACCCCTGTGTCTCTCATCCAAACAGTCCCAAACTCCCACCCTACCATTCAGGCTGCCCTGTTCCCCGGGGCCTGCCCATTCCCACTTCTACCTCAGCTCTTTGCCTGCTCTCATGGACACTGCTACCACTTAACATGTAATTAATTCCATATCAGATCCCTACATCAAATTAATAGAAACCCCTGCTTGAATAAATGCCAGCAAAAATAATAATGGATGCTTATCATGTAAAATTCTCTCTTTTTCAGCAGTACAACAATAATATAGGAAACCTTACAACTTCTATGGATTGAGTAGAAATAATGCGAATAATTCAGGTGCTGCTATTATTTGCACCAATAATTTAAAAATAACATTTTTATAGCAAGCTATTTCTAATACTACTGGTAGTAAGAGTGCCTTCAGTATTAAAAAGCTTTCAAATTTCTGTCCTTAAGTTTATAAAGGACACAAGAAACTTAAAAATAACAGCTACCCAAAACCATCAAGCTTAAAATCTTTTAAGTTTATATCTTATTTTCAGACAGGACATACACTTGTGACTAAATCTCTGTGCATTTCAGTACAAAAGCGTCACGCTCAGAAACTACCTTGATAAAATATCTCAAGTAACAAAATGCCTAGTGCACAGCAATAATTTTCATCTTGGGTACATATATCAAAAAGGTGTTTCTAGTTTAGTTTCAGCCATTATTATCATTGAGTCTTTACGGCACTAAAAATGGGGAACTTGTAGGAAAGAAACACTGAAAGCACGTGAACAGCCATAGTAAGAGCAGACATTATTTCCTTCAAAACAGAATAGCTGAGTAAGCAAAATACAAGGACAGATAGCTTACTCCTTTGGTTAGTATGTGATTCATGCCTATTCACAACAGATTTGAAGAATTGTTAGTTAGAAAATAAGAATATTCAAAGGTTACTATAAAAAATGCTATGCTCTCATTTAAAACAGTATCATATGTTATTGTACATCTCATCTATTTGCACATTTATCGAGCTTCATATGAATTTTCAGCTCAATATAACACATTTGTTTTATATTTTATGAAGCTAGCTGAAAGTAAAGTGTGAAACATCCTAAGGTAAAGGCCTGCTTGTATCCTTTGTAAACTAAGCTCTCTAGAGTGCAATCAACACTCCTTTTACCAATAGCAGAGCATGAGAAAGCTGTCTCATTGTATCCTCAAAACAGCCTTTTGGGATATCTTCACGTGTGCACTCTTTAAAGATAAGGTCATTCCATAAGAAAGGTCCTCATTAGGGTAGCTAGAAATTACAAACATGTCTTTATTTTTAATATTTTGTAATTGAATAATCAAGCCTATTTGAGTCTCCTTCCTACCTTTCTTTTTTCCCACTGACATAATTCTCTGTTGTGGTTCTACCTGAAGAATGACCTTGATTCATTCCTTTTGGTGGAATCAGGTTTTCTGTGAAACTCAACTTCCTCTAGCTCTTTTCAGGTTAAAGGCTTTAGAGCTGTCTCTTTCCTGGGTGGAAGAACCCTCTGCCTTTCTTTTTTCCATTTTACTCAGATGATGGATTTCTTCTTCAGGAGGCTGAAACACTCCCTCTTTCTCAACTTCTCCAACGCCTCTTGCAGGTCCCTATGCTTGGCCCCCTCTCCAGGACACTACTCAAGACATTAATTTCAGGAGGTCACCATACGGCTGATCATCAGCCTTCACTTGCGTCTTCTGCTGCTGGCCATTATCCCCTCTGGAAACTACATCTGTGGAACTGACTGCTGCCTTCTGCTGACTGTCAGTGAATGCCAGATCCCCCCCACATTTGCTCAGCTTCACAAACGCCAGTGTCATTCTCAGCTTGGACAACATTTCTGAGACGGGCTCTACTCCACTACGCCTGTCTCTCCTGTGCATACGCAGGTACATTTACACACCTCCCCTAGGCAGTGATGACCTGTTGCTGCAGGTTTCTTCACAGTTTTGCCTTGTCTCTCCTTGACAAAACAGTTACTTGCCATTCTCTCATTTTATACACAGATGAGCCAACTCAGTAATTAGGGCACTGCTATCTTGTGATACAATTTCCTCCAGAAGTTAGATCTTTCACTATCTACATTTAGCCGTTTTTTATTACTTTGTTTTAAGCAGGGCTGCAGATTTCTATAGCTTGTAACAGGCTATATGTGCTCTGCAGCTTCTTCTAAAACTTCTTTCCAAGGGGCATGGCTTGTGCCATCTAAACAGTTTCTTCTCCTCTTCAGCTTAGTGACAATTCTCCTTCCCAAATTCTGCTTCTCTTGTGAAGTTACCCTCACATCCAACAGCTATGGCTTTCTTCTGCATTTTAATTATCTCTGCCTATAATTCCTATAATTTTGACTATGCTCTCCAACTGCTTGACTAGTTGGATTATCATCTGGATTTATCCTCAGAAAAATATTCTCTCCCTCTTCTAGCACATCAGTTTGTTCCCTCATTTTAGCCAAACTTGAATGGCTTCTCTCCACACTTTTGCATATTTAGCACTTCCTGCCCACCTTCCAGATTTGTGTTTTTTGATGTTGCTCCACCAGTTTAGGTGCAAAGGATTTCACATAGATTTACAAACAGATTTCACAGAATCACACAATGGTTGGGGTTGGAAGGAACCTCTGGAAGGTCCAAGCTCCCTGTTCAAGCAGGGACAGAGTTGGTTGCCCAGGACCATGTTCAGATGGCTTTTGAATATTTCCAAGGATGGAGACTCCACAACCTCTCTGGGCAGCCTGAGGCAGTTGCCCTCACAGTGAAAAGTGTTGCCTGATGTTCACAGGGAACCTCCTGCGGTTTCGTTTGTGCCCAGTGACAGAAGCAATGGGCACTACTGAAAAAAGCCTGGCTCCATCTTCTTTGCACTCTCCCTTCAGGCATTTATATACATTAATAAGATCCTCCTGAGCCTTCTCTTCAGGCTGAACAGTGCCAGCTCTCTCAGCCTTTCCTCATATGTGAGGTGCTTCAGTCCGCCCATCATCCTTGTGGCCCTTCATTGAACTCTCTCCAGTATGTCCATGTATCTTTTGTACTGGGGAGTCCCCCAGAACTGGACACACTCCTCCAGGTGTTGTCTCACCGGTGCTGCGCAGAGGGGAAGGATTATCTCCCTCAACCTGCTGGCAGTACTTCTCATAATGCAGCTGAGGACACCGTCTGCCTTCTTTGCCACAAGGGCACATTGCTCACTCATGTTCAACTTGGCATCCACCAGGACCCCCAGGTGCTTTTCTGCAAAGATGCTTTCCAGATGGGTGGTCCCCAGCATATATTGGTGCATGGGGTTCTTCCTCCCCAGGTGCAGGACTTTCCACTTCTTGTTGAACTTCATGAGGTTCCTGTCAGCCCATTTCTCCAGTCTGTCAAGGTCCCCCTGGATGGCAGCACGACCCTCTGGTGTATCAGCCACTCCTCTCAGTTTGGTGTCATCCGCAAACTCACTGAGGGTAAACTCTGCCCCACCATCCAGATCATTAATGAAGATGTCAAACAGGACTGGACCCCGCACTGATCCCTGGGGTACACCACTAGTCACTGCCCTCCAACTAGACTTTGTGCCACTGATCACCACCCTCTGGGCCCGGCCATTAAGCCACTTTTCAATCCACCTCACTGTCTGCTTATCCAGTCTGTACATCAACAGCTTGTCTATGAGAATCTTATGGGAGACAGTTGTTGTCTGCAGAGAACAACCAAAATTGCCAAATCAGGCTCCACCAACGCATACCTTCCACCAACCTGAGAACCCTGCTGTTAATCAGGGCAAGTGGTGTAAACTCCTTCCTGCCAGTGTTCCTTTTAAATAAGGGAATAAATCCACTGTACTTTGCAGCTTCATTACATTCTGACCAGGCTAAACAAAGCTGTGTTTTCTTCATTAATGAAATCATCTATGTACATTTCATTTCCTTAAAATGCAAAAAATTGAGGAATGCATAAGGATACTATTTTCCAATATACTAATTTGTCAAATAATTCCAGAACTGGAACATCACAGTTCTATTTTGAAAACTTAAAACCAGTGCTTCTTTTTGAAAATTCACAAAAAATTCCCCAATTCAACATCATTTTCATTACTTCCTGTAACATTTTTGTTATGCAAGTGGATTACTCCTCTTTAAAGAAGTTCCTAATGCAAAGAGAATACTGAGAACTCCCTCAGAAGTTCACACATGTTCATAAAAGATTGCTATCAGCGCAGAGATGCTGGTTGCCCAAGGACAAGTGCCTATAAAATTTCTTTTGTCTGTCCTACTACATTCTAGCTCTACTTGATAAGCAATTACTTGGTGCTCTATGTTCAATTATATTGTGAAACGTTTATGGTTTGTAATGGGTATCTTATCTGCTCAGACTATCTGTAATTTGATTAATTCCTCTGGGAACTGTTCAAACCGAGGCAGCGCCCTTAATGATTATTATGGCTCAGAAATGCTATCATAAAACCTGATTTCTCCACTATTCAGATGCTCAGTATGCATGTACGCATAAACAAGGCCTTCAGAATTACATATTAAGTTGTGACCTTCCTTATTCAGAAGATGCTCCTATTCCAATCTTAGGTATCAACTGTTAGGAGTAATCTTACCTACTCACTACATCCATAGGTCCTCATCATTAAACTTTTGTTACAGCAAATGCACTTATTTTCCTTGAACACCCAAATTATCATGCTGAACAACTGCTCCTATTCAGAGCAATAGAGTATCTTCACCCCAATTTAAAACGCAAGAAATGCCCCTTGGGCACATCAGTATCTTGAAATATGCACGTTGTTATCTTTCAACAATTTAACGTGAATAAAAGCTTAGGGTTCATTTCTGATAAAGGTGAGCTTGATTGCACTTCAAACTTTTTTGAGTAGAATTATCTAACAACAAAACTGTAGCCACGCGTTATAGAACAGTAAAATGTAAAACCGCATTGATGACCTGCTTACAAATGTAATTAGTTTTGTTTAAAAGCTGACAATACTGTTCTCATGTTACATACTCCTCTTTTACCCAGCCTTGAGGGATGATTTTCTAGATGCTTATTAAAAGAAAAGAGAAAAACTGTAATTTAAAATTTTCCTGAGCATATGACCTATCCTTTGCAGGAAAACACACTGCGTACACATGACGTACAAAAGCAACTTTCAAGAAGCACATCAATGCAGCACTACCAACTCTCATTACTCAACTACAGTTGTAGCAATATTGGGTGGTTTGCTTCCAAGCCACATGACTATGTAAGAACAAATATAATTTTGTACCTCAGGAAGAGGAGAGTGCACTGAGCAGCCAACCCTCCCTGAACTTGGAGAGCTTACAGAGAGGCTGGGGTTCTGAGGCAAATGAAAGAGACAGACAGACAGACAGAAAGGGCCAAATATTTGTGGAAGTAGAAGCTGAGTGTGGCTGGAACAAACAATAATACAAAGAAAAGATAAAAGACACATTGAAAGTGGTCACACTTCTTAGAATGAACAAACTATACAGAAGGTGTACCAGTACAGTTTAGGCCATACTTTGGGGTTTGCACACTGATATAGGGCACAGAAATGGGAAGCAGCAGGACTGCTATTCCACAGTTAAGGGAAGCGGATCAATGCCTTCCAACTTCCAGCTCCATTTATTTTCTTTGCTAATTCTCTTAAGAGAAGGCTATGAAAGACACTTCTTGCATGCCACAGAGCATATTTAAGCTTCATCAAGTTTGATTTAAAAGTAATAATTTTAAAAGATCGGTAAGAAAAAGACTAACAAAGGGGATCAAAATGTATTTTGGCTCTTTTAATACTTGCTTTAAGAAAATAAAGCACTCAAGCACCCAGACCAAGTGCAGAGCAGACAGTTCAAGAAGGTAAAATAAAGAGCCTGCATGAAATCCCAATGTGTTTGTTCTTTCTGAAAATAACTAGTGAGAAAAGCCTGTAAATACTAGTCACAATACAAATTTAACAGAGCCAGCCCAGTCAGACGCAGAACCTGTTCTCCTGCAAGTAACTTCCCACAGAAGCACTGCCTCTCTCTGCAGCACTACTTTTCTGTAGCCATAATAGTTTAAGGACAGAGGAAGGGCATGGTTTGTAGACAGATTTAGCGTTGCATCAGCTAGCAGGGTTGTACAAACTAGGCAAGCTTTCAGAAACACAAGTCCTTCTTCGGAACTTTGTATGCCTAAAAGCTTGTCTGTCTTTTCCAATTATACTAGCTTGCTTTAACAAAAAGATAGTATTTCTGCCAACTAACCTTGTCCTGTCTTCTGTGTGCAGTGACAGAAAAGCATGAGATATGATCTGCAGTACCACTGCAGTTTACATCAGTGCATGTCTGGTACCACTGAGGCTTCTATAGCCAAAAGGCATCATTATGGTATCGCTTTACCTCAAGATTCCTTAAGTGTTCATCAGTAACAACTGTTCCAGACGTGTCTGAAGGCAACGATTGATATGAGGTACCCATGCCGACAAGACTCACATGCTGACTTGTTTTTTCTGTCCAGGAATCATAATAAAAATCACATTTAACGTTCAAATGCTAGTTACAATTGAAACAAAGTTTTCAGGAAAAAAAAAAAGTCTATATTTTTTTCTGTATTCTTATCAGTAACACTACAAACCAAGAAACTGCTGAAAAGGTTTATTTGTTTGGTTTTTTAAGCGTATTTCCTATGCAAGGAATAGACTTCTGGAAAGAATCTGCTCTGCCAGAATTGCTCAGAACTTTCACATACAGGCTCAAAAAGGTGGACAGAATAAAGAATAGCTTTCTTTTTAAAACAGGAAAAACGATTTGTAACCTCCTTCCACTCTAAAACAAAACAAAACCAAGAACTGTGTAGAGACTTCCATAACTAATGTAGTATGAAAAGCAACACTTATTGAGTATTTCTAAAGGACAGCATTCCTTTGAAAAGCTGTAACTAAAAATAATTCATTTGACAGTCCAGCTGAGATATGTTTATGTCCCTATCTACTTCTAAATCCTGTGCTGAACAAAACAGGGTGGGTTTTGCAGCTGCAGTCATGCACTTAGGACACTCAAATAACATCAAATGTAACTAAATGAGCAATTTACTTTATGTTTACAGCAAAAAAACTCTATGCATACTCAATAATGTATTCAGCATGTTACTTAATTCACTGCATCAGAATTTGCATATTCTTGCACTACTTTTTAATGCTTCAGTCCAGCAATTAGCATACTGAATCTTATTAAATATATCAAAGATGTCTTTTTAGTTAGCACAGCGAAAAGAAAAATATACACCTGCAAAACATTTTTTTAAACACTAATAATGTAAGAAACATTACGTGCCATAGGAACTGTTACCACCTTAGTACACTAGACACAACAGAACCCATTAAGAGAAATACCTACAGTGGCACCATCCAACAAATTTGATTTGCAGACATCCTGTACGTTTTTCACTGGAAGGGAAGATCCCTGTAAGGCTAACTGAAACCCACCGAGGATAAATTTGGGCTTTTTTTCTAATTGTCTTTCATATATCTCCTTGAAAATCTCTCCCCAGAAACCTCAGGATGGACCAGAAGCTGAAAGTCAGTGCCTCCATGGTATTATTAAAAAAAGGTTCAGCCTGGCATGTTTCAGAGCCTAGTAGTCACACTGAGTGAAACCCTGACCTTGCTGAAGTGACCAGATATTCTTCATTTAATCCTTAATTTATCACAGAAATAATAAGAGTCATAAAAGGAATGTGCTCAATTACTTTTCTAACACTGTCTCCCAGCGCAGCCAAGGAAAGTCAAGTTAGGTCAAAATCAGACTTCTAAATTTCACTCTTTAATTTCTGCACAGCACTGCATTTACACATGCAGGGGAGGGGAAGGTATTTTAGGCCATCACATTTGTGCTCCCTGGCTGCTAATTCACACATTATGGTACAATGGCACATCTTCCTGCCCTCTAACCTTTCTGCCAGGCTTAAGAAAGAAACCCACTGAACACCAGCCTTCTCCAGTTTGTTCTCCCAGACCAAGGGAAATGCTCCAAAGCCAAACTGAACCATGCGCCTCTGCAGTCATTCACATCTGCTCTGTCCACTACCTACCCTCACGGAGACACCTCCCATCCCATGGCCAGAGACGCAAGGTGTTCCGACGACACGCAAAACACGTCGTAGCTGCACAACTGCTGCACAACACACATTTCCCCTTCCTTCTGCATCGAAGTTACTTCTGCCTTTGATATGTGCCCATTTAAATTTTCATTTTTAAAATGCTGAGCCTTACGTAAATGAGATTCAGGACTGTAAATGCAATGCCGAAGTTAAAAAAAAGATCTATCACAAAATGCAGTATTTTCACCTCTTGCCACAGAACAAATTGAATATGCTTATTTTAATCCCTGTAGTTCTCCTTAGAAACTACAAAAAAATGAGGTTGCTAATTAAAATAATATGGCAGCCACTTCCTAGTTGCAAAGTCTAAAAACCAGCCTTGAAGCAACTGTAAAAACACAAGCGTGGCTTATGCTACAAAGCATTTCATTCTCAATTATTTTTCAATGGAATGAGTCATGCAAGTCCACCGCTGCAGTATGTGTGTCACTAATTCAGTCCTGGGGATTCTTCATTCTCATTTGTTCTGACATGCTACAGGTGTGCTATTACAGTCAAAAAAGGAGCTGTGTACCAAAAGGAGGTTTCAGTGAATCTCTTCAGCAATCATAAAAACATAGCAAAAATACATCACTAGCATCCACCTTCATGACCCACTTAAAAAGTTTCATGTTCTTGCCAAAAGCACAACACTGCTGCATTACCTTTTCCAGATTTTCACCCTAAAACTGAAATACAATGTACTGCTTTGCCCCCAGCATATTGCTAATTGTACCCCAAATGGAAAGCATTTAGCTTCTGTATTTTCACCTCCTGCGCTCTGTTCATTACAGCATTTCACACTTTATAACTGAATGCATACTAACATTAAAGGAGCAATGTATGTCAGGAAAACAATAAACTTGACTTGTCATCCTAGCCTTATCCCAGAGAAAAATAGGTAGAGGTATAAATCACCATTTCTGAGAACAAGACAATACAATACGCTCCTAGAACTGGTCAGTGAAACACACAGGCTCTTAAAACTTTAAGTCAATCACATCCCTTTGGGCACATTCTGTACAACAAACGTAGCTTTAATCAGACACATATACCAGGATATGCTTGCAGAATTAGCATTTTCCATTGTATAACATGGTACACAGAAGAGACAAGGTTGCTGTTGGCTTGCTTTTTAACATGAGAATGGGAAAACAAACCATTTATTACTTCTTATGCAAATTTAGCAATAAGCGGTGCTGTTCAACGTTTTCTTTCTCTTAAAGAATGTTTCAACAGACAGATTTAGAAGGAAAGGTGTTTTCTAAAGAAAAAATCTTGTTGTCCATTCAACTATATAGCTTTAACAACTAACAAATCCTGTATTACAGTTTAATTCCTACCAAAATCAGTAGGATTCTCCTATAAAATGATTACATTCAGTAAGCCCGGTGAAGAGTGTTGCATAACACACCATCTTGTAAGGATGAACTTTCACCTACACAGATGCTCAAAAAAATATGCCAGCGGGAAAATCTGATAGCAGCCACAGCCTCATCACAGGAAGCTAGATGGACTAAAGCCATTTCTCTTCTCCCTTCAGTACGACACATTTTTGACCCCACCATACCAGTTTTGTAGTGCCTTACAGAGAAATGAATTGGCAGTCTCTATTCTGGTCATTCACACATTTTCTGCTATCAGGTAGATTATTTACAGAAACACAACTCTCTATTAATGACAAGCTTGACCCAGCACATTTTAAGCACCCAAATAAAAAAAAAAATTTCAAGCAAAACATTTTCCCTTCATTTGAGAGTCTCTCTCATGCCAATCACTGTTAGGTGAAAAGATGCACAAACAGCACAGCTCAGTCCACACAGCAACGATGCAGTGACCCAGAAAGAGAATCTAATGGCCAACTGAGTAAACAAAGCAAAACTAGCCAAAACCAAAGGGCAGCATGCACATCAGCATCTTCTCCACTTAACTGGCACATACTTAAACCTAGTCTCGTATTTCCATGTTCTGCAACAAGACTTCACATTCCCATAAGCACCACTTCCTCCATTGTTTCAAAGACACATATTATGCAAAAGGAGAAAAATAGGTGCCCAGGTTCACGGAAAAGTTAAGGAGGAAAATATGGAGAAATAAAAAGTGATCATTGTATCACACATTTAAAAATAAAACACAATTTGCAATTGAAAATTATACTGACAACTACAGATGGCTCAAAACAAAATGCTGGATTCAAACATCATTCTTCCCTTTGGGAAAAGGTGGCTGTAATTTTTTGAATGAACCTGATACAAATATATACATGAATCTGTCTCTCGTCTATAAATATAGAAGTCTATATAATTTACAATACACCCATGCACCTGCATATAGACAAAGTCTGTGGAAGCAATTATTTAAGACTAAATATTTATCCCCTGCTCCCTTTTTTCCTTGAAAAGAGGATTGTTATTAATGTTAACACAAGAACCAAAACCCCCCACCTCTAAATCTTTGGTGCGGCTTATGTCAAAAGGGCAACGTATATTAGAGTCCAACGAGTAAGTAGCACAAAAGACAAGAAAAACCACATTGTATCTTTGGTTTTAATTTCAGTACATACAATGTCATTCCATCCACTAACCTAAGAGCAAAGCTTTGATTTGGACAGATACTTTTCAAAGAGCACATCCAAACACAGCCTAACTAAAAAGCAGAAACAAACAAAGCTCAAGACACTCTGTATGCTACTGGGCATCATCTGCGCTTTCCATGAAGCATCATGCAGAGAAAGAGATAGGTGCCAGGAAGATGGTAAAGCACAGCTGAAATACCAGCTTTTACCAACAGATTTATCCCTTTCAGAAAAAATAAATGGAAAAGTTTTTGTATCGTTGTAGTCAGGACAATGCCTTGCACTCTGAAGTTACAGTATTTTACTGCAGGGCATCTTAACATTTTTTCTGAGAAGTCCCACTTGCCCCTTTTTCTAACAAAAAAGTTTTCCTAGAGACGACAGCTATCCCCTGCCATGGGCCATTCCAGTTTGCAGCTTCTGAAAAACTGTCAGACTTCAACTGAGCTCCTCTGCCACTCCCCTGCCTTTCCATTAGTCTTCCACGCCAGACTTTTAACACTGTAAAAGCAGTCAATCATCACAACTTTTAACTCCCTTAACACACATTTATTGAATTTGCCCGGAAACGGGGAGGTGCTGGGGAATGAAGGAGAAAATAGACCAAACCAAAACCACACCCATTTCCAGAGAACTTCTCCATCATCAGCCTCATGCGCTTGAACTTACTAGAAAGACTCCAACAGATCCCAATCACATTTGGGTTAGTCCTGAGCCTCCTTCATACCGCCCTGTCAAATTTCAAGCAGAAATACTACACGAAGAAGATTGCTATCGTTTCCTTTAAAGTGTAACACACATTTTGCTTACCTCGCTGTTGTGGCCCCTCAAATTGAAGTTGATTCTCTGAGGGGTGTTCCGGTCCCTCCTGCAATGGCTGGAAGTAAAAGTGACGCCTACAACTCCTCTGCCATTGCCTGTTGCCAACCAGCCTTCCTCATAGTACCGCCTCCTGCACACCGGTTTCTCCTTCTCACTTTTGGGGACTCTCCCTTTCCAGGAGAGGCAGAGGATGTTGGAATCGCTGCAAAGAACAGGCCCATGTTCCACTGCTGCATACATGCTTTTTAAATATTTTATTTTTTGACATAAGAAAGTAATATGTCTAGTGCACAAAATTTAAATCAATTTTTTTTTTTATTGATAAGACTGACCTGGGATAGATCATTGAAAGGGAGGAGGATGGGGTCAGTGTTTATAAATATCCACCAAATGCATAGTGAAAAATTCCTCTATAAAAGATGATGGCAGTTGCCTAAGAAAAAGTAACACTTAAAAAAAAATTCAGGTTCATTTTTGTTTCTGAGTCTGTAGAGTGAGGGTGCACTTATCCTTTGGAGAAACAGCTACTTCATAAGAGGCGCTCAAGAAATGGTTAAGTCATCTTTTTGCTCAACTTGATATAATCTTTATACAGCCTGAGATTCCAGTTTAGCGTAATGCAATTCCAGAGACAAAGAGTTGCAAATGTGTAGGTTTCAAGTAACTTAAGGCTTTTAAGATTTCCTCCAGTCAGATTTTCTTCAAAAGTTCAGTTGCAGAAATTTAAACACACGCACATACATATATATGTATATATGACATTCATCTTTTCCAAGCTGCCCTCTGGCATATCTTTTCCATCTGATGTATTTCTGCTGCTAAAGCTGAAAGAGATTGCATAAAGGGAAAAAAAGGCACACAAACCGTGCGAAACAACAGACCCGAACTTGTGCAGGCACTGGTGTGCCAGGCCAGCTGGGAAATC
>NW_008824338.1:7452445-7456415 GCF_000699105.1 Pygoscelis adeliae
CTCAAAAGTTTTTGCAATCCAAAGCCAATCCAATTTTCATTGCAGCACTTTTTTTCCACCAGAGACCCAACACAGCCTGAACTGTTTATCACGCTATCTTGCCTGCTTTCCCACTTTTTGCTGCCACACACGAATGAAAAAGAAACCCCCTCTTCATTTATAGCAGAATCAAAAATGCTCTAAAGCTTTTAGCTTTCAAAGCAGGTAAGTTTGCCTCAGGTGAACCATGAAGTTCTCTCTCCTCCAAAACAGGCTAAAATGTCAAACTGTTTTTCCTTTACTTTTCCCTTTTTTCTGCTACAAGGAATCACAGACTTTTCATCCTACCGTAAAAAACAAATGCCAGAATTAAAGCACATCAAGTAAGCACTCTTTCAAAAATCTTCTAAAATTCAAGGAAGGAAGAAATATAATCATCTAAAAAAGAAAGAGAAGCAGCATTAAAAATCTGACTTCCTGGGTTCACTATTTCTCTAGGTATTTTCCTTGCTTGTTTGATCGGATCTTTCCTTCTTGATGCTTGTCTACAGCACAGATTCATAGTTCCAGACACAACATTTGCAGCTGTACAAGAAGGAAACATATGAAGTATTCCAATCGTTTTATTTGAATAACATTTATGAGCTCAATTAATTAGTATTTATACCACACTAAGTGAAAAGAGGAAAAAAGGAGAGGGAGAAAGAATATGCAAGTTTGATGACCTGCTTAACTCAAGAAGGATGACGAGGTTTGCTCAGTTCAATGCCCAGACTTGTCCCATAGTTCCTCAACTTATTTACTTCCAGTCATCATTACTCAACATATGGTCACGATTTATTAGTCCATTCACAACCTATTGAGCCCAAAGCAAAATGTGCCAAAGACCATACATTATTCCTCTGCAATAACAAAATCCGTTTCCTCTACCCTCTGTATTCTTCTGTTTCCCTCGCAGCTATTGATTTAGATTGTGGAGGTATTTATTAGGCTTTTTCTGTGCAGAGGGTGTTTTTTCTTCCTCTTCTTGCAAACTTTTTTCACCAGTGAAGACCATGTGGAAAGTTGAACATTACTGGCAGGTGTCTTTCCATGGGTTACTGATTCCTGTGCTGTAAAGGTGCTCCATCTGGTTCTCAAATTAATTTTCATCAATTGCAAAGCTCTCAGGAATATGCAAGAGTAAGTCTATGTGATGACAAAAACATGTGCGTTTTCATGTATATGCAGTGCACGCACTAGCTCACTTAATCTGGTACTCAGAGCTGCATCTGCCTTTTCAGTTTAGCTGTGGTAATCCTGTAAGGCGCCCATCATTCAAAGCTTGAAATCCCTGGATTCTTCCAACTCTGCAAGACAAAGCACACACACATACAAAAAAAGAAAAAAAGTTAATAAAATAAGCCACAAAATGACTTGAAAGATACAAGGACTATTGTTACAGTAATCAAAGCATTATGATTAAGGATTTTATACTGGACTCCTATAAAATATCTGTATCATATAGATACAGGCAGTATTCAGACACACACACATACGTATTTGATACACACACAAATACAAACGACAAAATTTTCTTTTTAACTTCCAAAGTTCCCAAAACTTTTCACAATTAACATGTATAACTCATGAAATATATCCAGGAAGGACACATTGCGGGGGGAGAGGGAAAGGAAGTTTCTTTTGGCCACAGTCACTGGGGCAAACTCTTAAAGATTCCACAACTTCGGAGTGAGGGCAGGGAAGGGAGGTCTCAGTGAGAGAGCAGACACAGTTAGACCCCAAGGCACACAAACAGAATCACAGAATGGCTGAGGTTGGAAGGGGCCTCTGGACATTATCTGGTCCAACCACCCTGCTGAAGCAGGGTCACCTAGAGCCAGTTGCCCAGGATTGTATCCAGGCAGCTTCTGAATATCTCCAAGGATGGAGACTCCACAACCTCCCTGGGCAACCTGTACCAGTGCTCGGTCACCCTCACAGTAAAGAAGTCTTTCCTGATGTTCAGAGGGAACCTCCTGTGTTTCAGTTTATGCCCACTGCCTCTGGTCTGCTCACATACAAGAGCAGTCCCCAGGGAGCACGAGCGACCCGGAGTGCGGCGAACAGGACGGGCAAACAGGACGTGGTGCAGCAGAAGGGCGTGGCGCGGCAGTTCACGCAGGCAGGGTGTGCAGGGAAGGCAAGCGGGCAAGGTGCAGTCCCCCTCCTGGCTCTAGATGCCAACTCAACTAGTAGTCGTCGCCTTCCCAGAAAACGACCAGCTATGGTTTCCACTCGGCTGAAAGCCGTCGCCAGAAGGAATGTGGCGACCCAGACAGAGGCCTCAAACAAGCACCCAGCTGCCGGGAGTGCCTGAGCCTGTCACTTGTACCAGAGGGCAGCAGAGACAACACCTCTGTGCGGTGTGGCCAGGTGGATGATCTGCTCAGCCTAGTGGCAGAGCTGAAGGAGGAAGCGGAAAGATTAAGGAGTATCCGGGAGTGTGAGAGGGAGATAGATTGGTGGAGCCACACCCTACCATCCCTGAAGCAAAGGCAGCAGATGGAGGCTCCACGAGAAGCAGAGGATCCCCTGCCCTCTTGCCACCAGGCAGAAGGAGGGGATTTAAGTGATGGGGGGGGAATGGAAACAGGTCCCTGCTTGGGGTGCCAGGCGAACCCCCGCCCGGCCTCCCTCACCTCCCCAGTTGCCCTTTCAGTACAGATATGGGGCCCTGGGACTTGAGGGCCAGGCAAATGAGGATGTAGATGAAGGTCCATCCAGGGGGTTGCCTAGGGTGAGGCAGTTAGCCCCATGCATTAGGACTGCCTCTGCTAAGAAAAAAAGGGAGTAATTGTCGTAGGCGATTCCCTTCTGAGGGGAACAGAGGGCCCAATATGCCAACCAGACCCATCCCACAGGGAAGTCTGCTGCCTCCCTGGGGCCCGGGTCAGAGACATTACTAGGAAACTCCCTGGTCTGGTATGGCCTTCTGATTGCTACCTGCTATTGGTTATACAGGCTGGCAGTGATGAGGCTGCAGAGAGAAGTTCAGAAGCCATCAAAAGGGACTTCAGGGCACTGGGGCGACTGGTTGAAGGATCAGGAGCACAGGTAGTGTTTTCCTCAATCCCTACAGTGGCAGGGAAGAATACTGAAAGGAACAGGAAAACACACCTGGTCAATACATGGCTCAGGGGCTGGTGCCATCGGTGGAATTTTGGCTTGTTTGATCCTGAGGAGGCTTACACGGCACCGGGCCTGCTGGCGACAGATGGAGTTCAGCTGTCTCACCGGGGGAAAAGGATTCTTGCTCATGAATTGGCGGGGCTCATCGAGAGGGCTTTAAACTAGGTTTGAAGGGGGAAGGGGGTAAAACCAGGCTCACTAGAGATGAGCCTAGGGGTAGCATGCCGATGCTGGGGGTGAAATCGATAGCCCAGCTCAAGTGCATCTACACCAATGCACACAGCATAGGTGGCAAACAGGAGGAGCTGGAAGCCATTGTGCAGCGGGATAGCTATGACTTAGTCGCCATCACAGAAACACGGTGGTGTGACTCTCATGATTGGAGTGCTGCAATGGATGGCTATAAACTCTTCAGAAGGGACAGGCAAGGAAGGAGAGGCGGTGGGGTGGCTCTGTATGTTAGAGAGTGTTTTGATAGTCTGGAGTTCAACGACTGTGATGATGATACAGTTGAGTGTTTATGGGTAAGGATGAGGGGGAAGGCCAAAGAGGCAGATATCCTGCTGGGAGTCTGCTATAGACCACCCAACCAGGATGAAGAGGTGGATGAAGAAATCTACAAGTGGCTGGCAGAAGTCTCACAATCGGTAGCCCTTGTTTTCGTGGGGGACTTAGACTTAGAGATGTCTGCTGGAAACACAACACGGCAAAGAGGAAAGAGAAAACGAAATTCTTAAAAATTCACTAAAAATTATGGGGTGGCCCTTGCACCACGCTCGCCGAAATCCCGAAAAAGGGAAAAAACAAAAAATACCCCCCC
>NW_008824338.1:7458409-7486519 GCF_000699105.1 Pygoscelis adeliae
AGGAAATGGCCTCAAGTTGCACCAGGGGAGGTTTAGATTGGACGTGAGGAAAAATTTCTTTACTGAAAGAGTGGTTAAACATTGGACCAGGCTGCCCTGGGAAGTGGTTGAGTCACCATCCCTGGAAAGACATGTAGATGCGGCGCTTAGGGACATGGTTTAGTGGGCATGGTGGTGTTGGGTCGATGGTTCGACTCGATGATCTTAGAGGTCTTTTCCAACCTTAATGATTCTATGGTCCTGTCGCTGGGCCCCACTGTAAAGAGCCTGGCTGCCTCATCTTCCTTCCCTCCCATCAAGTGTTAATACACATTGAAAAGATCTCCCTGAGCCTTTCCTTCTCCAGGCTGAACAGTTCCAGCTCTCTCAGACTTTCCTCATATGAAAGATGCTCCAAACCATGAAAGTACAGTGCTAAACTTATCAGTCTCAAAGGAGAATGAGAAGATTCCTCCAGGGCTTAAATTACTGCTTTGAAGAGATCTAAGGTACTCCAAAATTAAAGCTTAGAAGTCTCAATCAATACACATTAATTTTAAAGACTACTCAAATCCCGCGTAAGTCTCCATTTGAAAAAGGGGGGAAGAAATCGACCAAATTCAGTTATATACAGAAAAGTGTAAATAGAGTAGAAGAGACCAAGCAAAAGGCTGTCCAGGATATTCCAGAAGTTGTATCTGAAGGGCATACATATGCACATTTACTGCATCTATACAGTTGCTGCTAAAGAGAGCTCATTTAAATTAAGAATTGCATTCATGACATTCATCAGAGCTGTAAAAATGGTCTTGTCTATATTACATACGGCACTGTACTAACCTCACATTTCAAGTAATTAACCACTTCTTTCAGTCTAGCATAGATGTACCAATAAGAATTTTTTAAAAAGAGAAAAAGATAAGAAAACAAATTTATAGATATAAAAGCAGGTTCATAAAGTAGTTTGCAACACTATTCAGCTAGCACACTTATCAGGAACACTGTCCATGAGGTTTGGTGAGTCGCTGCGAGACTTTTCAGCATTACAACTAATGAAAGATTTAAAAATAATGGCTGCTACCCATTTTTTTCATCATAGCATGATGAGGATATGAGAAATGTCACCTAGACTTTCCAGATTTATGGTGCTTCTCAATTACAGTCCAAAGAAAGTTGATATAAAGGAAAATTCAGAAAAACTTTCAGAACACAATGGTTTGAAGAATAATTTCTGTGCTTATCCCATAAGCAAACTTGATCCTGTCAAGGATCAGCGCTATTATTTCCATAGCCACTGGGGTCTTCCTAACAAACATCTGCATTCAAGAGTTGACATTTTATATTAGCGGCATGTGTATTATGATGCAAGCCTTTACTAATCCTACAGAGAAACAAAAAAAAATGGTTTACTGAAAAAAAAACAGAAAGTCTCTGAAACAGTTAGAGCAGCATGAGTTAAGCATTAAACAGAATTGTTTGGACTGTGCAAGTACTGTGACTTTACAAGTGGATTTAAAAATACAGACAACTATAGATGCAGTGGCTTTGCACAAAATCTGTATGCAATTTCTGTCCTTAGTCGCTGCATATAAAATTAACAAGTTTGAGAAAAGGACTCTTCTGCATCTTGGCCAATAACCTTCTCTCACCTGAGTCCCATTAACCATCACTTTCAAGATTAGACAAACCAAAGACTTCTCCTCTTAAAAATATCCTGCCTTAGGAATGCTGGTCAGGGAGAGATGAAAATCTAAAATAACTACAAAAGGAATAAAGTCAGTCATTATTCAAATACCTCTCTCTCAATACAATACACCCTATAAGAATATTTTACCTTTAAATCACTGAGGGTCAACGCTTCCTTTATGTTGTACATACATTCAGTAGACAAGATAAAAAAATACTTTTAAGACTGTAGTGTCAAACACTCAAAAGATAGGCTGAATTAAGATTACATATATCATATATTAAGATTTAATTCTTTCTATTCCCCTCTCCTTCATTTCCACGCACTCGGTATACCCTAAGAAATAACCTAACTAAAAGATTCAGATGCTAGTCTTCCCTCAAGAAAATCAGTAACTAATTTAGACACCCCACCCTTCTTCTACCATTACAGCAGTCCCACAGTTCTGCTCCTTTTCACATGTTTAAACCAAGCTTTTTGCCTTCTTTTTCCCCACCATGAAACACAAGGGTAATGGTTACTACCTCTATTGTAAAGCATGTGTAAGAGTCAAGGATAAAAAGCATTATAGAAGAGCTAGGTGTTACTTACACAATCTTACCACTAGTCTGAATTCAGTTTGGGCTCCCATATAAAGAGAACTTGGCCTTCCAGATGAAACTCATCCAAACTAAATTTTTAACTGCAGATTTTTTATAATCAAACTTTATGCATCTTTTCTTTCAGAGCAGGGCAAGGGCTAATCATAGAAGTATTCTGGATTCTGAAAAAAGATTAATTTTTGCTGGTAAATTATTTCTAGCACTACTAGGACACTAAATATCAACAAATTGCAGTTGATACTTTTACTTTCACTTAAAGGGTAGCTGAAAATATCTTTGCTCTGGATTTTCCCTTTTACAAAGGGAGATGCTACTTGAACTCATCCTCTAACACTGTTTTGAGTCTAAGCCCAGTGATGTAACACGTTTCTAAGTACAGATACCTAACGAGACAAAAACATATTAGACCTGTGACACAGGAAAGAAGGATCCACAAGTATTTTATCTGATTTTGCTTTGAAAGCATAGCTATTCTCGAATGCAAAACCAGCAACAAGTTATGTTTCCATATTATAGAAATAAATTCAGGTATTCATTTTAAAAAATGAGCTCATTAAGCTCATTAATGAGAGTGGCTCTCATTTTAGTGTCAATATTTAACTCATTTTTATCTCCTGTTTCCATTAACTTATATAAAGTGTGTTAAGCCACGGTTGGGCAACCAGAAAAATATTCGCTTGTTCTCATGCATCTTTCATTGAGGTATCTCTTTTGTTGACAGAAGGAAGTCATGCACAGCCATGTGTACCAATACTGCAGCAAGCTCTTCAGCATTTTATTTTTATTCAAAACCCCACTCTTCAAGGCTCCAGAGCAGAGTATCTGAAGGTGAGGATAAAAGGACACTGGGAGGAGAAGGAAAGCAGAGAAGGAAAATTCAAGTGAGTATACACTATTTCTAAATTATTATCTTTAAAAAAAAACAAAAAAGGACTCTCAGCCTGCATTTTGAAGATTCTGACTGTCCAAACATCTTAACGGAAAAAAACATAAGCTACAGAGTCTTTGAAAAGTCAAGGCTACTAGATTTCAGGATTTTTCAGCCTAGCCAGATTTCCTTCCTGTCAAGCTTGCATGAGGTCAAAGGAAACTGCAGTTTTCCCTCCCTTTACAGTCTAAGAAGGAAAAAAATATACACCAGTATCCACGAAGATAGCAAGATACTTTAAAAAATGCAAGGCCACGAACTTGCATTTTGTTCTGAAGGATCAAACCACAACTAGTTCCGCACAAGCTGATGGCAGATGATCCCATCAGCTATCAAATGGTGACTGTGGGAGTAACCTTCAAGGTTACTGCTGAACACTATACTACAAAATTGGCACATTCTGTAATACAGTCACTACATTACAGGCTAAATACTATAGAGCTAGAAGCTGGCAAGATGACACATTTTGTTGTTTATTTAGACCAAACTATAAAGTAACATAAATTATTAAATAATCCTATCCAAAAGGAAAGAAAATTATTTTTAAAAAATTAACTACTCAATTCCTAAATGCTGAAGTACATAGAGAAAATACATACAAGAAAAGATAACCGGTTTGGAGGTAAAAGGATTTTTTTCCCATTTAAAAAAGCCAATTCCATAGGGAGAAAATGTAATTTTGACCTGGATAAGTACTGGTTTTCCTATTCTTTCACTCATCTCTTCTAATTATCTTTGCTTTATTCACCTTCCATTGTGGTATATGTCACTGAGGTTAACACCTTTCTTTCCTATTACACAACAATACAAAATTCATTTGGAGGGAGATTCTAAACAAATACCAATAAGCTAACTAGTGGTTATAAAAATGTTCTTCACCCCTAGAAAAATGAAGGAAGAGTGGAGAGAAAAAAAAGTTAGAAGATGCTTGATTTTTGTTCTGTTTGTTCTTAAATGGTTTTCTCTCCACAATGTTTGTCCTTGGGAAATTCTAGAAGCTCTTCAGGGATAGCTGCATGGCCTGGGCAAGACGGTTAGTCTTGCTAATCAGAGATGTAAAGAGATCGTAACCCCAGCATAGCTGCACAGAAACAGATATGTAGCAAAGGTGTAACGCCGGGCACTGTGATGATAACTGCCAGCCCATTAATACAGACACTGTAATGTTAGTTATATGCACCTATATACCGTTAAGCAAATAAAACTGACAGAAAATGTATTTGTTGGCATATTGAGAGAAGCGAAGCTTGTATTAGTGGCTGTTCAGCAGACATTCATTGTGAATACTGACAAAAGTTATTTCAATGCAATACTCCGACAAACTTACAACCATCTCCTCCACCAAATTACACTCTCAGAAAAGTGAAAATAAAAAATAGTAGTAGCTGATCGGCATTTCTGATGTGCTGAATGACCCTCCTGGGTTCTTGTAATAGGGAAGAAGGCAATATATGTATGTTGTATATATTTTTTAAGGTGCAAAATCTTTTTTCATGTATAGCTGTCTTCTATGAAAAATAAGGGAAATATTTGTATTATTTCTAGAACTATTACATATAGTCCACTTTCAATGCTCAATGCTACACCATCAGACTAAATGGGAGTTGAATTAAAAAATATGGAAGAACAAGCAAGAAACAAATTTTAAAATGCCTTCAGGAAAAATATTTTCAAGAAGAACACCAAGGGTCCTTAAGCAAACTGTTAGAAGCTATTAATTGTGAGTTGCCAAGTTTATACACATTCTCCAAAAGGTGGAGGCCTGAAGACATGAAATACAGTAAATTGTTAAAAACCCTGCCTATGGAGGAAGTGAGGTACACAGTTATGCTGTTCACAGGGAAAAGAAGTTAGAAAAGATAAAAGCACTGCAGAACAGACTCAGCCCCAAAACTAAGGATATTTGGGCTAAACAGAACCTACCAAAACATGCAAGAAAAAGAATACCTAACTTAGGTGTGGTTTTTTGTTTGGTTTTGGTTTGTTTTTTTAAACACTTTCTTTAGCAACTATATACTTTAGGTGACTAAATATTATATCCACTTGTGGAAGAACTGCTGCAAGTCCCTTGAATCAGTTATTGGTCACACGCCCATGGGAAATTTCTGAATCAAATAATGCTAGATCTGTTATGCTTATATGGCAGGGAAGCAAACCAGAAAAATAATTGAAGGCTAGACTTCACGATACAAAGCATTCAGCTGCAAGACAAATGGAAGATATTTCTGCTCCTGCAGCCCTCATCACTTCTTTCTCAACCCCTAGCACGGCACACCATGCCCCTCACTTAAGCCAGGATGATCATTCAAGGTGCTACACTCGAACTACATCAGAAAAACGATCCAATTAAACATTTTAGAAATGAAGATTCACAACAGCTTAACCAATATAAATCTGGTTTGCTAGATTCAGCTGCACTCTCAGCTTCCCTTGTGACAAGCCATACCCCTCCAGCCTCTCCTAACACAAGCGCCAGCACTCTTCCAATCGTGCAGTTCAGGAAGCTGATCTTGCCTAAAACTTGCCCTCCAAAAACAGCAATCGATTTTAAGGGAGCTTCCCTTAGTGAACACACCATGCAAGTACAGCAGCACTATTGCCAACGTAAGAAAGGGGGTGGGAGGTATGGCACCACAGCAGCCTAGATTTCAATCAGTTTGAACTGTACTCAAAAGCTTTTTCCTTCTTGTTTTAAGTTGAATCAATCCCTGACACAGCCCCAGCATGGTCTGTTGCTGCACTGGCAAAAATGGGGAAGGTGGAGCTGTACATTCAGCTGCACTGGCAAAATGGAGAAGGTGGAGCTGTACAGCACAAGTGAGAAACAGAAGGGGGAAGTACTTGCAACCAGCATTGCCGCTTGAAGGCTTTTGATGACAAATTTTGGGCACAGAGTACTTTTGAACTCCAGGGTTTGCCCTCAGAAGGGAGGGAAGCAAAGTCTGCCTCTTGAGGATTAATTTAAGATGGCTACCACAATGTCCTGGAGCCAAAGCTACCCATCAGCCATGAAAATATGCCTCATTTTCAAATAAATTTAAGTGGGCTGAAATACTTCAGACAGATGTTGAAAGACCTGTTGCAGAAAAGAAAAATGTACAAATAGCATGTATTAGCCTTTTAAACAAGTTGGAGATTTACACCACTGAAACATGCATTCAGAATCTTTAGAGATTAAAAGAAATGTGAAGCGTGACCAAGAAATTCCCTTTACTTACAAGTGTGAATCTTCTCTCTCAAGAAAGGGCTGCAATCCTCGCAGCACAGAGAACACTTACATAATGTGTACTGCAGGGGACATTTACTTAAAAAGTGGTAACAACTGTGTCTCGTTAATGACATCCAAAGATCTTCAAGGGAGGGAGTCCCAGCTCTTACCATCTCTTCTATTGAACTGACTGCGCTGACCTTGCCTGTAATTACAGAGCAATTTCTCTCCCATAGGAATGTTCTGCAGCCTGCAAACATCCCTCGAGCCTGCAGCAGTTCCAGCTAGTTCCTAATTACCTCCAATATCTGCCCACAGGCTCTTTGAATACTTTCTTATGAACATACATTGAAGTTCTGATATCCTCCTCCAAAATCCCAATACACCTTTGTATGCGACACTGGAAATAAAAAATAAAATAAAAAATAGGAGGGGGCAGACGAAGGGACAAAATAACAGAAGCCACCAGTTTTTAAAATTCAGAAGAGCCCCATAAACAAGAATTATTTCTGTTGGACAGCAAGACATTTTTCAGTCAGAAATCTGATAATCTCTGTGGAGCAGTTTGAGTGCGGCATGTTGCAGCAGGGAAGGACGCTGCGTCAGCCTGCGGGGAGGGAGCTCCTGGTGATGCCTGCAAGCTGCATCACAGGTGTGAAGTGGATTGTGGGTATGAGCTTCCCACTGCGCAGCCCTTTGCTCACCACAGGCTGCACTAGAGCTGTGAAGCAAGGCACTTCTCACACCGGAGACCTTCAATGAGTTGGGTATTTTATTTTTTTTTTTTTTAATACAAAAAGACAAGAGTTGCAGTTTTCAAAGAACTTGAGTTTCTCGGTCTTTGGCTTTGGGATCAAGAACTTATCTCTAGACCTGACTGTCCCTCAAATGTGCCGTAACTGAAGATTTTGGTCTGTGTTGGAGGACTTGCACCACCTCACAACCACCGCTCAGAGGTCTAGATGGAGAGGAGGGATACTCCTGCCCTCACATAAGAGCGAGGCAAAGCTAAAGAACAGATTCATCTCCTCCCCATACCTGTCCCCTTTTGCTTCAAGCTCCATGTTTCTTCCTCGAGGTTCTACAAGGTTGTGCCAAGGTCTCTGGGTTAAAAGAATATAGTATCACAAAGACAGACAGACTCAAA
Source organism: Pygoscelis adeliae (assembly GCF_000699105.1). NCBI lineage: Eukaryota > Metazoa > Chordata > Aves > Sphenisciformes > Spheniscidae > Pygoscelis > Pygoscelis adeliae. The sequence goes on from NW_008824338.1 coordinate 7,465,961, forward strand.
GACTGGTTGCCTCAGAGCAACCTTGACAAGTGACAGTCACTGAAGAGGCCTTTATAAGAGTTGGGACCTTTAAATGAATGCTTGCAGCAAAGCAAAGACTTCTGTACAGAAGTGAGTTGTTTCACTAGCAAGACTCAGAGGGCATGAGATTAGCTGCATACGTTATGTGCTCAGTTAAGTGAATGATGGTTTTGAGCTGCTCTGTCTGCATTAATGTGCCAAGTGTTAACTGGTCACCTGTACAGACAGAGGCAAGGAGGCCAGCAAGAAGCAGGCATCCTCTATGCACAGTCATACTCTGGTGGGAAAGCTGAAGCCAGGAAGGCAGATCTGCACCTAGGTAAACTAGCACAGCAGTCTTGATCTAATTATTTTTACTTTGTAGAGGTCTTCACAATTATGATTCTCTCATCCTGGCCAGATGCTCCTGCTAGACATATGAAAGATTTAGGTACATAAAATATAAAATCTTGAAATGGGGATAAAAACCAGCACTATGCTGTAGTCACAAACAGTTCTATCATCCTTCTTGCATGACAGTGTGACACTGCAACCTTTCTAGTAAGAAGTCCATAATAAGTAAAAATTGCTGATTACAGAAGTATTCAGTGGAAGGACAGCTATCAAGGACTGTGTCTTCGATTTTCTTAAATATGATACAGAAATACGTGTTAAAATGATCACAGATGAAAATGAATGAATAGAAAAAGATTTTCACAAACTCTGGAAAAATATATTCAAGGAGCAACATGAGTTATTTTAAGTAAGAATTCCAAACATTTCACTTTAATGTTGTCAATATAAAAAAGAGACTACTCAAATTTTGTTTATAAAATTCATTTCTATAATTAACTAAAAATTTAGTTGAGATGCCAATTCTTCCCATTCAGTTTTGTCAATCTGCAAAGAGTAAGCCTTTGAAAGGTATACTTTTCAATATAAAATTTATTCATTTTATATTGTATTGATATATCTATTTCTTAACATGGTAACATCCCAAGATAGCCAGACTTCGTGTAATTCATTTAACTCTGTACTACCAGATAGTGCTTGCTTCTAACTATAATCGCTACAAAGTTATGGAAAATGCTCTTCTGTTGAACAAACATTCAGGTTTCACCAAGAAAGTAAATAAATGCTGTAAATGTCTGGTTTTTTTTAAGTAAAAGTAATACTCTCACTACTTCCTAGCCAGTCCTGTAACTGATTTTATTTCATTTTTTCCCCAGGAAGTTATAGAAATGCAGTAACTATCAAACTTCTTGGACCCAATTATTTCTCTTCCTCAACACAAAACTCTCAATGCCTTTCAGCATCTTTACCTAACCTATGCTTACAAGATTTTTTTGGTAAAGCTCAGTTTCAGAATCTACAAAGCATGAAAATCAAAAGGGAAGATTCATTGTTGCAGTTAAATCTATACCTTTTAGATAAATATTCACACAGAGCTAATGCATTCACATACACACAAAGCTAAAGCTACCCACAACTAAACAGGAGAAAAAAAACAACACTGGAGTTCTTTGTTTGGATTTTCATCTTTCCCATTGCCAAGTTTCACCTTACTGCCTTTCCCAAGAAGCACAATGATCTTCAGATGAAGATGGTAGAATTTTCAAAACAGCCAGAGAAAAGACTGACTCGACTGAAGAATGTCAGCTTCATACATTTTCTACTTCATTTTGAAAACTTGGATTTGGAAAAGTAATATGATTGCATTTAGTAGACAATGTACTACTTAGCAGGCGGCTTCTGCTAAATCTGACAAATATAGGTCATACTCCTGCACTCATGCTTTGCTCATGCAAAGGTTGCCTTTTTTTTAACATGACTGTAAATTCCTTAGGATTCCATCATGCTTGCAGATTCTAGCCAAAAGTAACAATAAGAAGATAAAAGCAATCTGAGGTAATTTCATAAACAATACAATTTTGACCTGAAATTTTAAAGCCATCTTACATACAGTCGCTTTTTTCCTTCTATGCCTAGAATTACTATTTAGACAAACTTGTTTTAGTATAATCATTTTTTTATTAAATGATTACTCCATTTCACAAATTATCTCCAGAGCTGTATAAAAGCCTAATATTTACTATATTAAGTGCTATTTCTGTATGTCTATGTGAAGGGGTGAAAAAGCAGAACAATCGGAGAAAAAAAACCAAAAACCTGGTAACATATAATCCACCCTGATCATTCCCTCTATGAAACTCAACATCTGTACTGAAGGTTCCTCTTCTGTTTTGAAAAAGTCTGCTTGCAATCTGGTCAAGGAAAATTCTGCTGCTTTTTCTGCTAAGCAGCTTGGCAAGGTAACATAATCTTGGAGTGTCAGTGGTTCCCTTGAACTTACAAAATCTTTTAAACCAAATTACATGAAAACATCTTTTTCAGGATTTCAATTCTATAGTTAAGAGGATCAGTATATTCCAGTTTCTTTTTAGATTCAAGTAACATATGACAGCATTAGATACTGAAGTAGTATACTGTCTTAACACCTCAATACTTTCTCCATTAACTATGTATGATGCACAGACCACAGGATAACAGGTTACTATAGAAAACTATACGCTTTCTTGTTATCTATACTAGCTAGATTGCAATGAAATCAACACTTCAGCATCTGCTTGAAACAGCCATTACATTTGATCTGTAGTAGACAGATGCACAAAAAAACATTACTTAGACAAAAAAGTAAAATATACAGTATTTCACAAAGCTGATACAAAGCTTCTGAAATTAAGTAACTCAAGAACGACATTTTAGGAAAATTCTACCCTAATAACTAAAATGATATATTACTTTTCACTTCTGTTCTACTGAATGACAGCATGAAAGACAGACAGCTGATGAACAAACAAATTACAATGTCAGAATACAAAAATTCTATTCCTAACTACTAAAAAAATGAAAAACCTAAATTAAATATGGGAAAATATAGTTACTCAGTGATTCTAAAACCTCAAATAATACCTGATACAGATGCTGACTTCACTGGATCATCAACCTACCAACTCTGTATTGGGCTGGTTGTTTAAAATGATGTAAGATATAGAACAAAAAAAGAACAATCTGTTACACTGCATATATAATCCAAAGATGTGTTCACCTGAAATCACCCTATTTCTTTCTAAAAGATATAAAACAAGACATTACACCTAAATATCCTGTCTTGCTTATAACTGTAGACCATCATAGCAACAGCCATATTACTGCCACTGCTATTTCTCCTTGTCTCCATATTGTAATGTATTTCTCTCGTACAAGGGGCTGTGTAATGCTTGTGCCACTGGTCAAAGCAGAATATGGAAAGGCTGCTACGATTATCTGGGAGAAGAAGGATGAGTAACCAACTCATAATGTTCCCAGGATGAACATTTCAGTGCATTAATACACCTGCAAAGCCATAAGAGAGAATAAGGAAACAGCATACACTGTTCCAAACATGTTAAATATACCTTTAAATAACTGTAACATGGACAGTGAATGGATAAATGTTCCACCACAACCTTGAAAAAAGCAAACCCCCGAAGATGATTATCATATAGGAACAAATAATTTTACAAATTAATGCACCTGACAGATTTGTAGTTTGTCAGAGTTATATCTTCCAAATATTCCCCACATTGTCATTCCTACAGTAATCCATCCAAAATCTATCACTAAAAATGGGAGTAAACAACATTTTACTGATGGATAACCACAAAACCCATCAAACAAATATTCCATCCTTTCCTGTCCCATCCCTACTGGACATAAAGTCCTTAAGCAAGTAAAACCCAAAAGATCCCACACGTACGTGGCATTTAAGGGGACTGCTAACAAAACTAAATTTTCTTCCCCTTGCTCTCAAGAATGATCAAAGTATAGAACTAGGGTTAGGAGCTCTCTGAAACTTCTTTCCTGTTTCCATCCATGTAGATATAGATATTCTACCCTCAATATTCCAAGACAGCTATGAATTGTCTGCAATGCCTATCTGGTCCCTTTAATTATCCTGCATATATTAAATTTTTTTGTTATTTCTACTGGATAACAAGTAGGTAGGAGACAGTATTAACAAGATTCATGGATTGTTTTTCCCTTTAAGGGTAAAATATCAATAAAATGATAATACCATATCCAATCTATCAGATTTCTTTTTAACTGCTTCACTACAATTAGCATCTGAAGCAAAGTACTTTCCGAAGTCTTGCAACTGATGTAAGCAAAAAAGGCTGGAGAGCTCATACTATCACTTCATGTCTTAAGTTGAATGCTATGAAAGCTTGAGAAGCTAAAGCTCACATCCAGAAAATACGTTAAATTGATATTTCATTTGACTGAAACCAGTAACGTGGCTTCTTATAAATGTAACTCACAAGCTTTAGTTTGCACTTGTATGTTTACAAATTTTCATTTCAGATGAAGAAATCCATCTCACAGAGAGCACTATGAACAGTAAAATAAAGCAAGACACTGCTAGATCCTAGACAGACATGCTAGAGCAATGCAGAGCTGCAGGGATCTGATTACAGACTATCTTCTGCTGGGCAGTCTGTCTCCCACTGGGATGGGGAGCACATACACTGGGATGTTCTACAATAAAACAGTGTTTCTTATGCAGAGCCTTACTGATGTCACAGGATTATTCCCTCTCAATGCTCCAACATTTTAATTTAACAAAATTTTTAAGCAGAGCATAGCAAGGCACTTGCAGTTTCGTAACATTCCCCCATGCAATGCGTTCTGTGATTCTTGGATCTGTTGCTCTCCTTGCAAGAGCCAAAAGCCAAGTACAAAGCAACGGCTACAGCTTGACAGCAAATGCCCTTTATTGCTGCTTCTCAGAACTGTACTCAGATCTGCCAGAGCTCTAACAGACTAAAAGCAAACACAGCCCATCTTCTAGAAGGCCACATGCAGTTGCAAAGAAAATCAGGATACACGCAGGTCACCCGCTCTGTTCGACATTTGTTGTTTTATTTGCTCTGAAGCAGAGCTACAAATAACTGATGCCTTACCAATTTTCAAAAGAAGCTTCTATAATTACATTGGTATGCCCTATGGAAACACTACTGGGTTTCTCATAGCAACCTTCAATGATTCAAACAGCTAGCCCTACTCTTCCCACAAAATTATTAATACTAAGAGACCTTTATCATTCTTCAACAGAAAAGCTGATACATGACTGGCAAAATTACTATTACCAATGGTAATCCAATGGCTTTATGACATCTTATCTCTTGAGAAATAAAGTTTTATGACAAAAGTAGTAAGTACATTCAGTATACAGCAAGGCAGGATTGCTTCTGTAAGATCTTTCCCACCACTTATGATGCCTTGAACACACACATTACAAAGTCTTTTTAGCAGCCCTGTAAGATAGGTAAGTATCATTTCTGCTGTAACAGATGAGGAAACTAAAGGTATAGGCCTGCAAGACAAGCAAACTGTTCAAAGCAGCCTATGCCATAGAAAGACTTCTTAATCTCCACCAGCCCTATGACCTACTCCAATTTGCCTTCCTAGATCTGGTTGGCCCTTGTCCCTCTGTTCACTGCCAGGTGCCTGTCTGACATCTCCTTGCAGACTCAGTTTTCTAAAACATCAGAAAATAAATATTAAAAAAAGTGAGGAGTATTCTGTGGCCTTAGGGAAGTGGATCAACTCACTGAAGGGTCAGATGAGTGTTGGAGCTGAAGCAAAGGAGCAGGCAGGACGCACAAGACTTAGGTGCAGGGAGACCTTTCAGAAACAGAAAGATGTTAGATCGGCTGAGCTGCACCACGGAAATTCCCCACGGGACAGAGCTGGAGCATCCTCCTTAATACTGAAGGGAAAGATAGCATCGAAATAAGAAGGAAGAATTTACCATTACTGGCTTCCAGTCTGTGCTACGATCCTATCACCCATTGAGTTTGGCTCCTCTGATGTTTTCCTGTCCATTTGCATCTTGCTTCAAAACTTATCTGTTTTGGATCCACAGGAAAAGCCATAACCAACATTCTGCTTTTTGTTCTCATATTTGAAAATATCCATCAACATTTGGTGAAACACATCTTGTGTCAAAACACTTCTCCTGCAGTTCACTGCAGAAGGATAGATACTCAGGCCAGGTTAATTCAAAATGATTTACAGTAACGAAGAATACTTACTATTTCAATCATCAAGGAAGGAAATTTGATTTAAATATGCAATTTTAATTTGATTTTGCATTTTTACTCCTCTTCTGAAAGAAAGCCTGTTACTAGACAGTAACCTTAAACTCATGTTGATTTGCAAGTAAACATAGCTTATACCTCACATTTGATATTTCTTTTTGCTAACTGCAATGCTATAATACATTCACATTTAAGTAATTGCACAATTTAAACACACATTCAGATTGATGATTTGCATATTTGGTGTTGAAGAATGGTAAATGGTCCTTCTCATTTTCTGGACCAGATGTTCTCCAAACTGCCACATAGGCACCACTGACACACAGTATATGCATACGTAGCACTGCAAGTACACAAGGTACTCTGAAGTGCTGTAAGACCCAGCCTAGAACACGAAGTTACCACTGCCAACAGTCAAATCCAATGTTGCCAATGTTGCTGGGGATAGCAAAAAAAAAGTTGCAATATATTAAAGGATTACATTTTAGGATTATCTTCCAAACTCACAATTGTGTCAAGTTAGTTTCAAAGGAAACTAGAATTCCATTTACACAAATCCAAGTTTTACAAGATGTAGAGAATGTTACTAATAAAATAAAACTACACGAGATGTTTTGGATTGATATGCCTCTATTTAATCATGTTTTTCATTGAAAACTAAATTTATTTATTTATTTTTTTAATCAAAGGAAGCATTATCTTTAGCTAATGAACTGAGGTGACTTTCTAGATACTATATCACTACATCAGCAGAAATAGATGATCTCAACGTCACATTTCATTTTTACTACATTTTGCAAGAGGAAAACAATCCTTTTCAGTTTCTCCTTTAAAAAAAAAAATTGCCATGAACTATACTGAAATAAACAATTTTCCATCTATGCCTACTGAAGAAAATCTGTTGCAAGCTGATCTGCCCCTTCAGCAAACCGAATCCAATTATTTACCCAGCAATTTCCCTCATTTCAGTGATGTGATGTACTTTAAAACTTCAGCAAAAAATATTTAACCAATACATATTCATATTATTTATTAGCAAAGCTATTTTATTTAAATTTGACAACTTATGCTAAAGGCTAAATTTACTGCAATAGACTTAGACAAAAAGTTCCACTTAAAAATAGTATCTTTTTATATCCATTTTTAGCTACCCTGTAAATGCTCTCTAACATGTCGTCGTAAAAAAAGACTTTTGGCTATGGGATTGTCAGACAGGCTCCCCCTCTGTTACGGACCCATGTCTGCACTTCCATCACAACACAAAAAGGTCCTGAATCTCAGTTTAAAAGCTGACAATGAAGATAAGACCAAGCTAAAAAGCCAAACTCTAAAGTAAATTGCATGAGATACAGGCACACATTCTCTTCTAATCATTCAGCAGTGAACTGGTGATAATCTCTACCAGGTACAGCAGGAGAAGACGTATCAAACTGTCACAGCCAGACTTCGACACATTTTGTCTGCTAAAGCCCTTTAGACATACTAGTTTTATTTCTTTAAAACTTCAGGAAAAGATAGAGTCTTCATACCTCGAATCTCAACATACACAAGGTTTCAGATGGATGAATATGGCATCAACAATGCATATGTCAGGTTCGTAATAGAGGAGCTATGCAGAAATTAGTATTCCTACTTCCCCCCCCATTCAAAGCCATCTGCGTATGCCCACATGAGAAGAAAAATTGTAATGGTTATTTGCCAAACCCTGCAGTGTCATATGGCAGTAGTAGGTCAATCTTTAGAAGCTGGCTCCAACCTGACCAGTGACTGATCTGCTCCCTTCCAGCTGAGACATCAGGTCATGCGGCTAATGACAGAGCTGGAGGGAATCCCTCTAAGAGGAAAGCAGAAACACAAGGAGCAAGTTTCCTTCTGGGAAAATGGGGTGAATTAAGGTCATACTGAGAACAGGCAGGTGGTTCACAGGGTAGAAAGAGCACTAGATTAACATGTGGAATTCATGCAGTTTTATTTTGAAGCCATGATGCTAAAGCTCTTGGGCAAAAGGCCCGAATCAGACTTCAGGCACGGTATCAATTTCCGGGACTGAGTAAACAGGCCAACAGCCTGTACGCACATTCTACAGAGCGTCATCTGCCATCTCGTACAAGGGATGTTTAATTAGCTTAGTAGGGATACAGGGTTTGGGGGGGAGGGGGGTGGGAGAATCTGTGTCCTTCAGTCTAGCAACAGCACTTGTTAAGACACTTTTACACTCAAAAAAAAATTTAAAACAAAACCAAAGTTATTGAAGCATTTATTAGCATGCCAATGAAATGCTAAATCATTTGACATGAGAAATGACATGTTCATAAAATCCACTAAGCAAGACAATCCTGTCTCAATAAATTAGACACTTTAAGTTCACATAGGGAGATAGGAGTGTGTTATTAGAAAAACAATGTACAATCAGCAATTAAGCAAAACAGAGATAAAATGCTGATGAAAAAATTAAGATGGCAGTGACTCCTTTCTTATTAGTCCCGTAAAGACCCAACTGATAGAAGTGTACAATAGGTGTTTGCCTTAAAAACCAAATACAGATTGTAGACTTCTGAGAGGAGTTATCCTCATGCTAGATTCTTTCCAGACACATTTTTTTGGCTATTACTGTAATCATATCCCGTGAGTGGGACTGGGGGAACAGGACAGGCCAAACAAAAATACCTCCTTGACAACCAATATGCCTGTCTCAACCCAAAACCTGTGTATAATACCAATACCTTTGTTTCATTTTTGTTTCTGTACGACACAAACATGCACCAAAAACCAGCAGTGGAAAGCAGGAAGCAACCTTTCCAGATGATCAAGGCCCAGGTTCAACAAAGTATGTCTTCATACGCTCAAGCTATGAACACGCTATGATACCCTGCTGATTTTGGGTATAACCACAAAGAGCCAGGGCATTTGACTGAAGGATGTTATGACTATACTACACAAAATCTATTTCTGTGATACTAAGGATCTAACAAGCCACCGACAATAAACATTTCTTTTCTAGCTGAGAAAGCAAGCTGCTGTGTGGCAGCATTTTCAGGCTTTCCACTGACATCATGCTAAGAAAGAGGTAATTGTCCCAAGGCAGATTTAGACTTATCATTAGCGTAAGGGAATGTCTTGTTTATAATTAGAATCATCAGTAAGGATTTCAGAATTTAGAGGATGGGAAAAAAAAAAAAAATCAAGCACAGGCTAAACAAACCTACTCTAGGAAAATCTAAGCTTTTGCCCACTTTGTTTGTAAATACCAGAAAAATTCAGCAGAAGATACTCCATGCGAATTGGTGCTAGGACAAATAACTCACAATTTGAAGTATCATGTTTCTTAAGCGTTTGATCCTTCAAACAGTAGAGAGTACGGGACATTTCTATATTAAGTCTGAAAACCTTAATATAAGAAGAGAGATTATGGCTTTCAGAGCAGTGGCTATATACTGTTTTTTGTCTGAATAGTGTTTTGACCAGAGTTCTGGGCCTGAAATTTTCCAAAACACGGAAGAAAAGGTCTTTGGCTGTCAGTTCACAGCAAGTGTGCTGCAAAGTGCATTAGATATCCTAATGCTGCCGAACAAGCTGTGCACTTCTGAGAGTTTTATTTGGTATGGAAACCAGCCTCTCTCACAATTTTTCCCTCCCTATTATCACTTACTCGTACTTTAAAACAGACGGCTTTGAAATATTCTGCAAGAAAGGCTTGAAAAAGAAGGCTTGAGTACTACGGCACAGGCCACCTACCAAACATCAGAGTCTGGAGAGCAAAAACCTTAACAGTCTCGCTTTGAGGAACCATGCACAGTATCAACCGCATAGCCACAGGAGCTTATCCTGAAAGAAAAACTCAAAAATGGAGAGGGACAAGGCAAGAAACATGACAGCGTTATCATCTTTTGACAAATTTAAATCCCTGAGAGACCCTAAGTTTACTCAGCTACTCAAAGAAGGCAGGTAAACTTCTGAAGACAAAGAATAAGTATCTCAAAAAATAGAAAGGAAAAAGATAGGTAAACAAGACACGTTACAAAGAGAGGTGGCAAGCAGCTCAAGGTGAGACACCCAAGAAGCCTCGCGCCACAACTTGAGAAACCTAGCAAAGAAAATTATCATGAAAGAATGCAATTTAGTACATTGCCTTTTTCATGGCATGTTTTGTTTGTTCAGTTAAATTTCTGAATAAACATCTGCAGCAGAACACTGATAAGCCTCAAAATGAGAAGCAAGGACCTTCTTGCCTTTTCTTACCCCTCTCTGTGACCTAAGGAAGTTTATCTTTGCCTCTTTGCCTTGAAGTACTATTCTCCTCTTCACAAGGTCTCTACCTACACCTAGATGCAAGAAAAGAACAGACCTATTAGCAGTTGACTACATGAGAGAACCCGCTTCATACCTGTATCGTGAATTTAAGTCTAACAATAATAGAAAATCCCATAATTACTGTCTCTGAAAAGAACACTGCTTTAGTTTAACCTAAGAACCCAGCTTCACATATAATGCAAAGGCAGTGCTGTGCAGAAGTTTAGGCTACATAACCTTAATGTTTAATTCCTGTCTTAACAAATCTATGACATGGATAAATTGTATTTTGCATATTGTATACTACACTGCTCAAACATAAATCTGGGGCATAATAGCTGAGTAAGTATTAAAGAAAATTATTATAGGAATTAGGTGTCTGTCCTCCAGAAATAATCCCAACAGGTAGGATGAGACTTCTCAACAAAAGAGCATCCCTGCTTTATTCGTACTGCTTCAGAAAACACAGACATTGCTAAAAGATTGTGAAAATGAGAGCTCCTACAACCTTACTCAAAAATTTGCAGCCAAAAAGCACCTCTGTGGATAAAGCTGAATAGTCTATAGATGCATTTTCTATTACATAGGAGAGAAAGAAATGCACTAAGCTGTTGAATCAACCTTTCCGTCACAAACACACCCTTGCCAATGAATGACCGATACAGATTTGTTATTGCTAACTCCCAAAACACCATATTCTAATTTAGCAACACTATGAACCCTTTCCGTGATTCACTATCTGCTACAAACAGGTAGAGGAGTCTTTCAACTACAAGAATGCTTTAGTGGAGATGTCCAAATACGTGCCCTACACAGGTACCTCATCCAGGCATGCTCTCTTGCCAATCTTATTATTTTAAAGTATCATTATTTTAGCATCATTGCTGTGTCTCATGGTTTACAGATGTTAAGTGATAGGCCAAGAGTTCACAGTCTCAAGAATCAACAAGAAAACAAGGAAATAAGGAGTCACATAACAGTATTTATAGCTTAGCCTGTCCTATTTCAGTCCCCTCTCTTTCTGCAACTTTTTTAGTTTAACCTTTACGTAGCCTATTCATCTTCAGTCGAGTGAACATTTGACTCATTTCCATCTGCACGATGATTTCTTTTTACATGATCCTGAACTTTGAATCTTTTATCCAGTGTCCTAGAAGTGCTCTACTAGCCTCAGTGATCCTAGGAGAAGTAGGAAAATAGCATTATTCCCATTATACTGCTAAGTAAAAGACAATTAAGCATCTCAAGGCAATACGGAAGCTCATGACAGAACTGAGAGAGAAGTACAGTAGTTCTGACTCCCAGTCTGCTGCTGTAATCATCAACTAATGCACCACAAAAATAAAATCCAAATGTAACTGTTAACTTAGACTGACACAGGTTCATTTAAAAAATGAAAACATTTCATCAGAACACTCATCTACATGGGATTGCAGTTGCTTTTTAATATGTTGTATTTATAAGGCAGCAACCTCTGACAGCCTACTTCACCTTCCCAATCACAAGACCCTGCTAGAGTAAACACCAAACAAGCAGAGGCAGAACTTCGAACACACTAGGAATTATTGGAATACCTGAGGTTATCTGACAGATAAGCAGGGCTTCCCCTACACAAATGATTCTGAAATCTAATCCAGAAGACGCATGCATTTCTCTATTAGGAAGGAGTGGAAAACATGCCAAAATTCATGAGGATTTCTCAAATGAAGGTAAAACTCTAGATCATTAAAATTAAGTGAAAACAGGACAGAACCCTTTTCTAAAAATAGATCTTGCTGTGCAGCCAAGTATGTCTGCGTTCAATTGTTATTTATTTTTAAGTCGGGGCAATTTTCCAGATAGATTTTTACATCAGCTAACATAATGAGGTGCTTTAAAACAAAACAAAAAACCCCAAGCTTTCTTTCCTGACTACATTTGCTATAAAGACGTAGAAGAAACAAGGAAGCAATAACAAAGCACAGTCTCATCTAGCATACCACGAAATTCAAAATTGTAAATTTTAATGAGGGCAAAGACAATAACAATATCAGCATCCAGGAAATAGGGTCACAACTCTTAACCAGAAAGATTGGAAGAAATTGTCCTAACCATTGTAAAAAAACAACCAAACAAACAAAAACAACCCACAAAAAATACACCACCACCTCCCCCCCGAAAAAAAACGAGCCTAATCAAGGACACAAACTCAAAGAAGTCATGTACTCTTCAGTACGTTCTGCAGGCTTTCTCCATTCAACCTGCATCACCTCAAGTCTATTCTCATCAATAGTGTTATCAGCCCACACACAGAGAAGTGCATTCAAAAATGTCATTTGGGGCAATCAAAATAGAAATGGAACTGAGCATTGTCAGCATTTAAAGATCTTTCGTTCAATGCTTCCGCCCTAGTCCTGCCAGTGAAGAAGGCAACAACCCAAACCTCTTAAGATACTCCAAGGGAGAAAAGTTATTCCAAGAGCTTGAGCAAGTGTTAGGCTCAGAAAGCAATAAGATCTTAGTCTACACACCAACAAAAAAAAGCAGAAGTAGACATAAGTGAAAACAAATGGACAGTTGCACATCAGTATGGACACTCAGTCATCAGCCATGATATTTGTCAAAACTGTGACAACGCAGCTGGAAGCAAATCAATATAATCCAAACGCTCACAACACATCCATCCCATTATATCTTCCTTAACCAAAAATGGACAACTAGTAGCAGATCTACTCCTGCAGACACTATAAAAATCCTATTGTTTCCCATGCAAAGGTCATTTGATTGTTTTAGGAAAGTTTTCATTCTCTGCCCAACATAAAGCAAATGCCGGTCATTTCTTGGTTTTCACACTCATCCTTGGATGACAAGGACACAAATTCAAATCCAAAACAGGTAACAAAGTTTTCCCAGTATTTCTGGAGTTTCGATGAGCAATGCTATTTTAAAACCAGCACGAGCTCATTCTGTCACCACAGCACTAGACAATTAAATCACAAATATTTTCTCTCCAAACCAACTAGAAGCTTCCCCACACCAGAAGTATTTAAACCAAACTCCAAAGAGGGAAGGGGAAGACTGAACTAAGTAACTATCCAACCTTTGGAATATAACCTCCCTATGACAGTGACAAAAGACTTTACTTTTGCATCTGATGAAAACAGGACACTATCTTTTATGAAATCTTTCAGCATTACTGGTCACTTTTAGCCCAGAACAACCACTATTCAGGTCATCTGCTCTCTTTATTAAACCCACCAACACAGCACTGAAAATGAAACTGTATTATGAGAATTTTCCGTATAATCTTCTTCCTCATCTCCCAAGCTACATCATCATTCTCTAACCAGTGGTCTCTCGTTTAAATCTTTGGAAGAAAGAGCAATTTCCAGTTCCTTTATTAATAAAAAGAAGTACTTAACCTTCTGGAAATACAAGGGAGGGGCTAATACTGTGCAGGCATACTCCTAGCACTAGTACTGAGCTCAAATTATACTTTTTTATACAGTATACTTTCCTCAATCTTATTACAGTTCCAGTGAACAGCCTTTTAAATTCAAAAATTCTCTTTGTAACACTGGGAAATAACATACATTGGATGTAATACACGTTCCACAGGGTTATTCTACTGGTATAAAGGAAGAGAGAATGACTCCTCAGCGGGCTGGCAAAATCTGGAAGGAATCCACCTCTGGAAGGTCTGTAACTCAGAGGAAGAGGACTTAATCACTTAATCCGATGATTTGTATTTGCTTTTAATAGAACCCTGTTGCTGCACCAAAGTTTTTGTTGTTGAGAAACAGACTAATTCTCGCTCATGGTGGTCCATTACAATCCATAATAGGGCTTGCTATAGGTATCTTCTGAAGAACCATGTCCCTTCCCCATCCCTCTAATCTTTTTTTTTTTCTTTTTTGTATCTTCACCTCCGCTTTGGGAAAACTGCACATGGTTCCAAATCGCATACCTGTAACATGAGCTGGTTTAATTTCATCCCTTAATTATTCACACAAGATAGCAGATTTTCACTGCATAGCTTCCCATGTCATTATAAGATTCAAATGCATTTATTTAAATCTCTCTCCTAGAATTCAACCACTTTCATTGCTTTATCTAATTAAATTCGTAAAGTTACCAGACAATGGGAGCTGTAGCCCCATTTTCTGTTCTGACAAATTAAAAAAAAAAAAAACCCTACAACATACATATATACTGCCATTATATATATATATTGCCATAAAGCATCCTTTGCCTTAGGCATCAAACACCTTTAAAGATCTGCTAACAAACCCTAACACTCAAGAGAAGGAAGGAAGAATCGAAGCCAGGGATAAGTCCATATCAAACTGGAAAAGTCCTCAGCAGTCTCCAGAGCAATCCAAGTCTGGAAAGGCAAATCAAACCCGTTTGACTTATATCACTGTTTCTTTACAGATTAGGTGAAAGTTCAAGCATTGGCCATAGGAAAGAGCCATTTCATTTACATACTGTTCTGTTTCCAAATTATTCAGGAACGTCTTACATTTTTCTTGGATGACCATATGATAAATATGGGTATAATACCTGTCTTCTGCTACTCAACTACAGAAACTTCACACCAAAACCTGAATCAAAACTTTCTTCATTCTTACAAACAATCACAAACTTGGCAATTACTTTTCAAAAGCAAGCTTTTTACGTTCACAATGTTTCTACGGATACAATTCATATACAGATATGAACGCTCTAGTCTTTATGAAAAGATACACTGCTAAGAGCAAAACTGGCTATAAGCAGTTCTCAGGTTCCATTTTAAGAGAAATGCAAAGCATAAGCAAGCTGGACATTACTGAAAGTGAAAAGATTTCATGAAGAGTTCTTTTTTATATTTCTCAGTGAATAAGAGTCTGCACACAAGGTCTGATGTTCCATATGTACACATCAAGCAGTCAACTTTATCCATACAAGTTTGGTATCAAACCTTACAAATTAAGAATAACAGGGTTTTTCACGATGCAAAACGAAAGGAGTGGAGGTTTGTAACTTTTAAGATGAAAACAGCCTAACTAAAAATGGACACTTACATTTCTGTCATTCTTGTGTCACAAGATGCTGCGGATGCTAAAGCTATCAAGGGTTCAAAAAGAGATTGCATAAATTTACCACAACTATTAAAAACCAAATGATTAAATACCAAATCATCTGCCCAGAGACCCCTAAACTGCATCCTGCCAGAAGCCAGTGATACTTCCTTCAGATACTCAGCTATTTGCATGCCTTAGGATACTCTTCCCTAGGCATCTGCTATCATCCACTGTCAAAAACAAGATAGTGATGTAGAAACACATTTGGTCTGAGCTGATCTGCCATTCTTAGGTCCGTATTTTTGTGCCTGGGAAAAAGGAAGGTAAAAAAAGCTGATTCAACACCTACACTGTTCAATTCCCTCATTTCCAAACACTATGTAGGGCACTTGTATGGCAGCCAAGATATTTATATAGTAACAGTTCTTAATATACTTACATCACTCATGAGAGCTGGGGAAGACACCACAAATATGTAACTCTTCCTCCTTCTCCCTTAGCTGAATTCACTCCCCCTTTCAAGTTTTCCTTAACACTTGAAATAGCTTTATGAGAAGCATTTTTTATATTTTTATACAACATTAACTATTATCCACAGCCTGTATTATCTGCAAGAGATAATAGTCAATCTCCCTTTTGTGTATTTTACTCAGATTTTAGACAGGTAGATCTTTGGGGTTGTGTTTTATTTTTTAGCTATTTACAGCTGAAAGGATTTCCTAGAAGTCATTCTACCATGCCATTAGAATAGGGGAATCTGTTCTTTATCAAGCACAGGCAGCAATAACATTGCTTAATAATGCCTGGATGCCCAACAGACCACGTTCCCACTCTACTAGATACTGCACCAAAACAGAATAAAAGTGAGAGCGCTCTCTCACAATTTAAGAATTTTGTTAGCTATGGTCTTTCTCCAACTAAAGAGCCTCCTGTGGACTGTGATCCATCACAGTCACAGCAGGCAGCCAACCTTTGCTTTTCGCAATAACTTTATTTGCTACTTATCTTCAAAAACACTGCTCTTCTATAGTATTCTTAATGTACACGCAGAAAGATTCTTTTCTTTCATATTGTGTCCAACATTTATGGCTCTTTAGTCTGCGTAAATGGTGCCAGGTACCACTGGTAATGTATTTGCAGTAATTTTCTTTAAATGGCTATGTGAATGGGTTTGGCCTTCTTCCAAATTTTATTTTGCAATTATTATTCAAACTAGTGAAACGAGATATATGAAGATTTTATTTAGAAATCAGTTTAGCTGCAAGATATTTGCTTCAACAAATATTTAATGAGAAGAGTGTCTTCAAAGGAGAGGAATCTATTCTATCGCATGTACAAAGCAGAGGAAGAACTGATAGGATGGATTTATACTGGTGCTGAGAAGTGCTAGATCTTTCTATTCTAAGGGGAGAGTTAATCTTCAAGTACATGCTTTGCAAAGAGCACTTTGTGCTAGTCAAGGATGTTGGAGACTGTTCAAACTCAGGGTACTAGGAAAGCATGACTACCAGCTGGGTCTGCAAGCTCTGAAACTATGCAAAAGGCAACAATCACAACTGAATCAGGACCTCCACGCTACACAAACAGCCCAGCTTTCCAGTGGGAGGTTCTCCAGACCAGCTTTGGTATAGTATAGCTATCAAGGATATAATGTGCAGCTGAGTAATACTAAGGTCTTTCATAGGTATAAGCACAAAGTGAAAACTATTACCATAGACCATTTAAAAGATATTGAAGTTTTAAGTACTGTAAAACGATGTAATAACACAACATAGAAATAATGGATCAAATACAAAAGCGTGGATCAAAACAAGAGTCACAAAAACAATGAACACAGAAATGGGCAGAAAAAGTTCTTCTTGGAACTGGACCTCTCAGACTTCTGTCTTGGACCTTTTTTCCAAATAATCTGAATCCACACAGATCTAACTGAAGTCTAGATGCTAGCCTGCCAACAAGCAGGCATTGTTTTTACAGAGTGTCAACTGAAATCACTGACTGCACCTGTAAGACTGCTGGCAAACACTTCATTACAGTAGGTAAGCCTTTGTCCCCTTTAATAAAGGGTTTACACTAAGTTGTACGAGCTCATGTTTCTGGATAGCATTACACTATCTGGGAATACAGTTCCCATACTATTTAGTATATAGTATACTACACAGTTCCCAAATTATAATCCTTCCATTACCAAATCTTTCATGTATTTCCTAGCTTGTATTTTATCCCTGAATGACAATGCTTTAATGTATTGTCTTGAATTAAAGAACAAATAAATGGCTTTCTGTCCTATTTTGGAAAATATCGACCCAGTAGAAGACCTCAAGTCCTAAACTAAACTATTAAAATACACCAACAATATAATTACTGATATCATCTGGACACCCCAACTGATAGAGGTAGTTTGAAGACAACAATTTAAGGGTATGCACTTCATACTTCCAGCATCAGAAGTTTGTTCTGCTACCAGATGCGTTACAAAAATGGGGCACCGAAGGTGACTAGAACTGGTGGTTCCAGTCAAAAAAAAGAAATGCGAGATTCCATACCATTTCCACCAGCTCTGCAAGGTGGAAATGAAGGAAAACCAAGAAGATATGAGGATACTGGCCATGTAAGTCACTCATTCACACACACGCACTTTTTTTTTCTCCTGATAGATACCAACAGACATCTGTACAAACTCTCTTAGCAGCCAAGCTTGCTGGTAACTGAACTAGAGATATGCACCATTACTACTTTGATCACCTTAACAGAAACTGTCCTGAGTCATTCTCTAACTCATCAACAAATTTGGTTAAATCTTCAGCAGGGTCTCTTCCAACACTAAGAAGAGTAGTCTGTTCTACTTAAAGCACGGGCTTAGCTTCCAACCTTGGTATGGAAGGTACAGTATGAAATTACCTCAGGCATCATTAAACAAAATAAAAATGCTACAACAGAAAACTGTACGAAACAGAAAGGTGAGTTTGTTGGGTTTTTATTGTAAAAAAACTTAAATCAAAAATCTGATTTAATTTAGACCTTCTTATGAAGTTTCTTACAGCAATCACAGGCAGACAATGATCTCTTTATGAGCACTAGATAAGATGAGAATAATTACCCTTAGATAAGAAGAGAATAATTACACTGAATTCTTTTGCAAGGTGCTTTGAGACCTACTAATGAAAAGTACTGTTAAAAGCTGTGTACTATAAGTATGCTTAATAATTACAGAAAACAAGAACTTCTTCTAGAAGCTAGTTATAAAAACCTAATTTTATTTGAAAGTTCAGCTGAACCAATCTTTTTTTGTGATTAAAATGATTCCGTGAGCTAAGGAAAGTTGCACTGCAACAGTTTTCTTCGTGTAAGCTTACAATAGAACCATTTAAATCTATTCATCAACTTACTGAAGAAGATACACTGAATACTTTAAACTGTCCATCAGGAGCTCAGTATAGTTCAAACTGAGTAGGGTTTTTATAGAATAGTGAAATATGTTAAGGGCTTTAGAATAAACATCTGTTGACTAGGTGAGAACAAATTCCACAGTCTGCTGTTAGAAGCAGTGACGTGTTGTACAAAAAAAAAAAAAAAATCATCTTTCCATGAAAGTCATTCACAACAGTTATAGTTGTCAGCTTTCTAAGCTATTTTTAATCTTATAAATATCTATCTATATATACACACACACCAACCCACTACCTCCTTTCAGCCCCCAAGAAACTGGTAATGACCTTCTTATAAAATGCCACTGGGGGTGTGGGGGGATATGCAGTTTTTTGAAATAGCTCTGCTTTGCTTGACATTCACATTGCCTGTGAAAAATGAGGCCCACTCGTGCAAATGTTCCTTATAAGAGCAATCAGGTTAGGAGCTCCTGGCATGAAGCTATTTCTTGAATTAGGATTGCAGGATCGAGTTGATAGCTAGCATCCCTGGGGATCACCACGATTTTGCTATTACGGAAAAATCTATGATGGTATTATTGTAATAATTTTACCAGAAATCTTGGTGTAATGAGAAATCTGTTCCATTCTTTTTATATACGTTAACTCTTTAAGCTTAAAGAGTTAATAGTTAAATGTTAGTGGTTCATATTCATATAATCATCTTCAAAGCTGTCAATACTGTATTACGATAAAACACTTGCTATTTTGAGCAAGTTCTTACTATACTGCATTTTGTTAAACAGATATTTTAGGGTTTAAGACTTAAATTTTGCAAATGATTTGTAAAAACAGACATTAAAAAACAATTTTATCATTTACAGCTCCCATATGTGTAGAAAGTATCCGTTGCCAATACTCCTTACCTATTTAAAACACAGTATGTTGCTCATAAATCAGTAATCCTTGAACAGACAAATTTCATCCTGGCAAAATGGAATTGCCTATGACAATAATATGAGTGCAATTATGGTTTTTTTTAAAAGGCCGAGGCAAAGCTGTTCTATGAAGAGGCCTTTGTCTCGGTGTTTTGTGAAAACACGTATATCTAAGTCATGGAAGAAAAAGGGCTCTTAAATACTGAAACATCCCATTTGACTCAGGAAGTCCCTTAACCTCAACTCGCTGGAGGCCTGGCTGGTTTCCCAAAGCTTCACAGCGCGCTCACCCTGTTGTTACGGTGTTTCCTAAGCATCTGCGATGTGCCACTTGCAGAAACCGGAATCTAAACTAGACGGACCTTTGATCCGACCCCATGCAGCTGTTTTAATTGTATGCTTTACCGTTTAAGTCAAATTTAAGTACAAATGATTCCTGCACTTTTCAGGAAACCTGTAGGAAGCCAAGGTGCTCGAACACGTTCGCACGCAGACGTTTATTGAAAGGCATGATGCGAAGACACAACACAAAAGAATGCGAAGGAGTTGCACCCGCTAACTTGCTGGGCGAATTTTACCGCACCGCGGGGCGAATTTCCTGACCGTCTGCCCCCCCGCGAGAAAGGCGCGGGGGAGAGGGGGGTGGGCAGGTAGGAAAAAATAAAGAAGAAAAAGAAAAAACGGAAAAAATCGCAGCGCTACAGGCAGCGCGCGGAGGGTCGCAGGTGATGCCGGAGGCAGCGCCACCGCTCCCCGCTCCGCCGCCGCCCGCGGCTCC
>NW_008824338.1:7487342-7507727 GCF_000699105.1 Pygoscelis adeliae
GTGGGGCCCGGCCAGCGCCGTGACGGCGTGACACCGTAACGCGACGTGATAACAGCTCATTTGACAAGGGGAAGCAGCCGTGGGGGGCCAAGGCTGCCGCCCCCACGTCCCCGTCCCCCCTCAGCCCCTTGCCTTCCTCACCCTCCTCTGAAAAAGAAATCACAATATGCATTCCAGGAAGCCAAGGCCGTATATGATACTGGGGGGTATTTGATAACAAAGCACTCGGAGCTGACTTTTCCCTCCTACCTAGAAGGAAGGAAAAGAAGTCGGTGCCAATAGCTGGGCATCCACACTCCTCCCAGCAAAAGTCACAGGCGCTGGCACCACTATATTCCTACATTTTGACTTAAACCAAAAGCCACAGCAAGTGAAAATTAACCGTGTTGACTAGTGCCCTGTGCTAAGCATAACATTTGCTCCCAGAAAATAATGCTTACCATAACGAGTCAAGGGGGTGTCTTACGCGAGAGCATGCCTTTATCCTCAAACTTGGCAACTCAGGATACAATCCGGAGGTATCAACACTACAAGACTTTGGGGAGCCTCAGTAAAAAGGGATCTGTATTGCAAACAAACTCCGAAGCTGTATTCTGGTATCGCATTCAGTGCACGTTCCCCTTCTTCAGAAAGGAGCAACAAAATGCCTAAACATAAAAAGTGTGAAGCACTTAGTAGTTTACGGAAACCAGGAACAAACTATCAGCTCTAAAAAAGCTGTCTAAAGAATAGTACATGGGGAGCAAGAAGTGAAAAGGCCCAATCCCCTGCTGGCTTTAGTAATCAAAACTTACTGACCATTTCAGAAACTAAAAAGGTAAATGTTTTTCACGCTATTCCCCAAAGCTCCATAAGGATTTTCTTACAACCTATAGCAAGAAGGGGCCAAATTTTGTGCCAGTGGACCAGCTAGGTCTGTGAAAACCTGGAAGACTGAATCCTGAGATAATGTGTTAGAGCTAGGTATAGATTTCATCTGTTAGTATAATTCTCATTTAGAAAAAAGTTGCTGAATTACCTCCTGGATATCTGCAAAAGACAACCACCACCACCACCACCACCCCCTTATTGGTAGGCTTACATTTGTTATATTGGGTTTACATCTTCAGTAGAAAATTTTGAGGAGCCAAAACAGTTAAAACCACTGTATCACTCAATTCTTGTGTTTAACTTAAGCCATTTGTGCCTTAGCTCAGTTCCTAATTTACAGGCCATCATAAGAATTCAGTTTAGGTAGTAAAGCAAAAAACATCACAGAGAGGTTTCCAAAGCACAGCTGCAGCTTCAACCCCTTTGTAATCCTGTCCTCTCCACCCCTGTCTCATTAACTACAGTGTAACAGTGTTGCCTACTAGTCCCTTCTCTCAGCTGTATTAGAAGTTTTCTGTAGCTGGCTTCATAATCACAAGAGAAAACTATGTCTGGTGGTTGCTCACCAGCCTCTACGAACTGTGATCGTGACTTTGAGATATACCTTGCAGGAGTCCTACTCATTCTGCACCCTATTACATGTTGAGGACAAAAGGAAGATACACAGGAAGATGAACTTGCTTATCGTTGCTGCAGCTCATTCTATCAACATAACACATTTATTTTCAAAAAACAAATTCACACAGATGCACAAGAGTCCCAGGAACTAGAACCAGATACTTCAGGCTATGTTTATACCTTGCAAGAGAGGAGCAATTGCCCATCTTTTTCATCTGCGCGTGTGAATCAACAAGACCCGATTCCAGATCAAGGATGGACTACAGTGTTCACCCATGTGCAGAAGGGGAGCAACAGCAATCTCAAATCAAGTCTATAATCTGAGCGACTGGAACCCAGGAGTATCCTTGCAGTTAAGACAAGGCCTCAGCTTCCAAAGTGAAAACGCAAGTCAAAACCTCTATTATTCATAGCAATAGCACCTGCTCTTTTAGCTTGCCTACAGGACACTGCTGCTCTATAAATGCAAAGGCAGATCACACTTAAGGAAAAGACCACTACTGTATTGCATCAGTTTCGTGCAACTACTATTTTGTACTTTTTCTGTGACTAGAGGTACATCCCTGGGATAAATCAAGCATTTTAAAACCCACTTAATTCACACCCTGAAGTATTTTTTAAAGATGGGTACAAAACATAGAAAACTCAAGGGGGAGAGACAACCTTTTCCTTCACTAGTCTACTCCATCCCTTTCTCCAGTGTAAAGCACCAGTTCATTACATTATGGAGCTAACAGCATAAACATTTCAATAGTCCAACTGCAACATTTAATCCAACTTCAGCAGTACAAATGAATAGAGACATTAACCTAAAATTGTGTTATCAAAATCACCATATCATGCAACATTGTTAATTTTATTATGAAGCCTAAAAACCCCACTTTTTTTTTTTTAAAGCTGTGTTTCTACTCACTTCTTGGTATTACTGATTTAAAGAAAAGCTTAGTTACCTAGCCAGCTTGACTGGATAATAAAATATCAGTCAAGAAACTGTACAGAAAAGTTTGTATATTCATTTTTACTATTGGCACATTGTGAATTTAAGGTCAAAGGCAATAAGACACGTGCCTTTTCAGAAGGAACTCAGCTGTTGTTCATTTCAATCATGACCAGGCCTATGCTTTTACATCTTACCCAGCTGTGAGAGTAAGCAGCTACTCCAGTATCTGTCCATTTCTATAAACCATTAATCCCATATTTACAATCCTCTAAGGAATCCAAGGCTGGCCTCTTTTTCTTATAATACCTCCTATTTTTTTTAAAGGCAAACACCTTTAAAATAACTAGCTGTGACCATTGTCTATGAGCAACTACATGAACTTTTTTGAATGTCAATATTTCAAAAAGAAAACACAAGGAAACACTTTCTTCAACTCACCTTCCTTAGTCTGCCTTACCAGAACATCTCAATTTTTTTCTCTTCAGGTAAAATATTCACACACTCTCACATTAAATGTTTTCACTGCAGACACAATTTTTTTTTTTTCCCATGTCATTTCACTTTTCATGATTTCTTCTCCATTCACAAGTTCACTCTGTTCATGCTCATTTATACAACTTGGGTATGTTGGGACAGAAAACAAAGCCCAGGACTTGGTTGCCTTCCAAATGCAAGCAACATTAGCACTGCAAAGAACAAAACTGTGATTTCTGCAGGCATTACATTCCCAGAACTGGTGAGCTGATAGTTTTCTATATACTCTTTATATGTAAAGTCAAGGTTGCTTTTTTAATAATACAATCACTTCCTAGAAGTGTTCCACATGCTCCATGAGAAAGAGAAAGCACACCTGAAAAATCAAATGTAACCATTATTGTTAAGATCCTTTTGAATCCCTTAGTTTAACTCAGAGCTTTTGTTTGTTTGTTTTTTAAGTCTCTTTTGGGAATCTAGCTCTTCATAATTAATCTCATCCTAAAGACAGTTTAATTTAAAGATGCAGATCTAGTAAGTCCAGACAACTAAGGTAGGAAAAAGGAAAAACAAAAACCAGTTCTTGAGTTACCCAATGGAAAAGTGGCCTATTTCTGCCAAAATAGTTCTTGCCTCTTTCAGGCGTAATCATTAGCAGGTAAGCAAAATGAGTTCAACATTGGCATGTGGTTAAATCCACACTCAAGCCTCATTGTTATAAGAACTTATCAATATTTTTGAGTTCAACAAACCCATATGCCTAAGTATCTGCAGGACTGAGGTCTTTGCATTAAAAGTTTGCCCTGACTTTCTGAAAAATACATCATTTAAATTCTATTTAAACTGCCAACAGAAAAAATTATTTGATTCCATCTCTGTCTAGAACAGAGATGTAAAGGGAAATCCTGCTCATACCTCTCATTGCTTTGATCATCTACAAGAGCTGCCTCCATCAGACTGTGACTGCCATTTTTTGTTGCTGGCCAGTGACTTTTCCGAAGACTGCATCAGTATTGCTGCTCTACAGCTCCTGAGTTAGACTTCCCAATGTTTAGTAGAATGGCTGTGGATGGACATCTGAGCTTGGGGTAAGATTTTGGTATGAATTTCTTAGAAACATAGGCCAAACACCATAGAAATTCCATTAATATTTACTGGTTTCAAGACGACAAAATTCTTCAATTTCAGTTGCCCAACCTGAAAAGTTTCTAGCTGGCAGTATTGGATGGAATTCTTCAAATGCCCCTGCCCCTCCTAGCCATAAGGAATTCTGCTATGTTTGAGCAAATATATATTTCTTTTGAATCCAGAGTCCATCAGTGGTACTATTCATCAGTATAAAGGCACTGAAATTTAGTCTTTCAGTTCACTTTATTTCCATTACAAGCTGTTAAAATTAATAACAAAAAGAATCAAAAGATTTTAAAGGGCTCCCAACTCAACTACATTGCTATACAATCAAGAAGCCAAAAACTCAAATTAAGGTATGTCATTACATAACTCTCTTATATAACAGAGTTGGGGTTGTTCAGCCTAGAGAAGAGAAGGCTTCGGGGAGACCTTGCTGCAGCCTCTCAGTACTTAAAGGGGGCTTATAAAGAAGATGGCGGCAAACTTTTTAGCAGGGCCTGTTGCGACAGGACAAGGGGGAATGGCTTTAAACTAAAGGGCGGTAGATTTAGACTAGGTATAAGGAAGAAATTTTTTACGCTGAGGGTGGTGAAACACTGGCACAGGTTGCCCAGAGAGGTGGTGGATGCCCCATCCCTGGAAACATTCCAGGTCAGGTTGGCCGGGGCTCTGAGCAACCTGACCTAGTTGAAGATGTCCCTGCCCATGGCAGGGCGGTTGGAATAGACGACCTTTAGAGGTCCCTTCCAACCCAAACTATTCTATGATTCTATGATTACTTCACTCCAGTTTCTCAGTCCTTCAGGAAAGAAAGGGAAGCTGAGAAATACCAAAATACCCTAAATTAAAAGAAACAGAAAAAGTTGCAAATTGTCTTTACATGTTGTAAAAAAAGGACATGAACATTTCACCTTGCGGAATACTACCTCACAAGACCTAAACTAGAATAGGTACTTAAGTGTCTTGTGTCACAATGGGAAAACTGTTCTTGTAGATGCCTCCATTATTCTATCTTCCTCATTCACCTCTATCTGGATTTCCAGCATGAATGACTGTCCCATTTTTAATGCATTGGAGAGTTTCACATGCAAACTTGCTCACTTCTTTCACATGCAAATCTATTCACTCATACTTTTTCCACATGCAAACTTAACTCATTTTTGTTTGCTTTATACGCTCAGCTGATTCCAAAAGGCATGTTCTTTTGATGTACCTAAACTTGCAGTTTTCCTCCACCACAGAGGAACACATCAGAGAAAGACAAACAAGTCAGCTTGCCTGGGCAGATTCCCCAAAAAAGCAAGGATTTCCTCAGTTGCTGAGGAGGATAGCCAGGCTGACTGATGATTAACCAAACCCACCAGTCAACTGGCTGTTCACTCCAGCTTCCTCCTGCCTCATTTTTGTTGTGGAAGCAGCTCCTACCTTCCACATATATTGCCCCCCACCCCCGCTTCTTCAGCGGGCTTAATGTAACATGAACAGGGAAAACAAGGTATCATCCCAGGATACTGAAAGAACTGACACGTTAAAAGCAGCAACAATTTTTTTTTACATTAAGTCTGCCAACCGTAGCATATGTAAGAGAAGACATTGTACCTGTATTCAAGAAAGGGAACAATAATGGCAAGCTCAGAGTTATCCATCTGGTGTGAATGGCATGTAAGGATTTGAAAAACATTTTGCAGATAAGAACAAAGACACTTTGGTAAATGGGAAAATGGGACAATATACACTAAGTTGAATAGAAATGCAACTTTTACATTTTTTCTTCATCAGATAACTGGTGTGCTAAACAAGGGAAATATATTCATGTGTATATTTTTTTTTAAACTTTACTTAGTATTTCAAATGGTGCCATGCAAGATATTAATTAGACTGAAGAGATGAGGATTAGTACAGATGGCAAGGGATGGGAACTAATAAGGATGGCAGCGGATGGTGCTCCAAAGAAAACAGTTAGACTGAAGAGATACTAAAAATGGAGTCCCTGAACAATCAGTCATGATACTGACCTTTTTAATATTTTTGTTAGTTGACCTTAGAAAAAAACATGAGTATGCTAATAAAATTTGCTGATGACACAAACTTGAGAATCAACAATACAGCCTAGAACCAGAATATATATATACATAATTCAGAAAAGAATGGATGACCCACAGAAGTAGACTAATAAATAAAAAAAAAGGAATGAAATATGATAGTACAGAGTTCAAAATCACGAACTAAAGGACTTACAAATGTTCATTTTAAACTGAAGGCATCAACTGAAAAGAAAGGAGGAGAACGATCTGTATCTGCCAGTCAGCAACAGACTATCCATAAGGCATCAATCTGATGAGATCATGAAAGAGGCTAATACTCCCAGGGTTTCCGAGAGAGATCTGGAATATAAATGGTATTGCACTGTTACTGGGAAGACTTCACCTAGAATTCTGCATACAGTTGTGATCAATTACATTGAAGAATGATAAATGAAACTTGAAATGGGTACAGAGAAGGGCCAGGAGAAACAGACATCATTCTATCTATATGTTACTCTATTAAACAAACAGTCAATTTTTGCCTATTTAATTTGCTACATCAGGTTAGGGCCCCTTCTTATGCATTTTTTAAGAAGTTCAGAATTATGAAACCCTAGTTCAAAGTAAGACCTTTGAGTATGTCTACAATATAAAAGAGCAATTAATATAACTTTCTCAGCAAAGCCCACATCAGAATATTAAAATAAATGGCAGCTGGTGGAAATACTTCCAAGGTCCCTAGGCTTTTCAGACAAGTGCTTTAATGGCTGAGATATAAATTTATATCTTTTTCATCTTAGATCTACAGAGACCCATGCCATATATATATTCTTCAAAACCTCTTACCATTTCAAAGTGTGGTCTCATAAGCAGTTCAAGTAACAGGACAGCACAGCAAAGCTTAAGCAATCCTTTTTTTGCAAAATTCAATAGAGACAACATTCAAATACAAAAATAAAGAGAGAGTTCTTGAAAAATATGAAAACATAAGAGAAAAGCCATCAAAATACTCATTTTAAGCACCAGAATTCTAACAACAGTTTATCACCAGAGTCCCAAATAAGTATCCTCTGTACTATCGCCCTCCACAGTAGAAAATACAACAAATACAGAGATTGCTGCAAAATCAAACGTTAATTCTTAAAAAAATAACATAATTACAGCATGATAGCTGCATTTGCTGTGGGTAGCCCTATAAAGGAACGTGATCAAATATTTAAGTCCTTTTACTCCACTGAAAAAATAATTTCAATCTAGATTTAACAGTAGGAAAATACACTGCAAGAATATGATGATACTGATTGGGTTTTGCATTTTTTACAGTTTTAGCAAAATATAATACAATGATAAAAAGCAGCTCTACGTACAAAGAAAAAAACCCCAAACTTACTTTCATGAATGCCTGATTAGGGATCTCACTGATCATTTTAATCCCAGTTTTAGAAGGACACAAAATAAATTCTAGATGTGAAAGGTCTGGTTATCCTTATTAGCACCCCAATTTCCTATGTTTGTTCCCCCTTAAGAACCCCACCACCTGCTTGAGGCTTACAGTGATGCTACTCAGTGCAAGGACTGCAAAAGCATCCCTTTCCTCCCTAAATTGTAAGAAATATTGTTGGGCAAGGAAGGGTATCTTTCTCCCATGAGGTAAGCATACTGTAGCTGCAGTGATTATATATACACGCTGCATATACATATATACACGCACAAAGTTATTTTTTTGTGTGTGTGTATTTATATATATATACAAATGTACAGACACACACAGAGTATTCCTAACCTGTCACTCAGAATTGTGGTTAGGCCAGGATGTGATGCTATGAAGACCTAAGGATCTTTGATTGACAACAATATTTAACATGCATGCATGCAGGCTAACACACTACCATAGTAAGATCTACAACTGAATGCATATTTTCCTACGTATGGTATGAAGTACCCTAACATTTACTTTTATTAGAGAATACTTATATTTTAATAGAAACAGAGAGCAGGACAGGCTTCCATTGTGTATTTTGTATAGGTAGAATACAAAGCAAGGCCGCAGTCCTGCTCTGTAGGAGTAGCAGAAAAAAAGTACTCTTATCCCCATTTTACAGATGGGGAAATCTACATTAGGGCAAAGGAAAGCTACCCACTTGAGAACATAGAGCAATGTCAGACTTTTCACTTCTCCACTAGATCTTACTAGTTAACTTAAAGGTGAACTATTCTTTAAGTGGCGAGATAAGTCTCACCGAAATAACGTTGTTAACAACTTCCCTTCTCAGAGAGAACTAATTTTCACAGCTCTAGTAGTAAGGCGGAAGTAAAAACATTGCTGTCAAATGTAGTGCTTAGTATCACATATGATCAGGTCTTGAAAGCTAGCAGAACAACTCCGAGCAGTAAGTTCACTGCACTTGGCCATAAGTTCACATTTGCGTGAACAAACCCTTAACTGCTTTGCTAATATTTGCTTTGTATATTTATTACTTTTTAATGGTTTTCTTACCAACATCTGGAAGAAATTGGAACTAATGACTTGGCATTTTGTCTATGTTCTCAACACTTGTTACACAATTTACATATATTTAAATGGCTGCTTCATTAAAAAAGATCAATCACTTTGCGGCAGAGATCATACCTAGAATGAATTGCATTCAATACTTGCTGGTGCACACACAAGTTATTCTCATATGTATTTTTATTTTTGTACTTTTAAAAGAGAAGAAAATTAAATCTGTACATCACCCTTTTAATTGTACATGGTACTTCATTATCGCATTACTTCATGTCATCACAGACATTACAAATGTGCATGACTGTCATCATTACATACTGGGTGCTAGGACAAAGGAGAAAAGTACCTGTCATGTTTGAGTGTAGCAGCTTTTGAGACTGAAAAATCCAGACTTCGACATTCTCTCGACCCAAGAGTGACAAGTTTCCAGCATATCCAACTTACGACTCTGCCCCAGCTGTCCCAAGGCAAGCCTCCTGACTAGTAGAAACTAAAATATTGGCACAAACGATTAGTCTCAAGATTGAGCAAGGATGAAGCGTTGCCAATGCCTGATCACTAGTCTTAAACTTAGGCCATTTATATAATCTTCTCTCTTTGTTTCTATGACTTGTTTTGGTTATGATCTTCATGTAACTATGACGATAATGAAAAAATGCACTACATGAAGGCCTTCTTCACTGTTTCAAATTGAGAGGTGTAGCCAGTTGCTTCTTGTAGCTAGCAATTCGAACAATGAAAGTTCTTCCCAGCACCTTCACAGTTCCTTTTATTTTGTAGTACATTTAAAAAAAGAAATGAGATAGAATAACTCTGCATATTGAAAAGGCAGTTTCAGCTTGGTCTAGTTTTTCACACTCGTAGCAAACAACTTTAGGAACCACCTTTTGAAATACATACACCCTCAGAATCCCTCCTTCCCACTCCCTACAGCTCCTTCTGGCTCCTGCTGTCACACAGCAGGCTAACAGGCAGAAATGGCTTTTTAAAAAAGCTACTCAAAGCCAAAAGGGGAAACATTTACTAGTTCCAAGACGTCAGGTTCCCTGGTCCTCCTGACAGATTTGTTCAGATGCTTAGCTTTGCCCACTCCTCATCCCTACTCTCCTGCTCCTCTCAAATGCTGTTTGCAGGTGCCTTTGCCCAAATGGCAATCTGGCCAGCAGCAAAAAGCTGTCACAGTCCTCTTATCACGCTGTCCTCACCATGGCTGTGTTTGACAATATCCATTTCAAATACTCCTTAAGAAAGCAGGCCTCTTTTTTCTTCAATTTTACACTGACTTTATAACTTTCCCAAAATTAACAGATATAATTAGCCTCAGTTTAGACCAAAAGCAAAATCAAATGCAGGGAGCATGTTTCATATTACAGCTGAAGAGAGATTTTTCTTTCGTATCTTAATTTCAAGCTGGTTGATGATACAGAAGGCTATCATTATTCCAGGGTTACTCATCGCGGCTGAATCTCTAGCTTCTGGAATACCTATATATCTAATGATATACATACCCCACACATGCACAACACATTTTACACTCAATAAAGTTGCCAATGTAGGAGAATCCAGAGATTAAAAGGAAGCAAAACTACACTACCATTCCACGTGGAAAAGTGGTCCCATCCAGGACAGAAGCAAGGTAGAGTAATAGGCATAACATTAAGAAAACTTGCTCTCCCAGGCCTCGTGATATGTTGGGTCTGATGATAAATACAGGACCTTCTGTAAACCACTTAAGTTCTAGTTAATTGCAAGTACATTTTTGACACAAAATTAAGATCAATCTGAGTGCAATCTCTCTCTTAATTTTGTCCTTATGCTCCTTGTGATCTTGTTCAATTTCAGAATTAACAGGAAATGCTAGTTACAAGCCTAAAATACTCTTCCCTCTCTTTCCTACTTTCTTTGTCTTTCGTCCTCGTATCCCACCCCTCTAGCTTCAAATCATCAGGAACAAAACACACAAAATGCTGACAGATTATAGAGGTTTGCTTAGTATGTTTACCTGTCACTACTGACAGTGTATCAGCCATGCCAACATTGCAGAAATGTGCAGTACTTGATCTGCAAGTGATCTCTTCACAGCTGCAAGTGTACCCATCGTTCTGCACGTCCTTTAATTTATGGCTGGATCCATCTTTTCTGTAATAGAGAAGTGAACAACTGTATAGCTCTGACAGCCAACTCCTTCAATCTATAGTCATCCAGAAATTTTGCTTGCTGTTTCTTTCCTGAGGGGCTAATTTTATGGTTAATCAATTACCTGGCAGTTTTGGTGTTGGATGGGTTTTCTTTGGCATGTTCGAGCACATTCCTACATGGGTATTATGAGTCTGCTTTTCTTTTGGTAAAAGAAAAAAATTAATTTGAAAATGAGATTTCTTCCAGGAACCTTGTATTTGTTGTTACTAACACCTAGAATTGCTCAAGCACAAAAAGCTAAAAGCTAACAATAATACTCTAAAATTTTCACTTTTTAAATTTGGTCACTGGACAGCAATTTTACATTCCATTTCTATTCTGCAGTTAATCTGCTTATTATTGCTACACAATCAGAGGAGAGAAAATTACTTTTTCTGTCTATATGAAAAATACAACCACTAATATCCAAGGTATTAGGGTTTTTCCCCCCTCAATATTAAAACTTAACTGGTAGGTGTTGTGGTTTTTTTGTTTGTTTGACAAAAGATCAAAAGAGACAAAGACCAAATTCCAGGTACATCACACTTTAATGTAATAGGACTGTGCACCTAAGCATAGAAAGAAAACATTGGATAACTAAACATCTAAGAAATTTCAGAGCTAAAGATACTACATTCCAAAAACCTCCTACTGCAAATATCTTTCTAGAAGGATCCTTTGAAGTTGAACGTTCATCTTCAGCTGAAGGCTTATCCAGAGAGAAAGATACTAATGTTCCAAAGCACAGTAAGTCTCTGACCCATCATTGCCCATGCTGCAGTAATTTTTTAAAAAGCAGTTTAAAATATTGGTAAGAGCTCCCCTTACTGGTCTGCCTTCAAATTGTTAAGTCTTCAGTCATGAAAATCTTTTTATATGAAACAAAGATGGGTAAAATATTGCTTCTACTCCAAATTAAAAAAAAAAAAAGCTCCACATCAAATTTCTATCAGAGACCCTATTTTTTAAATTTCTTATTAGTTATTAAGTCATAAGACCAAAGATAATGACTGAGTTTAGGAACAATTTGTTCTTCCATCAGTATGAACTTCACCAATTTACTGAATCCTTAATTTTGTATAGTACATAAAAGTAAGCCTTGCCGAAGTCTGAATTACAAAACAAACACGGACACCCAGTTCTGACATACTGAGTAATGCCTCATTTCACAGTAACTACCACCAGCTTTAATGGGATCATTTGTGGGATAATCAACGACTCAGTGTGGGAAAAGGAGCAGAATCTGCTGTGGAACTGGGAACTGCAAAAAGATTTATTACAAAAGCCTACTGTTTTCTTCAGTGGCCTAACTGCCCGGTTGGAAGAGCAAATATACCTCTCAGCCTGTGTTGGTTTATATGATTAAAGACTTGTTGATTATATATATATATGGTTTTTAGAGCCCTACTTTTGTAAGCTCAACCTAGGGGCTGACAGAAATTGGACACTTTTATGGTGACGACACCAACTAAGAAAGTTAAGATAAGTCATTTTAATGACACCAAGAAATACCATTATCTCCAATTCCCAGTAAACAATCCTGTTAATGCATAAAATACGTGTTCACTAGTTTGTTCTCACATACTTGAGGTGGCCCTACAGAGTTAACTTGAGTGAGAAAAGAACGGTAAAATCTGTTGTTATGCCACATTAAAAAAAATCAGAAGATAGGCTTTTGAATACACCCTACAATTCTGGAAAGACTGTAAAATAGGATTTTTTAATGTACAACAGCACTTGGAGAAGTTTTTGTACAGCACATCACACTAGCCATCTAGCTCTCAGCACTGTGCTACATAGAACAAAAAACAAACTATCATTATAAGCACAGTAAATTTCTAAACAAACAAAAACACTATCATTCTTCATTCCAAATGGATTCAGATGCCTACTTTTTTATGAAACAACACTGCCAGTTTAGCTACAAAGTCAAATCCGCTCCATCTGGGTTCTCTCAGGTAGAACAGTGGAATTCCCTGAAGCATTCTATTTTCTTTCAACAGTTTTCCTTCTTGAGGCCACATCCATTCTCTCTATTGATTGTTGGTTATTTCCTCCTTTACTGCACTGGACAATTATTCTCCCTAGGCTAACTGTTGTACCAGAGACAAGGAAAGGGGACTTATGCACTGGTAACACGCTAAGAAATTCATTATAATCCCTATCTATACTGACTAACTCAGGGTCATCTTCCTCGTGCTGCCAACCCCCATGTTAAAAAAAAAAAACCCACATCCTCCAGAATTAGCTTATCCCACAATTTCTAAAAGTATCTAAATATGTGACAGCATTTAGGCTTATTTGGTTTTGTGGTACACTATGGCTATATTACACAGCTTTCTTTGAAGACCATAATAAACAAACTTCAAAAAAAAATGATGCTTGAACAAAAACCAAAACACCAAATAGTGTAATTTTCAATTAAAAAAATGAAGTGCTATTGTTTTATTTTAATAGGAAGCTGCATTTTCAGTTTCCACCCCTCTCTTCCCATTTAACATAAATACTTTGTTTGCATTGTTCAAATTTTCTTACCTTGCTTGAGATCTCTCTCACCTTTCTGTCAAATGTTACTCTTTAGCTTCTGCATTTGTGTTAATGAAAGTAGTATTTATAAGCCTGTTCAAAGTTACAGTAACTACCCAAGAGCAACTGTTTACATCACAAAACACAAACAAGTGAACTTGCAAGCTAGCAAATAAGAAATGCAGTTCAAATAGGTGTCCTTTAGGTAATTATTCTACCATGCTCTTCCTCCAGCAGACAAGATACTTTCAACTCAGACTGAAAGTAAAAAGTGAAGCACCAGCTCAACCCTTAGCAGTGAAAGCCCATCAAGATAAAATTTGCTGCTTCAACAAGAAGCAACAAGAAGTCTGTCATTCAAGCCCTATTTTGCTGCTCAAGCAGGACCTGAGCAGAATATAGTCCCTATGCTAGACACCAGCAAAAAGTGAACTTACTAGCTACGGATAGAAATGTTAAGTTAACATATAATATTCCAAATACAGTCAGAGCTGATGTTCTCACCATACCAACTCTATTAGCAAAACATGTATATATTTAAACAGATCTCCTTAACCTTTTATTCTCAAATGCTTCCAGCCTTTAAAAAAAAAAAAGATATTCTTAACACAATGTTTCATTCTGAGCTCCACTCACGAATAATATTTCACACCTAAATGAAAGCCAGCGAAAACATTTAAAATCTGTAAGTGTAAATGTTAACTATCTCAAAATGTCTTGATATTTTTATAGTTAGTATTTACTTTTCTCCCATCTGGGGGAGAGAGATATATATATATATGTATTTTAAAAACATATAAGTTCCAGGATTATATACATTTAAAAAAAACCCAAAACTTTCTGGGTCCAAGTTTATTCAAACCCAGAAACCCTTGGGTGTTTTGGTTTTGTTTTGTTTTTTTAATACATCTACATACTGAAGTTCTAAAAGCTTCCTCATTGGATTTCCTTCACCATATACATGATTCAAGACCCTTTTTTCCCTAGAAACTACAAAGCACTCAGCTCCTTAAACCCCATAAGATGATACCAATTTGCTTCTTTATCTCTTTTGTTTATTCTTCCAGCATGGAATCAGTTAGGCCTGGTTACGTTGCAGGAAGGATCTAAGTCTTGACAGGTTTAGAAGTTAAAATCTATAAATACGTTTGTTCGAAAAAGATTGAGAATAATAAGAATGCATGCCTAACCGTTTAGTTTATACACTTTGGAACTTCTATTCCTCTGTATTACATATGCCATTTATCACTGCAAATATAAGCTAAAACGCAGGCAATACAACAATAAAGCTGTACAATTAACCAGGAGAAAAAGACAAGAACTGCAAGAACTTTATCATAGACTTAAAAGGAAAATCACAATAGAAATGTAGCGCTAGACATGCTAAATAGAGAGAAGTTTAACAGGTGTAATTCTAACGTGACTTTTCAAATACTATCATTTGAAAGAAGAGTGAGGGATCATTTACCTTTCATCAAGATCTGGATGGAAAATAAACTAGGATTCTAAAGAAAGGATATCAGATACTTTTAAGTAAATTGCATTAAGCTATCATGCCATGTTAAGACTACTGATTAGCTCTCCATTAAATGAGCATCCAATAATCTTCCACAAAAGAACAGTTATGAGGTCAATGTTTGACCAATCTCAAGAAAGAGGTAAGGAACCATAAGCCATTCAGAAAAGATTTCAACTTTTTATTTCAAGTGAAGTTGTGTAGCTGGTTCTTGATCTACATGATCAAGATCTACACGATTCATGGGCAAGCATCCACTTGTAAAAGAAAGAGATTAACAACTTGGATCAAAACCCATTGTTCTATACTGTCAGAGAGAAGGTGGGGGGGTGTACCAGAAACTACATGAAGCTAAATTCCACAGGGCTATTTGCTCATCCACATGAGCCGGAATACACGCAATTCTGCAGAACTTTCTTTGGACAGCTTTTTAATTAAAAACATCTAATGAAACTTTCTCCTGAAGCTTCCCTATTCCTGGGAAAAAAACAAAACAAAACCAAAACCACCAAATAATCTGATATCTACTGGGCAAGAAAAAAAGCAACGATGGGAGAGTCAGTAAAGAAAACTGCTCCTTGTAAAAGCCTTTCTATTTACATTTGTTTTTCCCCCAAAGATAAAAAGATGGCATCTACCTGATGTACACAAGCAGCTCTGAAAACCAAGCTTCCCTTTGAAGTAATAGCCTAGAAGTCTTTCATTTATAAATGATTACTTATAGATCCAATAAATTTGACTATTTTGAGTAGGAAGTAGGATAAGAGAAAAGGTAATACATGTTATTCTTCTTGTTTCTGTAATCTGTATCTGCCATATCTGTAGACAGAAATCTTCACAGGTTTTATCATCATGCACTAGCTGACTTACTAAATAAGCAAGTGTCTGAGATAGTGAGTTACAAATACAGTGTAAAAAAACCCTATGAAACTATGAGGCTTTTTCTTTGCAGCGAAGTGCAATAGGGGAGGAAGAGCTAAGCTGAAAAAAAAAACCCAAAACAAAAAAACCCAACCAACAAACCCAAAAAACCAAAACCAGCTTGCTTGCTTGCTTCTTCACAGGTAGAGCAACCAAGTCTTTAT
Organism: Pygoscelis adeliae; assembly: GCF_000699105.1. Taxonomy (NCBI): domain Eukaryota; kingdom Metazoa; phylum Chordata; class Aves; order Sphenisciformes; family Spheniscidae; genus Pygoscelis; species Pygoscelis adeliae. Next base: position 7,503,211 of record NW_008824338.1, read on the forward strand.
TTCCCCCTCCTGATCACATAGCTTATTGTGACTAGGTTATTAGCTTCAGTGGAAAAATACAAGCAATTATATCTAAAGGATTGGTCTCCCATTTCTGTTACCCCTTTAATTTGCTATTGTTGATATGCAAGTAATCAGTTTACAATTAAAATGGGGTGATCTGGGGTAATGGATTTTGTTGTCCCCATCCCCCTATATCCCCCTCCCCTCCCCTCCAAACTTCTCGTCCCCCACCACCACTCCCCAAACCCAGAACACCACAGAAAGCATAGCCTTGGTAAAAGAAGGCAAGTAGCATGGGGCATCTGTAAAATGTTGGGGAAAAAACAAACAAACAAACCCCCCCAAAACTCCCCACAAAACAAAAAGAAAACTCACACCAACTTTCATTTTGGTGTATAAAACCCATTAAGTTAAAGCAGTATCTGACCATGGCTTCAACTTATGGAGATGTTCCATCAAGCACAGATCATACTTCAACAGACATTCTTTACATTCTATCAGTCACACTATAACCATATTTAATCAATTCCACAGGAATGTAACATGTCAGAGGAGTTCATATAGCATTCCAATACAGAAACAATACTCTAATTTTTGGGTCATACCATCTTGCAAGATAAAAATCCTAAAGGAAAAACAGAGAGCATGCACCAAAAATTCTCTAGGCAAGTCCTCAAGTGTACCATTTTAAGGATTTTAATAAAGATACCATAATCTTTCAAAATGAGAAATAAAATCCAATTCAAGAGTATTTTGTCTATGCAAATGATCCATTTTCTAGAGTAGCCACTTCCATGTAGAACTTACTAACCACAGTGTATCTATTAAAACAGTAACAACCCAAGCTATTGAAATTCACTATCCCAAAACTCGCAGTAATCTCATTTCTCTGGTCTTTTTACTTCTGAGTAATAGGAAAAGAGTTCTGGTCCATTAACTCGCCCACTCTCTCCTGGAGGAAGTTAACCAACTCGGCTAATACAAAGACATGAGTTTCATCCAGGTCTTGTATGATGAACTTCTTTCCCAATGCATTTGACTCATCCAAGTAGAGCAGAAACTGCTTCATTGCTGGGTCACTGTAGAGACAAACACACATCACATCCCACCTCATTGTAACAAGATACAGTTAAAAACAAACAAAAAAAACCCCCACCCTTTGCAGACACTCCCAAAGTTCTTTGGGAGATTAATATTAATTTCAAGAGTTGCTCACAATTTAAAGGAAGTTTATGAAGCTTTTTCAAAAGTTGTTTCTTTCACAATAGTAATTGCTTAGGTTACTTTAGAGATAAAAATAAACTGATAACGAAGTCTAAAAAAACCTGGCTACTTGATTGGCAGAGAAGTGCCCCTATGCTGCTGTTAAAGTAGCTTAAAAAAAAACCAAACCAACCCAACCCTTAATGAAGCAAGTTTGAACTTACATTTCTATCTTCAGAAATAGCACCATAAAAACATGTTTTCTTAAAACACATTTTTGTTTAAAGGTAACCAAAACCCAGGAGAACATAGACCTCACTCATAGTATAGCAGAGAGAAAAAGTGGTCATGTAGGAATTGTACATTTATCACACCGTAACTGAACAGTCTCTTCTTTTTCATGATGTCACCTTGTAAGTTAAATTTAAGTGTTTAGAAGAAAACATTTTGGAACTATGGAAATTACAGGTAACTGAAACAGCTGCATTATACTAAGCAGCTAGATAAAATGGTTTCAAAATACAAGCTCTTTGATCTGTTGAAATTTTGAAGAATTCAGAAAATATTCTGATACTAGTTTTTACAAAACAGGAAAAATCATGCTCTTCGGTAAAACTTAGTATTTGATTGCAACAACTGGTGAAGAATATGCGCAAGAAATACAGGAAATTGGAATCAAGTAGCTCAGGACACTTTCAAAATTACCAACACAGTTGTTTTGGCAACATTTCTTAAAAAGAATTCTTAATAACATAGTAAATCTTAAAAGAATTCTTTGGCTAACCTTCTCTCTTTTAAATGCAGTATGAGGACCAATTCTCCCTTACCTAAAAGTATATATGGTGCAAAGACATGCACTATGAAACCAAACCCTTCCCCTGCCCCCTACCCAGCAACTCAAAAGACAATCTTTAGTATTAGCCTCAAACCTGCAGAAGCATGACTGGAATAAGATGAGTTTTCAAAGTACAAAGTAATTTTGAGGAAAGGAGAATGGGAAAGTCTGGAAGCAATATCTCCTTTAGAAGAGCCATTATTTATGTGCTCTGGCATGTAAGAAGAGAAACAAAGGAGAAACAGAAGAGCTGAGAAAAATCAGATACCAGAAGTATGTGGTTCCCAGCGTTCTTCCACATCCCCTTTTGGATGGGTGCAGGGAGGTTTATTTTTTGCTTGTTTTATTCAGCTGGACCTTAGTGACTCACATTAGTAGTACTAGATGGCATAAGCTTTTGTCCTAGCTGGTACGACCAGCTTGTATGATGTTAGGCAGTATCCAGAGACTGGGTTTCACACAATCAACATTCAGAGCTGTAATCAGCGCCAGTAGATGTATGCCACAGCAGAAACAATGATCTCATTACAGTACTTGAAGATTATAATCCTTGATATGGTGTCTTCAGAAAAGTTTAGCAATGTATTGGAAGAATATGGAAAAAAGACCTGCACAACATTTCACTATTTTATTTGCATAATTTAGACATTCAGAACTGTCTATTGTTTTTTCCACTCCCTATCCATTTGGTATCTTAAACATCCTCAGAAAATTGGGTTTTAAAAAAACTTGTATCTGAAGTGTAAACAAGGGGACAGGTTTATAGTAAATCTGCATCTTCTCCTAGGATGGAATTTTGAGCCAAATCATGGAGTACCCTTATGCAAAGGTGGGGAGAAAACAATCAAACAAAACCAAACCACCAAGAGCTAGCAAAACCAACTCAAAGGTCAGTTTACCAGGGGGCTGTTGAAACCATCTGATGGCATAACAAATGCTGTAGATTTGTTATCAGATAGAAAATTCCCTTCCCTTCCAGGGAGAATGATTAAGTTCCATGCTAACACTAAGTGGGATGTGGCCATGGAGCTGAATAAAAACACACAGAACTTTAGGTATGTGTAAAATAAACACATAAGGCACAAAATAAAATATTTTGCTAACTGCTTGAGATTTTAGAACTTCTTGCCTTGTCAGTCAAGAATTCTGCTCTGGGCATCTTTACATAGTTAGCTGCAGGCAGGCAATTTCTTATGCTTCAGAAGGTTTGGTAATGTACTAGCATGGAGCCAAAGTTGAGAAGACAGGCTTTTTGTTATAGAAGAGTTTAGGCTCTGAACTGCTCACACATAGCCATTAGACATCCACACTTCAGCTGGCTAATGTCCAGTCAGCTCAGAAGTTAGCTGCTGCGAGCTCACAGCTGTATGTGCCTACCATGCAGGCACATCACAAGAGGTTCAAAGTTCTTCTGCTTTTGTGCAGTTATAATCTGTTAATATGTTTACAGTCTAAGCGTACAGCAGAAATCTTATATGTCATATGATGCAATGACCCCACAAATCTTGACTGATGCTTCTTTTTACTTTGGAGGTAACCAGTTACCTGATTCTTAGTCTAGAGACTTCAGATTGCATGAGAGCATGTTTACTGCACATACATCAAAAGCTTACTTTTACAAGTGACAAGCATATTAACTTTTGAGTATGATCTACAAACAGAGACACATGTCAGCCTTGAACAGAATTTGGACTGGAGTTGAAAAAAAGACAGGAAAGAAAGGATGAAAGATTATCAATCTCCCTCTAGAATCAGTAAAGAAACACATTGATCATGAACAGCAACAAAACCCCCAAGTTATTTGTAAGCAATATAAAGCACATGAGGGAACATCTAATGGTTAAGCATAAGCAGAAAACAGTATCTTGAAAAGAAATAAATTAGTTTGGAATTAGGATTACCTACAATTGCCTCTCTCCTTCTTCCCCCAAAGGCCACATTTTTCTTTTGGCTGCTTGTTCAGCATCACCCCTCCTCACAACAATTCCTTTTTTTATCTAGACTTCTAAGTTACTTAGAATATTTCCAGCTCTAAAGAAATAAGTAGACTTTGACACAAGAGACAGTAAGTGCTGTTACTAACCATTCAATCAGAACACCTTTCAGAACATTCACCATCTTCTCACTTCTCCTTCAAGCGCTGAAAGGAAGAGGTGACAAGTACAACTCTTGCTTTGGATTACACACGCAAACAAAGGAAACCTGAAAGAAAAAAGAAACAACGCCTTGGTTGAACTCAGCGATCCTTCAAGACCACTCACCTCCCCGACCAGCAGCGCCGGCCGGCTAGTATTAGGACGAGCGGCCGGGGGCTTGGAGAGAGGCGCGCAGGGCCAGGCCGGGGCAGCAGGGCCCGCTCAGGTGTGGCACTGAGCTGTGAAAATTAAAGCCCTCACCCCTGAGAGCAGTCAGAGCAGCTGCGTCCCCCGCCAGCCCCGCCGAGCTCCTCCAGCGGCTGGGGGCGGCCACCCGGCCT
>NW_008824338.1:7508412-7538577 GCF_000699105.1 Pygoscelis adeliae
CGCCCGGGCGCGGGGAGGCCCCGGGGGAGCCCGCGCTTGTTAAAAACCTCCAGAAACAATAGTGGTTCTTTAAGCCTCAGTCTGCTCCGTATGAGCGCATGAAAGGTAACAAATATTTTTTTCCCCTTTGGAAAGAGGCACGGAGTTATCCCTGCTTTGCTCTTTGGCTATTTGGATGTTGCGTTGCCTAAAATAGTGGTTTTTTTTTTAAATGCACCCTAGTTACGAGCTCCTGCCCCACGCTGGGGTAACGATAGAAACGTTGGCACCACACAGCCTCGTTGGCATGGGCCGGTGCAGGAGCCTGTTGCAGACTGCAGCGCTTCCTGAACCAGCTGTGAAACAGGGCACAAAATGGGTCTTTTTGCATTACATTTTTATATACCTAAGCATATTTGCTCTCAGGCCTGAACAGAGGTTCCTGGCAGCAAAGAAATGGTACTGGCTTTGGCCTCTTGCGTTTGCAGGTGAATGTTTTTAATTCAGGGAATCGTGGCACCTGCTGTCGCTGAACTACATGTTTATTGCAGTTACAGACTGTGGTTAGGTAGGAGAATAAATGTGAATACTGTGGTTCTATGAATAAAGATAGTAAGGGAACCGCCATAGATCAGACAGAGAGTTTGGAGGCAGGGGTGGTGTCTCCAGGGGGCTGATTATTAATGTCTTAAAAGTGTTTCATAGTGTTGTGTGCTCTGTTGAAGTCAATGGATAAACATGACAGAAGCCAAAAAGTTGTCTGTTGTGATTGTGGCAGTGCTGGGGTAATGCTGACATTTTTCCAAAGTCTCCCAAACACAAGCAAGAGAACAGGGAAAATTAAAACTTTTGGGGAAACGAGAAAAGAAGAAAGACACATTAATGGAAGGAAACAAAAAAAGTCCCCTTGTTTAGAGAAATTGGACACTGACATTAAAAGCGATATAAGCTCTTTTTTTGGTCTGTAGAGATTACCTTAAATTCAAGGGGAATATCAGGCGCTCCCATATTTTAAGATCAGATTTACTGATCAAGATTTACATGCATGACATTTTATCATTTTGAGTTAATTGTCATTGTGGTGGTACAGACTTAATTTGACGTTTAATAAGGACACCTATGTTTCCAACATAATAATTTCTTAAATGTATGATAGATAATGATGTGGTTTTAAATGTTTAAACAGATTAACTTAATTCAGTGTATCAGTCAGCATAAGTGTATCAATGCAGATACTAAAATGTCACCTGTCATAAAATATGAATTTCATGTTACTTCTGCAGTGTGTGCAGCAACCGATTTTTGTGTATTTTGGGATTGTTATAGAAGTTTAATATTCTTTGTGGATTTTGGCATAGTTCTTGCACTAAAAATACTACATTTTCAACCTATTAAGACTTGAGATTAAGACTTCAGCAGAAGTAATGTACAGAATTTGACTGTCGTGGGTTGTTGAAGCCAATTTGTATATTTTCCTAAGTTTAGGTAAGTTTTTCTTATATAAATCAAACATAAAGGCAGTTTCATTTGCTAATACATAAAATGGTAAAGGTATGTGAGTGGTAGAAACAGAAATTGGTGCTTTTGCCTGGCCTAAATTGCCTTGGTTTTCAGTGCTTGAGTAATATATGTATACTTTTTTTGAACTTACTGTGCGGTGGTTAAGATGCAGCCTTGATCAGTGGGCTAAAGAGCATGGCTCTTTTACGGTCCCTCCTGAATAGTCCCACTTGTTCAAAGAGGCAAGGTAGTATCTAGAATGTGTAAGGAAGTTGCACTGTGCTTGTCTTAACTCATTTTCCTACCTGTAAAATGGGGAAAATTCAGTGTCTTGCATCATAGATAGGTCAGGAGAATAAATCCTTTCATATGTCTGAAGCGCTCGGATGCTACCTTCATGGGGACCATATTACTATCAAGAAGATTCGTGCTTGCGTTGGGTTGCTTTTACATTCAGAACTTTGGTAGTTCTAAATCACATTACGTGCATTTATTTGTGACTATTTGGAAAAAAATTCTATATTGCTTAGTTTGATTTCAGCATTCGGTGAATGCTTTGCAATTAGTCTGTCAGTATTCTGTGTCTTTGTAGTGTTGAATTGCTAAGGTCTTAATTTTAGAAAAGGTTCTCTTCTTCATGGGTATGGCTAGCTTTTCATTCTTTTGCACGTGTAAGAATTTTTCTAGAATGAGATGTGTCCTCTGTTTTACCTGTAAGCATGCCCTATGAGTTTCACAAGCCCATGGAGTCAGAGTATTTTAGAATCAATACTTATTTTTATTAACTGTAGAGTTTTTACATTCTTGAAGTATTAGTCTGATTTGCCCTTTAAAGGCAAAAATATGTAGTAGTCCTTGGAGTCTTGTTAGTCTCCAGACTAACTAAATAAAAGACTTACTTGCTAACACAATCAATTATGAACTTTAAAAGCAGTTGGTTACTCAGTTGTATTAAAGTCCATGTCATATTGAGTAATGTCTTGATGGAGATATGACCGTATCTGGTATTTAAGAGAGAGCTACTAAGAAGTAGGAAAGGAGACTTACAAGCAGAGAAGTTAATTGGAGATACATACTCACTAAAATCAACAGTAATGCATAATTGTATGAAAAACTGCTTTAAACTTTTCTTGTAATTGAACTGCAGCCTATTAAATTGAGGAGTTTATAGACTTCTTTAATTAGAGCGTTTTATATGGAGTGAAATGACATAAATATGGTTTATTGTGACCTTTGCTATAAATCATGACCTTTGCTATCGTGACCTTTGCTGTAAAAAGACAGGAAAGAAAACTGCTACAGGTTTTCTGCTGTAATTCTCAAATCAATCATTACTTCTTCTTCTTTTTTTTAATATACAGAATGTCAGTGGCCGCTTACTGTATATTTTGCTATAGACAAATAGGAACTTCTGGTCCAGCCACAAAAACACACCTGCCATGGAATGATATCAGTAAGTACAGTTCTATATGTATTAATCTGAGGTGTTAATAAAAAGGAAAAATCTGTGTTGGTATGACGCCATCCATAATTAAATGATACAAAAGATCTAAATCCCTGAATACTTTGTGATCAAAAGCTTTTATTTGCCTAAAGTGGATATCTGCTTCTGACTTTGCTTTGCATAGCGATATGTAAAATGACACCAGCAGATTATCTGGGATTAGAGCACGAGATGAGGGTGTCCCGTCCCCCCCCAGATGCAATCTCATTAAACTATCTTAAACTCCGTTTTGTATCTGATTTTTTTTTTAACCTCTAGAGCCATGAAACAATTACATGCATAAAATTTGAATAAAGTGTTTCTATTGTTTCTTCCTCCTTATTTACTGATATTAGTTCTGCAGTCTTCCCTGCTTAGTCTCTGCTTTCTTTGGTGCCTTCTGTATAGAATGACAATTCTTATGATTCCGAAGTTTATTTTTGAGCATTAAACGATAGGATATTTCCTCTTCTGCTCTACAGGAAGCATTGCATTTTTTTGCCTTTTCAACCTTCTCTGTCAGTTATTTCTTCAACATGTAGCTGCCCCTTCTCTGCATGCCAAAATTCTTATGGTCTCGCAAAGACAGAACCTGGTGGCGGTGGTTGTGGGGCAAATCTCCCAATTCATGCTGAGGAAAAGGAATTATTCATGATAGGTGAGATGTGTTCCATTGGGTTTGCTGCTACTGGTAATACTAGAGTTTCTCTGTGTTGAGATCCTTACATCCAGATAATCAGCTCAACTTTGTCCAGAAAAAATAGCTCAAATCTGACAGGAGTCCTTAGACTCAGAAGAGAAATTATTGCAAGTGGCATGTATTTATTCAGCTATTTGCTTTATAAATTAGACTCAATGGAATTATTTTGAAAATATTTTTTCTTAGGGAGTTTCTGCAGGACTTTTCAAAGAACATACGTAGTCCTGTATGTATTCATATACATTGAAGAAATATGCACGCTGTGTAAGAAAAAGTTAACTCCTTAAAATGATCTGGAGTTCCAAATGAATGCTAGTGATGCAGGCAGAGAAAGTTTACTGTTGATTCCTGCAGCTGAGCAATGAGTGTAATTGATAGGTAGCAATACTCAAAGTAAATAGCGCTGGCAGGATACATGTTTTATCATCTTGCTTAGGAGAGCTGGAAGTTCTAATCAAGTAATGTTTTCTCTGTTTGTAAATTTAGGTAATGATTTCCTGAAAGCCAGAGAGCAATAGAAAAATTTAAAAAAGCTTACTCTTAATGGCTGAAATTCTTACCGTCTGGTAATCAGATGTTGTGTTTATATTGAGGTGATGCACACAACTTTGTTTGACATGCATTTTTCATTTTTTCAAGGAAAAATTGCAAAGGTAACTGGATCGCTTATACTAGGGTAAGTTGTAACTGACAAGCATATACGTAACTTATGTATACAGTTAAAATATTAATTCATGTATCTTTCAAAAAATGTGACAATACTAGGGGACCTGAAAACATGGTAGAATACAGTTTTGAAGTGTATTTTCTGATAGTTATTACCTCTTTTAAGTATTTTAGAGTCTTTTCTCTACTTTGCTACATCAAAATAATCTGCAGACTATTATATATTTGGTAAAATCTGGATGATTGATACCAAAATGATTGTTAACGTATTTTTGCTATCATAATTTTTTTAATTAATATTCATATGCAGTTTTCTTTTATTTAAAGAGGTTTTGTATTCATTACATATGAAGTCCTGTCCTTAAAGAAGTTACTGCAAATCGATACTCAAGCTATACATCAAGAAAAACTTAAATCCTACGTATATGTACGTACAACTTCTCTAAATCCAAGTGACTATCAAGGTAAGATGCATAATTATTTGGATTCTAAAAATAGAATTTTAAGAGAACAGAATGTTTCTGGAAGTCACCCTTACATAAGGAAAGATATACTTCCTGAGATCTGTTACAAAAATAATATTCTTCACAATGTCACCAAATTTATTTTAAGCTGGTGGCTGTTTTTTTTAAGGTAGTTCTATACATATAGTTCTCTATATATGAGACAATTCTGTCTATGTATGTGTGTGTGTGTATATATATTTCATGTATATATCATAGAATACCAGGTTGGAAGGGACCTCAAGGATCATCTGGTCCAACCTTTCTTAGCAAAAGCACGGTCTAGACAAGATGGCCCAGCACCCTGTCTAGCCAAATCGTAAAAGTGTCCAATGTTGGGGAATCCACCACTGCCCTGGGGAGATTATTCCAATGGCTGATTGTTCTCATTGTGAAAAATTTTCTTCTTGTGTCCAATTGGTATCTTCCCAGGAGTCATTTGTACCCACTACCCCTTGTCTTTTCCATGTGACTACTTGTAAAAAGGGGGTCTCCATCTTCTTTGTAGCCACCCTTTAAATACTAGAACATGGTGATAAGGTCTGCCCTAAGCCTTCTTTTCTCAAGGCTGAACAAACCCGGTTCTCTCAGCCTTTCCTCATATGGCAGGCTTCCCGGTCCTTTGATCATCCTTGTGTTCTTTCTCTGGACTCTCTCCAGCCTGTCCACATCTTTTTCGCATAGCGGGGACCAAAACTGAACACAATATTCCAGGTGTGGCCTGACAAGTGTCGAGTAGAGTGGGATAATGACTTCTTTATCTCTGCTGGTGATGCCCTTGTTGATGCAACCCAGCCTCCTTTTGGCTTTCTTTGCAGCAGCACACTGTTCACTCATACTGAGCTTGTCCACCAGGACCCCCAGGTCCCTTTCCACAGAGCTGCTCCCCAGCCGGGTAGATCCCAGCCTGTGCTGCACTCCTGGATTATGTTTTCTCGGGTGCAAGACCTTAATTGCCATTTGCCTTTGTGTATATACATACGTATATATATATGAAAAATAATGTAATAGAGCTGTCTTTCAGACTTCCAGTAATCTAAAAAAACTCTCATAGGGATCACATACCGAGCCAGAAACGAAATCCATAAAGCTGTGAGGAAAATTCTAGAAACAGAAGCTAAAATTTTCCGGAGACCTTTTAATGGTAGGTATTGAAAGCATGGATTTATCTATGATTACTATTTTTGAATAGTAAAACATAAGCCTTTTAGAAAGCAAAATAATTTTTCTTACAAGCTTAACATGTTCTTTTGTCGTTGAAACGGTGGTAATATTACTATAATTTTCAGTATTAATACAGAATAGGAGTATCTTTTCTATGTATTAAAACCATTCCTTTTCTTAAAGTAAATGAAAGTGATGGTTAAGAAGAGATTTGAGATTTTTTTTTTTTTCCCCCTGTGTCAGAAGAGATTTGAAGTTTAAGATACCAGTTTTGTGTACAAAAGGTGTTTGGGGGACAAAATTCTTTCAAAATTTCATTTTAGAAAAGTATGTTATGCTTTCATCAGAATTGCCAATATTAACTGAAAGCAGCGTGGTCTTTTTGTAATAGTGTTTCGCTGCTTTTTAGAGTAATTCAAAATAAGAATTTCAATTTATATAAAAACTGTGCTCCTGAGGCATACTATCTGTTCTCATTTAACTATCTGTTAAATGATTATAACAATATGTACCTCCACTGTGGTACATATGAAATGAAATTAATTGTTCAAGGTCAGAACCTCAAGAGTTGCTAATCATTTCCAGCTCCTGCTGGAAGCTGGCAATTCTGGTTGGTAAGTGCCAGCCAGGGGTGTGTGTGTGTAACATATACAGGAGATATCAACTTTGTGCCACTAAAACAAATAAAAACCATCCTGTTAATTTAAGGATTAACATTTTACTACTGCCGTTCTGTCATTGTTTATTGTAGTAATTCAATATTAAAACATCACACTCTAAATTACTGTTAACAACTAATATTCAAATATTAAAAGAATTTTTTTTAAACTCAGTGAATAGAAATGTGACTGTTAAAATGCTCATTAATAATAACTTGGCTTTTATTTGTTTTCTGGTAAAAGAACAATTCAGTACATTTGATGGAGAAGATCATGAATGTGCCTTGTGGCTCCTCTTAAAGAGAAGTCAGTCAGAAGACAAAGAGGTCCGACTGCAGGCTGTACAAGACCTAGCAAACAACAGTTACTGGCATGGTAATGTATGCTGATGTAGCCTTATTCATCCCAGAAATGTGACAAAGTCTCAGTTAGCTGTTGCAAGTCTGCTACCAACATAAAAAAGGCTAGTAGCTGCAAGGAGTGTAAATACGCTCTGAAATTTGGTCTAAAATGTGGGGGGTTTATTTACATTTCAAGTAATTCTTCTTTCCAAATACTCTGATACAGAGTGTGTATCTGCAGTGCAGGCCTCTCTCTGTTTCCCCACCAGAGCATCGCAGCCACTGCCGTGGTGTGGGAGAGTACACTGCAGTTCATGTTCATTAGTTCCTTAGTTTTTCTGTTGGAACTGCTAATAAGGTCGCTAGTTCTGGCAGTGATTTTTATAAGGCTCTGTAGGGGAGTGGGTTTAAGACTATGGTTCAGTTAATAAAAATTGGTTAGGAGCTAATAGGTAGTAATGACAAACTAGAGGTAGAGGACTTGTATGTGCAAGCATTAGTGTAAGTCATTTTCCATCCTAGTTATTATTATTTGGTAGTAATAAGTCCTCCCTGTTCCTCTAGCAGTGAATATCCTTGAAACCCCAAGTAAAGGGGGAGTGGGGTGTATATGTGTGTCCTCCTCCTCCCTCCATCACTAGTCCGTATAAACTAGGTGACACTCTAATCTTGACTCATTATTCTGGTAATCCAGTCAGTTGAGGACCTTTCACTCTTCCAGTGCAACTCCACACCATGGGATTTATCTCGTTTCAGATTGCCTCTATAAAATTCTAATTAATCACCCCAAGCAGTTTACATCAAATGTTTTCAAACACAGCTTTTTGAAAGCTAGGCTGTACCAAAACTGAAGCTATGTGTACTAATTTATTATAACCATCTCGTGTTCGTAGGAGAATACTGTTAGCAGGTGATCTCAGTGCACAAGATGGCCAGTACCTGGGAATCTAGTTGCTTTTAGTTATCTCCTTTTCTCTGTAGTGCTCATTGCTGTAGTATTTGGATGTTTTGCAAACACTGATTATTCTTGCCAACTACCTTATGAGGGAAATGGATTTTTTTTTTAACCTGATATTCCAAAACTGAGTCCAAGGAAGACTGAAAACATGTGCTAACTTTTCACAGCCAGGACCAAATTGTTCAGCATACCTGTTATCATAAATACAGTATTCTGCTTGTCCAAAGCACTGCTTCAGTGACTTCAATTTGCAGCTGTAAGTGATCTGCACCAAAGAAAAAAGATGGTCGATCTGTGACTGTTTGTGAAAAGTATTTTAGATGGCTTGTCAGTTTTGTTGTAGAATTGTATAACGGTAACAAGGATAGAAACTAATTTTTATAGAATAAGTATTGATCCACCTTATATTTTCTTTTCCTTCAGTTTGCCACTTAATTTCAGTATGTAATTTTCCATTTCTCCAGCATAAAACAGGTAGGTTTTGGAAAGGAACAGTAGTTACTGTTTAAGTCTGGTTTCCCTTCAGTAGGGTATCTGAAAGTCTTGTCTTGTATCTTCAGTAAGGAAGGGCTACTTAAAACTGTGCTTTGGTGCTATCTTGCCTTTTCTGAGGTCACCTGATTTTGTGACTTTAACAATTTTATTGAAACATAGCTTTTGTATCATTTAAAATTAGATGTCTGTGTCTTGGCAGCATTTGGATTTAAGGCTCTGGTTTTTAATACTGTATGCAGAAAAAAACATGCATATGCCTTTCAAATTTTAACTCAAGCCCAGGGGAATAAGCTTGGGTTTGTAGTCCTTGTAATCCTTTCACAGTGGCAATACTGAATGTTTGCTTTTGCTTGTGTTCAACTTATATCTGAGGACCTTTATCAAACTGGTCTATAACGAACAATTAGTGCCCAGGAGTCTTCAGTTCAGTGTAGTGCTGGTCTAACAACTGCAATATTTGTCTTTTGGAATTTGTGATTACAAAATCAGAGCTTATTTATGTAGATTGCAGAGAGGCGGTTCTGTTTTCAAGTATATTAACAAAGTAGATCAGAAACTACGTTTAAAACCAAATGAAATATTTAAGGTTAGTTTCAACCCTAACACTGAAGTTCTTGTACTACAGATTATCAGTATGGTACAGTTGCCCAAACCTGTGATCAAAGGACTGCTATAGGTTTGGCTCGATCCAAAGATATCGACCTTCGCTTTTTCCTGCCTCCGCCACCATTGCCAAAAATAAAGAGTGTAAGTAAATGAAAAGTAGGTGTTAGATGACTTTTGCTTGCTTTGTTTTTAGTGCTTTCTTTGTTATATGTAACTATACTAAAGTGGAGTTCTTCTAAAGTAACTAACGAGTAGTAAAATCAAAACCCAAGTACAAAACTATAATACAGTGATATACCCCTGGGGTATATCTGCATTAGTGAAGGCATGATGGAAAGGAGTAAGGATGCGGGTTTGATCAATTACTGTTCTCAGACTGTATGCCCACATTACACACTTACTAGCAGTGAAGTTTGAGCCAGTTACCAGTCTGATGCACACACTGCCTGTCTGTACCTAATAGGCAATGTAAAGCAGTCTTATATTAAGTCATCCTAGATTGCCTTGTTGATACTGACAGAATCCTATGCACAGAGAGCACTCCTGGAGGACTTTTCATCCTCACTGCTAGTGTGGTGCTCTAGATAGAGTTCTGGCATGCAGCTTTAACCTTGATTATGTAAGTAGGGAAACCATTTTAGGTGCACCATGTGACTCCCAAGTGCAGATGCAATGGAGGTTTGCTGCCTGGAAAAATTCCTCCAGCACATTGAATCACTAATGCAGACATACTGCCTTTCACCAAAAATTCTGCTGTCTTCTCCTTTTGACATCTTAATCTACTTATGTGTGACTTCAGAAGTTACAGAAAGTGTTTGGAGATGAGCTTTAGTGTTATTCTAATAACTAAGTTTTATTTAACTTCAATTATCACAGTACTCGTTAGATTTAATTGAATAGTATTCCAACAGAAAATTCAGTAAGTATGATTTTAGCTGCTGAAATGCATTGTACCTCAATACAGTAACTGAGAATTAATCAGATGAGCAAATATGTAACATCTGGAACAGCTTTAAGTAATCTGTCTTAAATTCCCAAATGCCTCCTGAGGTTCTGAGGTTGAGACGTGGCTCTTCCCCATTCTCTTTACTTGCAATAAGATCTACCAGCCTTGTTTTCTTTATGCCTAGCCCTGCTGTAGGCCCACCTCTTCATTGCCAGCTTTTGGGTACCAACAAATCCGTATTGGATAGATCTGACCTTGTTTTGTTTTTCTGTCAATTAGTAAGTATATCTATATGATGGTTTGATCAATCATGTCATCATATCAGCTTCTTCCATAAACAGAATTGGCACACAAAGCATAATATAGGAGGTCTTTTGTAATGCTAATAGAATGAAAGCTGGCAAAGGTCCCTGACGGAGAATACCTGTACATCTTAGCCAACAAAACTCTGAAAACCAGCTTTGATTGGTAGCGATATTCTCAGTTCTTGCTTTCTTATCTTTGTAACATTACGTGATAGTGGATCTGTACCTGTCAGGCCTGAAGTAGTAGGTTATACTAGTATATGGTTCTGTATATACTTTATTTTTACAGCAGTATGATTGCGAGGTGATTGAAGCTAAGAGTTCCCAATCTGCTGCTTAGGAAGTTGAAGCAAATCATTGTGGCAGCAAGTGTTGCTCTGCACATCAGATATGTCTGCATCTCTGATTGTAGCAAGGATTAGAGTAACTGCAAGTTCTATGACTGGGCAAATAAAATTACTTTGTTGAATCTGTTTTTCTGTCACCTACCCTGCATTATTAAATGAACATATATATGAATATTTTGAAGATAAAATATTAAAAGAAATGTTGTCTGTATTTTTTATTAGTAATTTATACATTCATTTTAACAGAGCAGCACCAAAATTGCTGTGTAGTTAAGGGTGAACTTTTAAGCTTCCTGTCAAGAGGAACTGTTTTTTCTTTTGCCCTTCTGGACCTATTAGAATAAGGATACCAAAGTGTGAAGTTCAAAGCTTACTTTTCATCACTCAGTTGGTGGTTTTAGAATTATCAGTTTCCAAAGTCTTTACAGGTGTAACTATTAAACTGAAATTGCAGAGCACTCAAGTCCAGGGTTCGTATTTTATGGCCTTATTAATGTGGCTGATTCCATTATTTCAGATCTTTCTTTTCTCTGTGTTTTGCTTCATGCTTTGAACAGAACTAAAAGCTATTTGTGCTTACTTCTCACAGGATTATGCCATAGAAGATGAACTTCGCTTGTTGTTAGTATCTTTACCTCAGACTGGGCTTGATCCATGCGTCCAGTACTTCACATCTCTTGCTTTACGTGAAAGTAGTCAGACTCTTGCTGCACAAAGGGTGAGTTCCCACCTGCAGAATAGAACTATTTGGATTCTTTGTTCCTGCAGAGCTCAAAGATACAAACCTATTTCCATATTTTTGAGCATTATAAGGGGAAGAGAAATACAGAGACTTTGTGACCCTACAACATAAGTAAAATCTCTTCTACATACAGTCTGTCTGCTTGAAAGCTTATTTATCTTTCCCAGCTGTACTAGTTGGTCTAGAGAAAGATTTTATCTTTACTTACAAGCCTTCCTATAAAGCAGATATTTCAACATTTTGTCCAGAACATTTCCTTCCCCTTGCAGTGCTCATAAAATGATTTTTTCGCATTTCGTCTTACCGTTGTTTGACTGTTCTTTCACTGCTGAGATGATTAAACCTCTGTTAAGTCTTACTAGCAAACTGGTAAGTTGTTAGCACACCTTAAATAGTAAACTCTGTTATATCACATGGAAGTGCCTCCCTGTAACAGGTTACTGGTGCCAAAACCGGAATTGGAATAGTCTAGTGGTCTGTTTGGGCCTGGAAACTAGGAATTCTTCAACTCTGTCCAACAACTTCCTAAGTGGCTTTAGGAACGTCGTTTAAAGTGCAGTTATTGCTTAAAAATAATAATTGTAATGCCAGTGTCATCCACTACCTCTTGTGCATTTTATTTTTTTTGTTAAAAAGTTGTGGCTTTTTAAATTGGTGATTATTGTATTTTACAAAAAATAATAATAAAAATTACTCATATTTTAATAATGATGCCTGGCAGGCTTTATTTAGAGATTTCAGAGTGCAATAACTCTTTCCTATGACACAGTTATGTGTTATATTTTTACACTGTGACTCCTTTATTGTTTTCACAGCCAGAGCTCTTGCTACAAAGGGAGCTTTGGTAGGACACCACACATGGATGCATTTTGATAATCACGCTGTTCTAGAAAACTGTTCTTTATTGAGGTTTTGCTGGTCTTCCTACTGCATGATTGAGAGGGACTGGTCTTCGGAGACTATGCTAAGTGCTGAAGACCTTTTTTCCTCCTCTTCACATTTTTGCAACTATGGAAGTCTAGATGCAGTCTGATTCTTGCTTTTTTTTATGCTTAAGCAAATGATCTTAAAAGAAGACATTCAGTCTTCTGAATGAAATGAAAATAAAAATGAAAATGAAAATCCTACATTTTCTGCCTTTAACAGATGTTTTGAAGTTAATAGACTATGGAGACTACTGACTGAAAATCTATTTAATATTTTCAGTTAAAAATAGTAGATATTTTTATGGTGTACTGTTGTGTAATTTGTAATCTTGAAAAATGCATGCATGCTGTGCACTTTTTATAGCAATTTTGATAGATCATTACATGCTTAACATTTTAGATTAGAAATGCTTATTTTATATAGCTATTTGGAATGTGGTATAATTTTACAGATTCTCATTTCAGGGAGGCTTATGGTGTTTTGGAGGAAATGGACTTCCATATTGTGAGACATTGAGTAAAATCCCTTCAGAGACAGTGGAACTCTTTTGCTTGCAAGCTTTAGTACAGCATTCTAAGGTAACTTGTCCTTTAAACTATAACTGAAAAGTTGTATTTATAAACATTCCTTTCTAATGCTTTCTCATATATTGGGAAGGAGTAGCCATTTCCTTGTCTCCTACCCCTCACCCCTTCTGTAAGGATGCTCAGACAACTGAGACTGATGTGAATTGGAAGGCGGCATAACAAAGTCATTTTTTCTTATGGGAAGTGTATGTAAGTTCTGTTACTAATTGTTTCTAATTAGCCTATATAAATTCCCCTGTAGTATACCTGTATATATCTTTCAAGAAGTAAAAGGGCAGCTCTGACACAGAAAAGCAGGAGAGAATGCCTGAAGTCCAGATGGCTTTAACAAGCCTATTCTGGGTAGGGCTACCTCCCACTGGCACTCAAAGTCATTGGAGATAGATTTCATGAGGAAAACAGTGTTTCCACTCTACAGCTTCTCAGTAAGCAAGATACTGATGATGTGAAATTCTCAGTGCAAAGTGTGTATGGATTTGTGTGAGTTGGTGTACATCAGTTCAGAACGCTTACAAACGGTCTCTTCTTATGGCTCTTAATCTAACTCTAGTGCCAGGTTTCCAGAAAGCAAAGTAGCCTCATGAATCCGCTCTAATCAGAAGCCAGAACAGAATGCAAACCTTGGCTCTTCACAAAGGTCCCTTCTTTAAGGGTCACTGTCTTTGGGCAGGATATTGCACAGCATGCAACTGATACAGTGCATTCCCAGGACCAGTCTGTTCTTTGCAGACACAGATGAAGAGTGTGGAAGATTTTGTGTAACAATGATTCTTCTTGATTCCTATTGCTGCACTCTTCAGTGTGCACTTAATTGTTCAGAAGCCTAGAACACTGAGAAACAGCGTTGAGAATACCAAATTGTTATCAGTAGTAGGGATGGATAAAGTGCAGTTTGCCAGTATTCCTTTCACATCTTCCATATACATAGAAATTCTGACTTAGTCTAGAATTTGTTATATTCTGTTGTGACTGTACTCATTCCAAATGTGTGTCTGTCTTTGTTGAAAGCCACAGACTTGACGACATCAGCAATTCCATAACTACCACACATTTTTAAGCACTGTAGACATGTTCAAGTCATAAGCATTTGGCCAATATCAGTAGTTGACACTACAACTAATTAGTGCATATTCATCTGCTTGGACTACAATCTGTTGTTGCCCTTAAGATCAATAACGATAGCAGTACTGTTTGGAGCGTAGAAATACCTTTGCATCTCAAAGAGAAGGGTTTATAATGATTGCAGTTTAGGTGAACAGGAAGACAAGTAGCTCTGGTTGAGACAGTGCTTTAACAAATGCAGACAATTGTCCTGTTCAGACTCTTGAACCTCAGTTGAAATTTGATTACACCGAGTGGAGAGCAATCTTATCTCCCTCAGATGTGGAGGAGAGTAGAGTGATGGTACTTAGCATCTTTCAGGTTGTCAATCCATAGAAATCATGCATTTAGCATATTAAAATATTTACTTCCTCTTCAATTATGGCATAATAAATTCTAGATTAATAAGAATTTCTATGTAATAAGGGCTCTGCATCATTATCGGCTCCTTAAAATTCCCTAATATGTGAATTAACAGCATCTCAAAACTTTTTGCAGAACATCTACTTATTGCCATTGTATTTACTGTGTAATGGTAGGTTTCTTCTCACTGTGATAAAATCGAAGCTAAAGGAGGCCTTCAGCTACTACAGAGGATATACCAGCAACGTAAAGATTCAGCCAAAATACAAAGGAACATAATTCGCATTATTGGAAATATGGCTTTGGATGAACATCTTCATTCATCCATAGTACGTGCAGGTAAAAGGAAAGCAAGTGCAAGCAGTCTGAATGTCAAGATTTCTACTCTAAAATTTTCAGAGCATACAATGCTTTTGTAAAATGCAACGGACCATGGCAGTGGTGGGTTTTTTATATTTGGGGGGTGGGGAGGTGTTACTGTTGTGGGGCTTTTTTAATACAAAAAATATAGACAGTTTAGATGGTGTTGATTAAAAACTCCTGTATGCTGTCTAGTCAATATATGTCAGTGCTACAGAGGTGCTCCAAGTCTGATGGATGGTGAAAATTTGGATTTGGTTGATGTTTGATTGACATTACTGGCAAAAAATCTTTTGAGTTTCCTACTCTTACAGATCATCTACCTTGTAGATTAATTTTTTTTTTATTGATTGTGTTTTAGTCTTGTAAAGGAACAGACCAGCTTGCAGTCCTTACCTTTTAGAATAAAGTGAAACATGCCTTCCTGCCCTCCCTTGTTTCATGTTAGGCTAGTAACTTCTGCTAAGCTTTGCTCTGATGCCCCTTTTTTTAATACCCCCTAAATATCATAATGAAATTATTCCTTCTAGTTCTGTACCAAATAAATAATTCCCAATGTTTTATTAGGAAAGAAATAAAAAGAAAAATAGAAAATATCAATATGCCCTTGTATACGTCCGAGCTGGTGTCTCCCTCTTAAACACAGTGTGCATTTTTAATCTCCCTGTTGCAAAAAGGAGAAGTAGCAAAGGCACAGGCAAAGACCGTGAGGGTGATTAAAAATTTGGAATGGCTGTGGTAGAAAGAACAAATAACTAGACTGAGACACTTAGTATGAAAAAAGCAACTGAAGGAGAATATGATGGAGATTTATAAAATCCTCACTGGCGTAGAGAAGGTAAAGAGGGAATGGGCACCTGCTGTTTCTCATAATGCAAGACCAAAGGTTCTTGTAAATTAAATTATCAAAAGGCAGAACAAAGAAATATATTTTTTTCTATACAATGCATGACCAAACTAAATCTTGCCACAAAACATTGTGATTGTTGAAGACTTACAAAGCTTCAAAAAGTGATTAGACAGATTCATGGAAAGAAAAATCCATAAACCTCTACACACAGAAGCCAAGTTGATTGCAGAAAACCGAGAGGGTATAGTGGAGAATCAGGACTATATACTTGCCATTTTATTGCTCCATTCTTTTATTGTTCCGCAACTTCCATTACTGCTCACTTTTGGAGAAAGACAGCTGGACTACAAAGGCCTTTGATCTGAGCTCTAGCACCATTTTCCATTCTTGTGATGACTGTTAAAACCATACATGTAGAGGAAGAGATCGTAACAGAAGAGTCAGCAGCTCCCTGGGGCAGAGCTCTCGGTACAAACGGAATTTTAGACAGTGAACCGGACTCCAGAGATGAGCAGTTGGATACTGCTGGTCAAGAGTTGATAAGACTTCTCTTTTGTTGCTGGATGATGCATAAGAAGAAAGAACCTCTAAGGCTCTTTTCTTTTGCGAAAACTTCTGGCACAGAAGAGGAAGAAAAGCAATGAGGCACTGTGTAGTAGCTATGATGGGGTGTCTGGGGGCAGAAGGATTCTGAACACTATTTTTGACCCTTCATCTTGGCTCATTTAAGAGAAATGCAAAACCAGAGACCTTGCTAGTTTTAAGCAGACTAGCTTGGCAGTTTTTCATTGTATTTGGAGAACTGAAAATAGATTTTTAGATAGTGTTCTTCTTAAGGAGAACTTGCACAGTGGTCAATACCTATTCTGTTTAGAAATGTAATTTAAACATATAATTCTTTTTTAAAAAAATTTTTTTTTACAGTTCTCAAAGGTACTTGCATTGAAACAAAACTCACATCAATTCATTTTTTTTCCTAATTCCTCAGTGAACTAACTATCTTGAATTAGCAACGTACTGGCTATCCTAATAACAACGTACTGTGCATGATTTTGAAACTGCTCATTAAGTAAATTGTTTCTTCTTTTTCAAATCAGCATCCATTTGAAAATCTCTCTTCAAAGTCTTCCCAGGTTTTATTTATGAACTTGACTTTAATGTAATTGTGATTTGTAGACGACTCTTGCTAGCAGCAACAACGTTTATCGGGATTTTAAAGAAATATATGTGTCTGTGTGTGTATAAAAGGAAGTCCTTTGCATTTTTCAGTAGTCTATGACCATCCCCATCCATGGCTAAGAAACTATATTTACATCTTAGGTAAAGTATTATAAAGTGTCTGTTTTTTCTTGAGGTAGCTGTGACTTAATGTTATTGAGGAATGTATTCAAAGGTTTCCTTCATTAATTCTCTTGGAATTAATCTATCTTTAGAATAGCGAGAACATTTTAATTCCTTAAATGGTTTTTCACACCCTGGATTTTAAAATTAGAAATGGTTGTACTCTCACAGCAAGCATCAATTTTACCACCTGCCATTATTCCTGTGGTATGTCTTTCTTATGCTTTAAGCTTCATTTTCTCTCTGGGACATTTCTTTGTCTTTCTTGCACCTTACCTGCAAAAAGAGGCTTGAGTTCTGTTCTCTCTCTGACAACTGCACTGACCTTTCCATTTCTTCTGAGAAGGAGTTCTCCTTCAGATCATAAGCTGAACAGTAGGAAAATACATTGCCTCCTCACCACTCTGGATTTTTGCGTTTTGGAGGTTCCACTTATCTAGCATTGGCTTTCCTGCAGTAAAGAGAGTGGATCGAAATAATTTGTTTTGATGTTACCATTGTTAAGTTTTAACATCTATTTTCACAAGTATGCTTTGAAGGATGATGTTTCTGAATTCTTTTGTTTGGATGATGTTTCTAATTAGTTAACCTGCGGCTTTATTTTTTCAATGTAGGTTGGGTTTCTGTACTTGCTGAAGTAATGAAATCCCCACATGTCATTCAGTCTTCTCATGCATCCAGAGCTTTGGCTAATCTAGACAGGGACACAGTGAAAGAAAAGTATCCAGATGGTGTTTATGTCTTGCATCCACAATATCGTAGCAGGTAAAGCAGAAGGAGATATTGTATGTGCTGTACTTTGAGTTACTTGTTATACTGTTCGGGTACAAAACTTTGGAAGAGTTGACATCAGAGTGCTGCTGTACTCATGTCACCTGCTCCTCCTGTTCTTTGGTGAGTTGAGAGGACTGAGTTTAGATTCCCAAATAGGAGAACAACAGAAGTGATGGGAGCAGTCCATAGCCATGAAAGGAGTACTATTGTACTGCATGGAAAAATCCAAACACAAACCATGAGATGAATTATTGCTTTGCATGCATTGCAACTATTTAACCTTTGCCCTGGCTGTCTTGGGATACAGTGCCTTGTAATTACTCTGTTGGCAGCAGCACATGTTGGCCTAAGATGCAATAAATTTACAGCTTCAGCTTCTTTTAATAGTGAGCATGTATCTGGAATGAAGCAGTCTCCAACGTGGTATGTCACTTAGTAGCAACTATTCCCTGCGTTACTGGCGTTAGTCAGGTTACAGTGAAGATCTAATTTGATGATAAAACTGGAACTATCAAGCTGCATTAACAGTAGCTGGAGAGAATGGTGTTTTTCATTATAGAAAAATACGACTTGAGGTCGTATTTATATCTCTCTCTTCTGGGTGGATCCCTGTTTTTTGTCTTGATCTGAGTATCCTCTTTGAAATATCATGAAATGTCATGAAACGTTGTCCATAAGATAAGAAATCACATATAGTGTTAAAAATAGCATTTTGGCCTCCCTTAGGTTAAAAGTTCTGTGTAAATTTAATTTGCTAAAAGAATATGTACCATGCGTCTCTTAAATTCCCTTTCCTGTATCAGTCAGCCCATCAGAGCAGACATCCTTTTTGTTCACGGTCTTCTGGGAGCAGCATTTAAAACCTGGCGACAGCAAGACATTGACCGGCATTTGGATAAAAAGGCTTCAGAAGGGGAACAGGACTATAGTCAGTGCTGGCCAAAGGTAAAAAGACAATAACATTTTTCACATGTGGCTGCTGTTTTCTCATTAATGAGAGCTGTCCAGAGGATCTAGAATTACACTGTCTAGCAGTTGTCTATTTTGAATCAAATGACCTGTAAACTGTTCTACAAGTAGCGCTTTTCAAGTTCCTGCTATGTTTTTGTTAGCAAGCTGAAATTTTGAACAGGTTGTTCTTGCAAAGGAAAATCCCTAAATTTAATGCTCTCACTATCATTCTCCTGCCAGTGAAAGAGGAGGCAATGGCTACTTTCCTCATGCTCTTTTTTTTTTTTTTGATGGGATGTTATTGCTGAGAAAAGGGTACATAAAATTACATTTTAAATTAACTATCCTTTCTTACATAGGTGTCTGAGTACCTCAGTTTTTGCAGATTGCTACTTAAATGTTGTTGGTAAATAAGTAATTACTGCTTCAAGCAACTCACATTGGTATAACCACCAAAGTACCTCTGTAAAAGTTAAACTGAGCAGTCCTGTTGGTAATCTTAGTAATTCTTGTTTCACCCAGGAGAGGGAGCCAGGAATGCACGAGTGAGTACTCCATCTCCATCCTTTACCTACTTTGTGGCTGGGGAACAGGCTAGAGTTTGCCAGCATGTAATAAAAGAATAATAGTCTAGGTATAAGATGTATTTGGGGATTAACTGAAGAGCAGAAATCTTGCTTGATATTGTCCCCATAGTAATATCTTTGCTCCATTGCTGATAAATTGCTTGCAAGTGTTTAAGTACTTCAATTATAAGCTCCTTTTGGTTTTGCTTTTCTTTAATTTAGACATGGCTGGCTTCAGACTGTCCTGCCCTTAGAATCATATCTGTGGAATATGACACCCATTTGAGTGACTGGAAAGCAAAATGTCCTGTTGAGGCTCACAGGTAACGAATATATTGTCTGCAGTTTGGAGCGGAGGCAAGAGGGAGACCTGTAAAGCTGATCCTTGGGATCACCTAGTGTGAAACGGTGAATTTAACTTCTCCTGTTGCATTTGAAAATCAAGTTTGGAAAAACATTAGGTACATTCATGGTATGCTTGAGCTTTTTAGCCTCATGGATAACTACTTGTGGCAACTTCTTAAATTCTTACAGTCTGTTCTGCTTCATGTTTAGGGGAGACACTAAATTATGCTATTAGTTGATGTAAATATAACATCAATTTTGTATCTTAAGGAGAATATTTCTTAAACTTAATGACCCAATAATGCTTCATAAGCGCAGCAAAAAAAATCACTGTACTATGACTTTATACTCACGATAAAATGAAGTATATAATTTTGTTCAAGAAGTGTTAATCCCTGGACAGAGATTCGTATAGGTCTTCAATAGATAAAATACAGCAACTGTATCTGGTTTGGTCAGATAGTGTAATTGCCCTTGTCAGAGGAATTGTGTTTTTACTGACCATGAACCAGGTAGGTCAGAGGAAGATGCTACCTCCAAACATGATCCTTCTGAAAAATAAAAACACTTTGAGCCTGTAAAGGTTATTTGGCTTGAATGGATTTTAGGCTTAATAATTGAGTTCAGTGATCTTTAAATCAGATTCTAATCTGACTCCTTCAAACACTTATGCAGATACTTAAGCATGTAACTAGTACTGTAGATTCAACTTGTGTACTTCAGTGAAGGCATGTGCATGACTGCTCACAGGTTAAGAATCTGAAAATTGATTATGTTTTGTGTAGGGGAGAAAAAAAATTCAGCATGCGTATAATAGGCTGGGAACTTGGTACTTGTTCATTCCCCCCTCCCTACGGATATACGAAGGATCAATGCAGTTACTGCATTAAAGAAAGCATGTAAGCAGGGGGGGAAAAAAGGAAGACATGGCTGTTAATATGGCAATCTGAAATTAGGCAGAACAATGACAGTAAAAAACATGTAGGTGATTACCTCTACAAGGTCCAAAGAAGGCTGGACCTTGTAGAGGGACCTTGTACCTTGTTTTGCATCCAAAGAAGGGCAACGAAGCTGGTGAAGGGTGTAGAGCACAAGTCTTCTGAGGAGCGTCTGAGGGAACTGGGGTTGTTTAGCCTGGAGAAAAGGAGGCTGAGGGGAGACCTCATTGCTCTCTACAACTACCTGAAAGGAGGCTGTAGCGAGGTGGGTGTCGGTCTCTTCTCCCAAGTAACGAGCAATAGGACAAGAGGAAACGGCCTCAAGTTGCACCAGGGGAGGTTTAGATTGGACATGAGGAAAAAATTCTTCACCAAAAGGTTTGTCAAGCATTGGACCAGGCTGCCCAGGGAAGTGGTTGAGTCGCCATCCCTGGAGGTATTTAAAAGACGTGTAGATGTGGTGCTGAGGGACATGGTTTAGTGGTGGACTTGGCAGTGCTAGGTTTATGGTTGGACTTGATGATCCTAAAGGTCTTTTCCAACCTAAATGATTCTATGATTCTAAGAGAACTTTTTTCCTGTGTCCATCTGGAGTAAGTATAATAGATGAAAATTTGAAAAAGAAATAAACATAGATTTCTTTATTTATTTTAAGATAATGTCTTTTTCATTACAAAATGGAAAATTACATTACCTGCTATTTATGGTTACCCAAGCATAGTATTTGATTATTTTATAATTTGATATGGTTAATAAAAAATGAAAGATATTAAAGATATTTTTAACTAGCAGTAACAAAGATGTAGCAGTAGAATCACAACCTTATGATTGCTCTAAGTGTATAGGCTCATTGAAAAGTGAATTTTTATGTCTCTCAGCTATCCTAAAGCCTATTGTTCAGCTGAAAAGACACATTTGATTATCCTTTTCATGTGTGTTATAAGAGCAATTTCTAGTGAGAATGCTGAGAACCAATAGAGATGAAGTGAATTACTTTGCACAGTGGTTGCCCCAATATCCTGATGTTTTCATTATCTAAGGGTCTATGTTTGATTCTTGTTATGCTGCCAGGAGTAACAATGTTGCACTTTCAAGCTTGGACTGGGAATTGGCATTGGTTTTGTTTTGTTTGTTCCAGATTCATTTTCAAACTCTAACATGTAGCTCACCCTTTCCAGAGCTCAGTCTCTTCACTTATAAAGTGGAGATTATTGTGCTTTTATACTACTCCAGTACAAAGCATTTGGAGATTATTGTCTGGAAAGTATAAGAGACATTATCTGTGATTTTTTTTTTTTTTTAATGTATTGGTTGATCATGCACTTAGTTATTAAGTTCCTGTACATTGCTCCACATTTTGAGCATTGTTTAGCAAAGTACGTTTTCTTCAGACATTAGGTATATTCTTGTTTCAGGGAATAAAGTTCATTATGCATTGACGATGCTTTCATAAAAAAACATAATTTTGTTACAATATATAAATGAAACTATCTAAAACTCCATAAAGAGATTTGTCGAACTAAAGCTAAAGGAAATGAGTGAAATTAAATGGTGAGTGAAATTAAAATAAAACTTTCTAGCAAGATCAGGAAACTGAATTTAGCTCAATTCCTTTTGTCCTTGTGAAGCCAACCTTACAAAAGTTTCTGGCATTTTTCAATGTAGCAACAATAATTAAGTAATTAATGTTTTATGTACCTAATTCACTTTCATAAATGTGCAGCGCTGAAAATTCATTCTGTTTTAACATCGCCTTTTAACCTATCATGCTTCATCATGCTTGTGGTTTTTTTTCTTTGCAGGAAGTCTATTGCTTACAGGAGCAATGAGCTTCTTGACAAGCTCAGAGCTGCTGGGATTGGAGACAGACCTCTGGTGTGGGTATCACATAGCATGGGTGGTAAGCACATTGCCTGCTTGGTATAAAGTATTTTTTGCTGTTATATTTCAGAATAAGCTGTTAACCAAATTCAGTCTGAAATGCAATTATTCAGAATAGTTTATCTACAAAATTTGCAAAGACCTAAAAATGGGAAATAGATTTCTACTTTCTTAATGCATTATATTCAGTAGCATATACATTTTGAAAGGATTTTTATTGCTGTTTGGTTTTACTGTGTTGATTTAAAAACACAAAATCAATGAGTTGAAATTCATGTAAATGGAATCCAGAGGCAAAATTTTCTCCATGATCAGGCATATAGTGAATGTCATTAGCAACACTTAAAGCAAACCAAAATTGGATCTGCATCATTCACTGACATTGTATTTTAATGCCTCCTCAGGTTTGGTTTGGTTTTTTTCAACTTAATCTTACATATTTGACAAACTAAGGACTAATCAACTGAGGCAAGAATATGGTTAGTTGTTTCATGGATAATATAGCACGATCATTATTTTCACAGTGGTTTAAATCCCTGCATTAATTTAGTTTCTGTTGCCAGGTCTTCTAGTCAAAAAGATGCTGGTGGATGCTTCCAAGAATCCAGAAATGGATAAAATTGTAAACAACACCAGAGGAATCATATTTTATAGCGTACCTCACCATGGTTCCCAGCTGGCTGAATATTCTATAAATGCCAGATATCTTCTCTTTCCGTCTGTGGAGGTTAAAGAACTCAGCAAGGGTATGCTCACTTTGCTACCATTTAACAGCGGGGATCTATGCTAATCTGTTCGTGATGCTTTTTCTTTTTATCATGCTGTCAGAAAAAGCTGGATAAAAACAGCAAACCCCCTTATGTTTTGGGTTGTGTGTTGAATTACTGTAAGTAACTCTGAGTAGCTTTCATTTGATTGCAGAGGCGAGGGGGGAAAAAAGGGAGTCAGAACAAGTTTATAGAAGAGTAGTTTGGGCCATTTAGCAACGTAGTAACTCAACATGTGCTGGACTTTAGACTCTTATTTTCCAAACAAATTCCATGCTATGCAGAGATAAACAATTGTTGCATATGATAGCTGGAAAAAGGGATTACAAAGTAAGTGATACTCCTTTTACTGGTGTATTAATTCTTCCAAAACATCTCTTTAGGAATGCGGTCTTGCCAGACAAATGCTATAATCTTATGTTCAAGATAACAATGCAAAAATTATGTTGCTCTTTCTCAGATTCTCCTGCCCTTAAAGAGCTGAATGATGACTTCCTGTCTTTTGCCAAAGATAAGAAATTTTCAGTGCTGAGTTTTGCAGAAACCTTACCAACACACATAGGCAGCATGATAAAACTGCATGTCGTGCCTCTGGAATCGGCAAGTAAGTCAAATAGCCATTTAATTTAATTAATTTTTTATATATTCACGTAAGCATCGATAATGAGGAAGGATTATAAATGCTCTGGTAGAAAGACCTAGAAAAATACATCTGTTATGTTGTGGGGGTTTGGGTTTTTTAAAAAAACTTTTGGCTGAGTTTAAACTACAGTCTCCCTGCTGAGATCAGAGGCAGCTACATTTATATCTTAGAGTAGCAATTGTTGGGTTTGATTTTTCTAAATGCGTGTAACACTTGCTTACTGAAAAAAGCAGGGTAGACCCTGGTCCAATGTTACATTGTTGTAGTCCTTTCCTTTGTAATTATGAGTAACTGTTGTTTATCCTTGTATAGGTAGGCTGAATAGTGTTTCAGAAGCTCCCGCAAATTTGAGCTATTTCCTCCTTTAAAACATAAGAAAGAAAATTAGTAAACTGCTAATGGAAGGAAAAAGTCACAAAGCTGTCTTTCAGTGTTAAGAATCCTTTATCTTCCATATCTCAGGTACTCAAGCAATAGTGTTTGCCTCTTAAAGTTCCCTCCATCTTTTTGCCTTTTGTAGGAGAAGGGAAAACCAGACAGTTCTTTTTCTTATTTTGTTTATGGGTATTCAACTTAGAATTGTTTTAAGTCTGATATTTTCAGGTTTTCCCTGAGCAAAACCCTCTTCTGCACTGCCTGAGGTACCTGTAAGGCCTTGAACAGAAACTATTGCTTTGTTGGGTTTTAGATCAGGCTTTCCACCAGCTAAATCCACTAGGTTAGATGCAAGGTTAGTTGCTCTGAAAAAGGTGGACTATACAACCCTGTCTTCCTGAGTCAGTATTTAGCAGTATTTTTTCAGTATGTCTTCTCAAGAAGCAATTGTTTGCGAAAATGTTGCTGATGCAATTTTATTGGCGAGGGCTGAATTTTGTTTATTTTGTATTTTTTATTATTTTGTTTTTTGTTTATTTTTCTTAAATAAAATTAAAGAGGGCTGGATAACAAAGTGCGCAAATAAGCACTGTGCACTTTTAATTTTGTAGCATGTTTCTCCTCTTCTAGAGATGCAACGCAATGCAGCACGTGAGCTCTCGAAAGCTTTCAAGAGAGTACATGACAGTTCAGTGGCACGCCACTCTTTTTGTGCAAAACCCAGGCTGACAGGCAGTACACTCGCTGTTTCTTACATGCATGCTTGGGCACATGAAAGCAAACTTCATCCTGCTCTGGTGTAATTTTACATGGTTAAAGTTACAGAGTTCCAAGCAAAATGGAGGATTTCTCAGGAGGTTGAGTGAATGGGTAATAAACTGGAATGTGGCAGTCACAGCATCCTAACTGGAAAGTTCCCTAGTAGTGATAGCTGTCACGAAACAATAAATGCTGTAGTGTGCCCCAAAATCAGTAGCTGAAAATGGAATACTTGTATTCTACAATTAAGCAATGTAAATTTTTCATTTCTCTGGAAATGCGTGTAGTGATTTGTGGCATATTTCAGGTTCATTCTAGTCCCATTTTTAATCTACACATCAAAGTATTTTATAAGGAATATGGGCAATTAGTGGTGATCAGAATCTGAATATCCTGGATTAAGCCCTATCCCTGTTCATGTCAATGCTTAAACTTCAGTCAGGACTTCGCTGTCAGTCAGGTGCTGGTAAATGAAGTTTTGATTCTTCAAAGTTGTCTGTATGGAGAAACATACATTTGTGCATTCCCAATAAAGATAGTAGAACTCTGACCTAATGGCTTACCAGTGTGGGGTTTGTAGCAATGTGTAGCTCTATCTGATTATAACGGTGTGTATTGATGCTTTTAGCACATTAAAAAATGGTGAATACAAAACAGTTAAACTGAAGGCAGGAGAAGTTGATTTTGAGAGAGAAATTGCTGATGCAAGATGTGCTTTTCAGTCTAGGTGATCTTACGAACTTTTTGGTAGTTTTTTTCTTTTTTTTTTTTTTTCCTCTCCCAGAGTTAGGAATTGGAGACCTTATTCCAGTGGATGTTAATCATCTAAATATTTGTAAGCCAAAGAAGAAGGATGCTTTCCTATACCAACGTACATTGAAGTTCATTCAGGATGTTTTAGCCCAAGAACTTGGAGACTGAGTTTTTGCCAGCCTTGGCTGCTTATTTCCTCTATTTGGTGTAACACAGTAAGTTCTTCCCCTGACGGGGGATCTGCAGAACTACAAAGATGCTATGTCAATAGTATCTGCTGCTAAAATAATTTTCAGTACATCTCCAACTTAGACACCTCTCCAACTTATTTCTAAAATATATTCAAAACAAATACAAACTGAAGTCCTATAAACTTGGCAAAAAGAAAATGTGTGTTGGCGTAGAGTAACCATGATCTGTCAACAAAATGTGTGTAAATTCTTCAGCAATTTGGCTGGGAGGGGATGGGGATTTGATGGAAGACAGGTTTCACTTAGTCTCCAGATATCCCTCTGGAGCAAAACAGCTAGACTGTGGAGAGTGCCCAGGATATCTTCTTTCAGCGCAAAAAAAAAAAGCTTGCTCTGGAGGTAGGTGGTCTCATTAAGGTAAATATACACCTGGGACTAAAGTCTTATTGAGAGGATCAGAAACAATTAACTGAGGTGGTTACTTGTTGTGTCAAAGGGGAGAAGCAGCATGTGGCTGCCTCAAAGCTTTGGTTTTCTGTCCATGTCAAGTAGTCTGACTGGAACCTGAAGAAATTTGTCCAAGTGAATGAAGGTAGCGTTTTGGGCTAGTGGCCCAGTTCCAGGAGTTTTTGTAATTTGCCTTTTCATTTAATAGACCACCCAGATTTGTCAGCAAATACGGCATCTGTTTTCTGCGTGAGAAAGAGAGAGGTTGGTAGGTTGTCTTGCATAGACAACTGTGGTTGTTTTAATCTGTTTGTGTAAATGAAAACAAAACAATAGAATTGTTCACCCTCTTGTACATTTGTCTCTTAGCAACTTGTGAGGTTGCTTTCTTTAGGGCAGTGTGTATCTGGTCAGACTCAGGGCGTTTCTGTGCTTGTTCACATGGAAGATACAGAACGGAGCTCTTCTGCTTTACTCTTGGGACATGCCGAGAAGATGGTACATTCAAATCCCCGGCTCATGTTACTCATTTAGAAACTCTTTCTTTAGCTGATTTAAACAAGAGCATTGAAAATGCTCACGTGGAGTAAGACAAATGTAGGCCGTGACAAAAAAGCTGATGCTTAGAGTTTGGAGCTCAGGTAGAGAAAAAGTAAAGCAGGAAAAAATTCAGGTGATCATAAGGTCCCACTGGAAATGCAGAAGATCCCAGATGTTTTGGTTTCTTGAAGCCCAAGTATATTTATTGGTGTAGATACAGAGAAAAACAGCAGTGTTGTCTTATTTGAGTTTATGTTTATGTTAAGGATACCTTAACAGTACTGGTGAGAAATAAGTATTTTTAGAAAAAAAAAAGGCAGTGCTCAGCCACTTTTTTAAAGTCTTAAATAGTTTGCAATGTAGTGAAAAGCAGCCTAGTCTAACTGTGGTCTCTTTCCTTCCTTTCTTTCCGCCCCCAACCCCTCTGAAAACAAACATAGGCTGTGATTAGGCTATACTGCCCTAGCTGACCATTTGCTAAATAAGGCCTGTACCGATGACAGGCTTAAGACGTCTCTTAGCATCACTTCTGTGAGAGGGATCTAATATCACTGGCCTTAAAGTTATGGCTATGAAAGCTACCAAAGAGGTGGGGTGCGCTTCGCAGTTCTGCATGGGCTTGGTGCGGGCGCCGGCGGCCGCTGCAGTCCTGCCAGGTCCTGAGGCCACCTCAGCTGTTCCCGCTTGAGAGCGTTCCAGCCCAGGAGGACACTACATCTGAAAATGCACTTCTGGAAGTTGAGCCTTGACCTGCTAGAGCTGCAAAGTAAAACTCACGAGAGTAGTACAGAGAACGTACAGCACTACACTAGCAAAAAGAGCATTTTTTCCCCCTAACCGAGATGTAGGTAAGAACACTGCAGGGCAGTATTTCAGGTAGGAAATGTAACAGAACTCGTTAAGAGGTTTATCCTTTTTACATTCTGAAGTTTAAACCACAGTGTAAATATACTAGAACACTTTGTAATCACAAAGTAGAGGGTATGTGGAATTCATTGTGAATAGACAAGACTTATATAACTGAATGCATGTTTAGCGTGACAAATCTTGTATTGATTTTAATAGACGACTTTGGCTTACAGGGATTCAGATCAATTACATTACACATTAATCTCAGTAAATGCATCTATGTTTTGTTACTGTAACTCTTGAGGCAACTTTCTCCTTTTTTTGTAACTGTATGTATATATGTGTAACTTTTAAAACTAATATTTTGAGGGGGGATTGTTGGGTTTGGGTTTTTTTGGAATATAGTAATGAAATGTGTTTTTAAAAATGTATTAGACATGCCACAAAATGTATTAAAGGTGAATGCTCTGGATCATGTTCACTTTTGCTAAAGACCTGCATTATTTTTAGTGATTGTCTCACGCTGGAAGAATGTGAGGTGCTTAGGGACATGGTTTAGTGGGCACGGTGGTGTTGGGTTGACGGTTGGACTCGATGATCTTAGAGGACTTTTCCAACCTTAATGATTCTATGATTCTATGAATGTAATGTTTACCCTTCATCTTCTGCAAGAGGCATAGTACTGGGGGGTGCAGCCGGTCATCAGTTTTGCCCAGCAGCAGTTTTTCAGTTGTGCTTTTGGATTTTGCAGAAGTGCCTCCTAAACCATGTACAGACATTGGTTCGAGGGCCAGAGGGTCTGTTGCGTAGCATTCATGTCTGCTTCCCATTAGAAACGTATGCTTTCGTGCTTCCCTGGTGTCACATTAATTCAGAATGGTGCCTTTACGTACATTCTTAGGTCTCAAACTATGCCCTTAATCCCATCTAGCTGGGAACCCAGCTGCAGATGTGGCTAGCAGGTATGTGTGAATTGTCTGAGAAGATGGTATTTCGTCTGCAGTGTGGCATCCGAGACTGAAATAGTAAGACAGGAAGGGAGGGCTGATAGGAATTTGTCAATCCTCCTGCACTTGTTGTTCAGCACTCTTGTGTAACTGTATTGGTATTTCTAGTAGCAACAGTCATGAAGTTTTTAATTGCTGTGAGTACAGTAGTGCAAACTGGTTTTCACTGTGATTTGTGCTCCATGGTGCCAGGCAGAGCAGCTAGCTAGAAAGGAGAAATTTTCCATCTGGAGAAAGTGTCAATTCTGGACAAAAAGGAAAAAGCAAAAATGTTGTTTTGTCAGAGTGGAAATTCTAAACAATACTTTGGGTTTGGTTCTCTTTCTTTTTGTTTGTTTCAGTGGTCACCCACCTAAAAAAGCTAAATTGGGCAGTTGCTATACCAAGGAGAACCGCTTACCCACCCCAAACACAAATGCAGCTGAACAACCAAGGTGCCTGCAGCAACTTAAAGTTGCTGTACTACAGGGTCCTGGGCAAGCTCACGTGGCGTTAGTCTCTTGCCAAAGTCTCACATTAAATAAGCACACAGACGCTTATATACTTGCATCTGGTGAATCATTCATGCCTGGCTTCACAGCCAGTGTCAACAGTTTTAAGATTTCCAAGTGCTGGATTCACAACATGAAAAATGTCACGGGATAGCCGCTCCCTGCCACCCATTATAGGGCCCTCAAGACTGATAGCTATCACTGGTTTCCACTGGTAATGTCCTAGTGAGAACGGGCAGCAGAGCTGAGGACAGAGCCGTGCTGTGGGTTCCCTAGTTGTGGACGCCAGCTAAGGATGGTTCAGGTTACTTAGCCTCTTTTCACATTGTGGTGGGGCCAGGCTTAACCCTGAATGAGAAGGAAAGAATCGCCACCTCCTGCAGTCTGAGTTTTCTGTGGTGGTTTCCCAAATGCAGAGCAAGTCTGGCCCTGCTTAGCTTCTCCTGAGCATTAAAACCAGAACTCAGGTTACAGGCACCTGCCTCTGAAAAAGCACTAGCCCGGGGTGTTGGGCACCAGTGGGGAAGGTAATGTATCAAGGCGGGAGATTCCTCATTCTTTGCTGTAACCCTTTCAGCTGGGCTGTCCGTTGCTTTCCCGTGAGTTGCTGCGATTGAACAGTATGTGCTGTCGCTGATGGTATAAACCAGCTAGCTGCAGGGATTCGTACTTTAGTGGGCAGCTTGCCACATACATAGACAAAACGCTAAAGGCTACGTACCTCTCTTATTCAAGGAGAGTAATAAGATTTTATTTGACTTGTATAAATCCACTTTAATTGGCTTTCCCGCTGACACTTTCATTAACATGTAAATTAGCTGTCCTAGAGCTGTTAATTATCTTTGCAGAAAATGCTGGATATGGTCATATAACGTACTCTTTCTTTTTTACTGCTCTTCATGTTTTATACTGAAACATGCCCATAAACATTCACTGTATTATTTTTTTTAGAAGGAGGACGAAGA
>NW_008824338.1:7538613-7562138 GCF_000699105.1 Pygoscelis adeliae
GCTTCAGCATTATTCACCAGCCTGCTACCACGTTAAAGTAAGCTTCCCTTACGTAAGAAGCTTAGCACTGGGTTTTATTGGTTTGGCCTTTGCAGGTTTTGGGGATTTTTTTTAGAGTGTCTGGCAAACGAGGGAGCAGAGGAGGATGGCAGGTGCTCAAGGGCAGCATCCTCTCTTACAGGATGTCTTGTGTTCAAAATTCGGCAGCGGCATTGAAACAGGTAGGCATTGCAAGTAAGAAAATGGCTGAATTCCCAGTTTCCAAGGAGCTGAGAACAAGCCAATTGATTTTCCTATGGGAAAAAAACCTCTGAACTTTTTTAATACATCTTTTCTGCAAAAAAAAAAAAAATCAGAAGACAAGGGTTTTTTCAGCTTCACCAACTGCTTAAAACTGCTCTCCTTCCTTTAATAATAAAAGGTCTTGATGCTTCCGGTAACAAGTTACCGTGACAAGTTGCAACCTGTTTATCATTTTTAACTGCCTGCTTTGAACAAATGGCATCTATAGTGTACGGTTTTACTGCACAGGCAAGGCAAAGCCTGTGCAGCTAGAGCAGATCAGAGACACATTTAGCACCACGGATTATCCTCGCCAAAATCTTGGGCTTCTGAGAAGCGAGACTGCTGGCTCGGTAATAAATGAGAGATGACTTCATTATGAAGGTCAAGTCTGCGCCGAGCTGAGCAGCAATACTTCATGAGTCAGCCCACCATGGTAAGTGACCTATAGACGCACCTGAAACACTTGTCCTATAGGCTCTGGTGGAATGCTGGGTAAGCGTAAGGGAGAAGCAAAGCAGCACGCAGGAGTACTTGCCTGGAGTTTCTACGGTGGTTAACGGGGTGCTTC
The DNA here is from genome assembly GCF_000699105.1 of Pygoscelis adeliae. Taxonomy (NCBI): domain Eukaryota; kingdom Metazoa; phylum Chordata; class Aves; order Sphenisciformes; family Spheniscidae; genus Pygoscelis; species Pygoscelis adeliae. Next base: position 7,539,467 of record NW_008824338.1, read on the forward strand.
CCCTAGGTAGGCTGTCATAGTCTGAACCATTGAACATGATCATCGTTCAAACCTTTCGTTTGCAAGAACCTGCATAGAGCAGATTATAGTAGTTGCTTGTCTGTTAGTCTTACTCTGTGCGTTGCAGCTGCCTCCTAGGTACACTCCCTGTATGGATGCACAGTGCACCTGAGCAACAGCTTTATTCACAGCAGTGCACATGCTTCCTGAATTTGTCCTCAGTCTTAGATGCCCTCTGCTGCAGCGCAGCTTTACCACAGCTGCTGAGGTGAATGGGAAGCACACGGCAGCTCCTTCCCTGGAAGAAAACAGACCGCGCAGCTGACGATCGGCAGAAATGCACAGCGAGAGCAGTAGCTCTACACGCTTCTGCCCCCTACCAGCCTACCAGTTTGGTGTCCAAGTTGAGTTTGCCCGCTCACAGTAAAGCTCATTATTAGGCCGTAAGCGACTGTTCCTCTCTGCGGGAGGGTTCTGCCATCCCCGGTCGTGTGCTTGTGGCCTAACAGCCTGTGTTGCACGTGCATAAAGTTAGGTTCCGAGACCAGCTCTTTCCTCATCTGCACTGTGATAATAAAAGACTGACGTGGCATTTTCTTACAAAGCAGCAGAATGGGAACAGGGACACAACTACTGAATTACTAAACCGCCTTTAGCATAAGACAGTAATATGCTAATGATCTATGTCACCAGCTGCTCTCAACTTTCACCATATTTCCACAGTATTTGCATAGATAATAGCGGTTCTATTTGCACAGAAACTACAGCGTTTCTTTGAGAAGAGAAGGGACTGTCATTGTCCACATGCTATTTCCGTACTGTAAAGTATGTTGTTTGGCATTGGCTAGCTGTGAACAAAAACCAGGGTGAGCTTTGGAACTGCTGTAGAAAACCAACTAGGATGGTAGGTCAGAGCAGTATTTTGAGGAGACCCAGTCCTTTTAGAATAACCGAGGCGTGTTATTACAGTGCCATTAAGAGCACAGCACTGCGAAGAGGTCTGTTGTAATTCGGGGTTCGCTTGCCTGGTCTGGAGTAAGAACAGGCATTTCTGGCTGATGTGGGGGCACCACCTCTCATGGTTCTGCTTTACAGCCTCATAGTACACACCTTTTGTGTTAACACAGGAATGAGTTTAACAAGGTAAGTACCAACACCGCAGCTGTGAAGATCTACGAGAAGATACTGTCTAAGCCTTGTTTCCAGAGCAGAAACTTAGTAGCGGAACAATACCGGTGTTACTGCTGTCGTTAGTTACACTGGTATATATTCCCCTTTTGGATGTTTGTTCCAGAATAACTGTAGCAGTCTAACTATTCAAGGGTTCTTTATTTCAAGTGTCAGAAATTGATTAATATATAAATTTCACAGGAAAATGTTTTTCTTAACATTTTTTTCCATACATCGTTACATGTTCTTACATATGATTTGTACCTGAAATGAAATAAAACATCTTAAGATGGATTAATAAAAAGAAATAACTTAGAATAAAGAACTTTTCAAACAAGCTGTAGATGATGTTAGGTTGTATATATTCTATACACTTCCCTCCAGGGGCAGTATCTTTATCTCTAAACATGAAAATGAAACGTAGCGTGGACAGATGATCTATTTCCTTAAATAAAAATCTTTGTGCAAAAGATCTATTCTTATTTTGCATCATAATTCTGATTTCTATAGGAACATTAAGGGGACAAAACTTTACAACTCTAAATCAGTATTTGTTGTCTTCAAGGTATTTTTGTTTTGTTCGAAGACAAGCAGTTTGTTGAACCCTTCTGACAGCGCACTACTGTCTTCGTCATCACTGAATGTAACCCAGTGACTGAAATCTTTCAAGCTGGGGAGTTTTAAATTTTCTGGAGCGTGTGCCAGAGAAGTAGCCAATGCCGCCTGTATGGAAAGAGGGCAGGAAGAATCTGTGTCCATGTCCAAAAGATTGGTGTTCTCTGGAAGGGAGCTGGTATCTGAGAGCTGTGGATGCTGGCCTTCTGGTACAGGAGGGCCCCGAAGGTCAGCTGTCAATTCTGCAGCATTTGATGCCAGCTGCTTAGCTGTGGTGTTTCCCGGGCTGGCAGAGGATGTAGGAGCTGAGAGAGCAGACTGCGCAGGGACACGAGAGTCCTGAGTCTGGGGGAGGAACCCAGGATTGTTGTTGTTGGAGTTGAACATTAACTCACTAAAAAGCGGGTTGTCGCTGCTCTGGAGAACTTGCAGATGAAGAGCTGCAGGAGCTGACTTCTTTCTTCGCGGCGGCACCTTTGGGGCAAAGGAAGCATTCTGGGGAGGCAGCGTGATGGCCTCAGCCATGCTTCCTGAGGGGGGCTGCCGTTCACTGCTCCCCCTGCTCTCCTGAGGCTTCCCAGGTTGTGGTGTTCTGGGTTTAGGGACTGGAGTAATCCTGGTCGGACTAAGAATAGGTCTGGCCTCTAGGCAGGGCTCTGGCAAGCCAAAAGGAGACGGTACTGTCTCCAATTGGTCAAATTGCTCTTCCGTAGACATAGCCTGAGGGGGGAAAAGAACAAGAAATTTGAGAACAAAAACGGTACCTTAAACTGAGTCACTAATAGTGCAAGTCGTCTTATTGATGGCGTTACTGAGAAAAGCTGACAGTACTGGAAGAAAAAAAGGCAGTACAAAGAGGAGGCTGGACAGCACAGGTTTGCACTGTACCTGCGGGGTTCTGTTCTCATGCATCGTGCCTCGGACCAGTGCTCACTTACAGAGTGCTATTTGAGGACAAGGATCCTACAGCCTGTTCGCCCCCTGTACGAGAAATACATCTCTTTCTGACCATCTCCCGCTCATGTTATGATTTTGCTCCAGGCCAATTTAACACAGTTCTGAAGTGTTATTTGTTACATCTCTCTGCTGACTAATACTATTTAAGCAAGAATGCACAGGGAGGGGCTAAATTAATGGGGCCGTTAGCACATGCCTTTGGCTATGTTCTGATACATAAGGTTGAAGGACAAATAGCTTAAGCGTTACCCAAGAAATGCATTAATGGCTCTGTCATGTCTCACTGATGCTAGGAACTGAAGCTAAGAGTAAGCTCTCAAAGTACAGTCTAGCATATATTCAACATTTAAAAATACATAAATAACTGGAACCCAGCTCAGTCCAAGAAGGCAAGGGCTGCTTCAGATTTCTCACGCTCAGTGTGACTGAATGAAAGCATTTTAATTCTTTATTACTCTCCCATAGTATTAAAAGATAATATACAGGCTTTTTAACGCAGTCAAAATATTTAGTCAGTATTTCATGATGGACATATCCCCCACCACTTCTGCCTGTATGCTGCTGTTAAGTTGCCTAGGTTTGATTGCATGCTTTTTTAAACGATCGAGGTGGATCGGGTAGAGGTTTTCAAGTACACAACTCCCATCTGAGCTCACGCAGATGGAGGAAGCAGTGGAAGTCTGAAGCAGAGTCAAACTGAAATAGATATATTCCTGCAGGAGACTTCATATAACTGACACCAAAATAGCAATCCCTCTCGGCACCTTTCAGGAGTGCCCTGGGAATGGTGACAACATAAACAAAATAAACAGACCATTCCTTGTTATTGAATGTTTAAGGAAAGGGCACATGCTGTGTTGTCTGGGTTTTTTTCTTTTGTGAATCTGCTAAGCAGAGATGGCACAAAGTCCCTGATAGCGAAGGGGTGAATGCCTTTACAAAGGAAGGTACGGCAGGAGTCCTAACAACTTAGAACAGAGCTTCCTAGCAGAGGTTCTGTCAAAGGGAGAATATGAAAGATTATATTTGTCTTTTTCTCTTGTACTTAAATTGCTTTCACCATTAAATACTCGTTTTAGCAGCTCCAGAAGTGAAGAACGCTTACCTCCATTTTAGAGACCTGACAGAGAGACAGATTAAAACCCTGACACCTACAGGTTTGTATTTTTAAGAACCTGAACTCTTGAGCAGAATCCAGAATCCAAAGTGTAAAGGCTGAATCCCGTTATAAGGTGCGTGAGAAAAGTTCAGTGTTTCTGAACAGGACGCAGAACAGCATACCGATCAAGAAGCTGCCTCAAATCAGTGCAGAGCAGACCACTCGTGATGTGGTCAGAAGTAAACACCGTGATAAAGAAGGGATGAGTCTTAAATCCTGACAAGGGTTCAGACAAACCAGAAGAAAAGTAACAAAATCTAAGAGAATGGACTGACGAATAGCAAAGCTGAATACAGCTGAGTAAGGAAGTCAAAGCTCTTCTTCCTTTCCGATTGCCTAGTACATTTTTATGCCTCGATGGGTACAATACACAAAATCATTTCAGTGCCTGCTGGCTAAGAACTTCAAATGGCAGGACTTCACACGAACTGTTTAACAGCCCACCCCTCTTTCTATCGTGCACACTGTGCAATGGAGGCTGGATGCATTTTGCTGCAACTATCTTACATTTTCCGCCTTGACTCCGGTCCTTTGCAGAGGTACTGGCTTCTTCGTAGTTGGAACTTTGGGTGGTGGACGATGGGGCACAAGCACTGGTTCTACCTGCGACCCTTGAAATGATGCCGACTTTGTGATGCTGGGAAGAGGCTCGGGTTTGGTGAACGTTTGGTTTCTAGTTGGAGCAGGCTTTGGTGCATCTTCCTGTAGTCCTGAGAAGCAAAAACAATTAGCGCCTTGGCTTGATCAGTATGTAGCTTGAAGATAATTTCTTTCACAACCGTGTTTCCCAAAATGTGCATGCCTAAAGAGAACGTGCATAGGCTGGGAAGGTAGGTTTTAAAAATAAACACAGACCTTTGCAATCCTGTCACTTTTGTAAGAGGCAGTTAGGGAAAAACTCCCCCGTCTGAAATAATTGCATGCCAAAACAGCAGTGCTGTGCCACCATTTGGCCAAGTGGATAAAACACTGGCTGGGGGTTCAGGAGTATTGGACTCAAGTCCTGAGTCTCCTTTTGCCCTCGTTTCCTTATGTGGATAATCAAGATAACGATACCGAGTGCACCTTGTAGAGTACTTTGGGAAGAACTGTAAATGCCAGCTGGTGGTACAGCACAAGGGACTGAAGGTGATGCTGACCGGACTAGTTTTCTTACCCACACTGAGTGAAATGCTTAATGTGAATTTCAAAATTAATGGGGAGTAAATCTGATTTCAAAAATAAATGTACAGCGCACTCTGAGGAACAAACATCAAGATGCCTTTATGAGATTTCTAATTAAATTGGAATATTCCAGACTGCATTTGCTCTATTTACAAATGAAAAGGGATGTTCTTCTTCTAAACTGAGAGCCTTGCAAACTCAGGTAGCGATCTCAGAGTCATACTGCATTCTTCTCATAAAAAGACTACTTGCAGCCACGGAGGGTATAGTCACACCGCCTAAGTTTCAATACCTAAGCTAGTTTCCTGCTCTAACTCGCCCTTGCAAGAAGTTTTCTTCTCCAGGGATTAGATAGAGAGCCTAAACAGAGAGTAGCCTTTTAGCTTAGCTATTCAACCTGAAGTGGTGCAAGCTTCTATCTAGGTTACAACTATACTTGCTGTCCAAATGTGAAAAGAATCCAGGTTCTCTCTCCCACAGCTGTATTCGCTCTCTAGTTCTGCTTGGAATAGTGAGCATTCACTAAATAACAGAGCAGCAAATATCCTTTGTGCAACTCTGAGCTAACACAGGCACCATCAGTTTAGTAAGATCCCATCTTTAACTTTTAATTTTTCAGACTAAATCTGGACATAAATAACCCAAGGTACTCCTAGTAACAGGTTCTACAACAAAATATACAACTTGAGTCATCTGGAAAAAAAAGGTTAATGTTTTCAAAACTGACAGAGAACACCAAGTACCATCTTGCAAGAATGTGTATGTCAGTGTTCAGGTGAGCTTCTGAATAGAAGTATGTGCATCTGGGCTATGACGGGAAGGATGAATACACCTACGGTTTTCTTTCTTTAAAGATTTTTAGAAGTCAGTTAGAAAGCTGTGCTCACCTCCTTTAGCTTCCATAAGACATCTAATAGCTTCTTCTGCTTCCTCAGCTGTGGTGGTTTTGATCTGCTTGACGTTGTAAGGTTTACTTATTCCGGTCCGGACTTTAGGCTTTAAAAAAAAAAGAGAGAATAAGTAATCTTGAGAGAACTTTTTTCTTGCACACCTGTAATCTTACAGCTAAGCTCACACACCTGTAAAGTTCTGGTTTTGCCAGTGGCTATTCAGCTATCTATAAATACTACAGAAATGGTGGGGAGTCTTCTGGCAGACACTACATCTTTGTTACCAGCTGACAGACAGGCCCACGGCTTACTGCCACAGCTAGTCCCTTAGCCATCCCTTGTTCAATACATTAGGGTTCTCATCCAACAGGACAGGAGTGGGGAGGTGTTCCCTCATTCCGGTCTTGGTCTCCTCAGAGGGCTAGCAGCCTTGCTGGCAACGGTCAAGACTTTTCCTGTATGCTGGGCACTAGCATGGCCCATCAAAAAAGAGGTGAGAAAAGAATTAAAGCACACGATCACAGTGTTGAAAATTCAAGTTCCCATCTGTCAGAAAGCAGCACGTGGAATAAACCAACAGTGCCTTGGTCTTGCGCCATTCTCTCTCTCCCTCTTTGGCCTTTCTAATTCCTGGCAATTTAATAACATTTTTCTGGTGTCTAGCAGGTCCTGCAGTCTAGTATTACATTACAACAGGTTCATCTTAGCATTTCCAGCTCAGGCACGTGATGGACTTCCTTCCTTGTATGACAGGTTGGTCATGTATGCGATGCTCAGTGTCTACAGTGTCTATCTAGAGGGGGGAGATCAGGACAATGCTAAGTGGCCATGCCGAGCGGCAGGACTCACTGGCTGCTGAGGGGCTCCGGGTAGCAGCTTTGCCGTTGCCAGGATGGAGCAGCTGGAGTGGCTTCCTGGAGAGAGCGAACCATCTGAGGGGGGCTTTTTGCCTGATGTTCCGGCTGAAAGAGGAATAAAAATGGCTTTTTACATTCAAGAGATGGTACAACACTTTATCTGCAATGGAGCAAACCCAACGTGCTTGAAATTGTTTGTGATAAATAAAAGAGATGCTGTCACCCTCCCTGCTCCTCCAGGGACAGAGATATTAGGCAAGACCTTCCTGTAGGACACCAGGGACCTTGAGTCCCTCTGCCTGAGTGCCAAGAGCAAGACGCTTTGATCTAGGAGGAGTGATGGGCTGAACTGTTACTGGTCTAATCTAAGGTGAAAAAATCTCAACGCAGAATAAAATGCTGCAAACTTGAACTGTTTCAGGAAGTAGTTTCCTGTTAGTCTTGCTTTCATTTAATCAATTCAATAACCTCAGCTGAGCATTAACATTGCATTCCAGGCACAGAAATAGAGATACCAGCGTTGTCACTTCCGTGCAACAGACTCGGAAATGAATGGGAATAACCCTGAAGAACTCATCTTCCAGCAGTGAGTCTGACAGAATGCTTAATTTAAGGCTGGAAAATATATACAGAAGAGAGACTTTTGGACTGCAAGAAAAATGTGATGTATAGCTTGTGTCATACAGAAGGCAAAGGTGATTATGCTGATCTAGCAATCAGCATTCATCCAGAAGTAGCCATAAAAACAGGAGCAGCATAGCACTGATGGCATTTCAGGTGGGTAGAGCTTAAAGAGTGTCGCTTCCCCTTTGTGCCTCACTGAAAATCATAAGTTATTTTGCATTTCTTTCACAAACACAAAAGCAAGCAAAGCGCATTGCTTGCAAAGCGGGAAAGGACAAAAACTGTCCAGAACAAGTATTCTGTCAAAGCTTTCTAAAAGAAAGATTAAAATTAAGTCAGAAAAAAACGAACAGTAAGAAAACACTCAGTGGCTTTGGAAGTCAGCAGGCATAAATACTGGTAGTTATTTTTGCTGCCACAAAGTGGCTGGTCCACTCCACGCTAACCTGAGTGATGAGTCAGTATGAAACATATGGGCCATTCCATCCTCACTAGAGGCATTTTTTGTGGAGTATCTGTCATCCTAAAGACAAACTTCTGGTGCTAACTGCAGCCATAGCAGGCTGAAACAGACAGGGAAGCAAGTACAAGTACCTCAACAGCCTGACATTTCAGAACAAGGCATTACTTTGTCACCCAGAAATGGCAGGCAGAACTGTTCAGCCGGGGCCAACACAACATTAAAGACAGTCAAACTCACCAGGAGGGGGAGGCCTCTGCGGCGGCTGAAGTGGCCGAGGCCTGGTAGGAATGGACAGAGACCTGCTTGGAGTCTGGCGGTGGCATTCCCCACTTGCCTCTTGCTTCAAATCGGCCAGGTCTGTATCATCTAGGGAAAATTTAGAAAGGATCTGTATTAGGTATCCGCTGGGTGAGATGCACCAAATCTGGGTGGTCAGGAGAGAGGCGATTGCAAAAGGCAGGCCTCAACCAGATATCTCAGCAACACGATATGGCTCCTTTCATACTGTTTTGCTCTCCCTGAACGTCGCCCTGCTACCACTCCCGGAAACATCTACCCTTTTGTCAAACACTTCTCTCTCTCCTTTTCTAGCATTTATTAATTGTTTGTGCCGACAGAAAGACTGCCTGCATCCGATTTCACGGTTACTAGTCACCTTGTTAGATTCTGACCTTTTCACAGCCAGACTTGGCGGCAACCTGCTCTCATTCAAACCATGTCATGGCAGCCACAAGGAGGCTAGTCACAGTCAGTCCCTTGCTCTTCCTTCCTGAACGCAGGAATTCCCTCTGAGGATTAGACAACTTTCCTTGCTAAGAACTGTTTTTTATGCCAGAGAAAAATCTGCCTGAATGGCTCGTTCATCACACCTCTGCTTTCCAGCAACGTCTCCTAACAGGTACACCTGCCTCAAGCTGATCGTGCTTGGCTGCACCTTACACCTCTAGGCTATTACACAGTCTTTCATCCTGTCTAAGGCTCTCTGACAGCTGGAGAGGTGAGGAGTAGGGATTGCTTTAGTCTCCCTGTCTGCTGAAGTGAGGGCTTTCGCTTCAGATCTCTCACCTCCCTTCCCTGCCCAGCCATGCAGCTGTGGGCTCCAAAATCCACTGGGTTTAGTTTTGTCCCTGTGGTTTGGAGAGGATGGGGAAGGAATTGTGGTAGCAGCAGTCTCTCATACTTCAGGCATTTTTACACAAGTTCCTGTTTTTCAGAAAGCTGTGCTCTGCAGGGAGTACTGAGCTGCCTCACAGTTTCCTATTCCCACTCAGCAGTGGATGGTGGCCACAGAGACACAGCCTGTGATCTACCCAACCTGCCCTCCCCCTTCTTTCTGCATTTTCAATACTTCTAAGCTGCAGATATGGGTGCATCGGTAGGAGCCAAGGAATCATGCAGGTGCCTAAATGCAGGGCTTGCAATTCTGGCCGTAACACTGAACACAAGACAAAAACCAGCCCCCGCCACTCTATCCCTTCCCCTAAAAGACTGCTGGTTTTAGGCAACGGCTCCCAGGGACATCAGTTTTGTGAGGCTATGCCCTTCTCTGACCTCAGAAACACACATACACAGTGTTCTGCCCATCTCTGGTTTCCATCTGTCTAACACCAGCTGTACAATCATCATACCTTCGATTAGGAGTTACTCAGGCAGAAGTGGAAGCTTATGGAGGCATCTGAAATTGCAGAGACTTTCAAGATGGATTGAATATATCATATTCTGAGTTGTGTGAGATCACGACCCCACCTTGACCTCCTTCAAACGATACTTTATAATCTCCATTTACTTTGTGATATTTTTTTGTGGAGAAGAGTTAGTGTGGGTGAAAAGAATCACTGCAATTCTCTGTAGCTTAATGAATCATCACACAGTAGGCCAGAGGTGTTTGGAGGGCAAGGCATCCTATAATACAAAGTGATTGGCTTCACAGTATTTAATAATGACAGATTACTCCTTGGCTCAGGGCTAGGTTTCTGGGTCTGGCCGCGCTGCAGCCAGCCTATGACTCAGGTGGGCAAGAAAGCTGTATATCACTCTGATTGTTTGGAAAATCTGTCTGTGTAAACTTACGAATTTCATTTAATCTTTTTGAACTCTACTTCTGATTCAACCTTTGAAGGTATTAAAGTTTCCACTTTTATGTCAGAAGACAAAGCACTTCTGAGAGACTGCAGAAAGACGGCTACTGAATCACTTGCTGTCATGCTGAAGTGTTTAATATGACCCAGCCTGTCAATGCTTGGTCACCAAGGCATGTCCTGATCACATCCCAATATAAGACCACCTCTGGCTTGGCTAGTTCTTGCTGCAGTTTTTATCTGTATTCTCTTCACAGCTTTATCTTCTCTTTACCAAGTCATTTCACAATAATATGCAAACAAGCCAGGTGACCAGGAAAAAAGGTAACACATTTATGAAGCACTAAAATAATTAATATACCTGTTGCGTGAACCTTGACTTCTTCAGTAATAAATAAAACAGGAACAAAGGAGCAACTTTAGGTTTCTTTCAAGTAAGTCATTTGAACACAACAACCTCCTGGACTGTCCAGCTTACACCTGACTGCACTGCCACAGCTATTGCTCAAAGGACAGGGCCAAGCCCATCACTGAATCAACAGGATTCCTTTGGTTTGATTTTGCTCTGGCCCTCACCAATAAAATAACAGACAATTTCTTGTTGTATGCTCTGGCGCCAAACAACATCAAATGGATAAAAAGACTTAATTTCTCTAATTTCTATAAAAGGAAACCAGCATTTTTCAGCACTCCTGCCTTGCCCTGGGCTAAAGAGAAGGAGGATCTAAGCTTTATTATTTGTATTGCTGTTATGCCTGAGGGCCTCAGTTACAGTCACTAACTCAAGGGGGGGTTGAGCACTGTATGAACATGTACCAAAAAGATGATCCTTATCTTTAGAGGACCTACAATGAAAATATAAATGAACAGGGAAATAGAGACAAAAGGAGAACAAACAACAAACCTTCATGTCTTACTTTAAGGAATGTAGGTAATTTACCTTTATACAGCCGTGGGTTTTGTCCAGATTTGTTTGAATGACCCATGGATGCGAAGTGTCCACAGCCCTCAGGCGTATCTTCCGCTGTGTCTGCTACTAGGTCTTGACACAAAGCATCATCCAAATAATCATCTTCATCCTCCACTATATCACCTGAATTAAAATATTAGGTAACAAAGACTTAGTGAGCAAATGCATTCTCTGTCTCTCTCTACTACCAATCAATGAACTTAATATAAGTGTTGGGCAAGCTTCTTGTGTAACCCGTGTGCTTCATTACAGTTTTTTTCTCTACAGACAACTGTACCGTACATTGGATTTGCTAACATATGTTGTAACACTAAATTGATAGGATCATCTAAGCAACAGTTCTCTGCCCAGGCACAGTGCTGGGTCATGGCTGTAGTTACAATACTCTTTTTAAGAAGTGTGGCTTCATTACAAATTAAGATACCACTAACACTCATACTGTACCTTCTCTGTGCAACCAAAGTCAGTGAAGCAATTTCTCACAACTTAGCTTAGAAACCTGCTGCTCACCTTCTGAGTCATAGTCCAAACTTGAGAAGTCAAAATTTTCTTCCAGAAGATAGGAGTTTGCCGTGGGGGACATGGGGGCAATGCTGTCCCGTTTTCGAGCAATTTCCTCCTGAAGGCCCTTTAGCCAGTCCTTGGTCTTGGGCCGGATCTTCACTGTTCTGCCTCTGACCTAACGCAAAGACAGAATTGTTTCCCCTTTGCCAAGCAACTTCACCAAAAGAGAACACCTGAACAGAATAAGCAAGTACTGCCAGTCTGTTGTGTAACTGCTTCAGGAACTGATATAACTAAAGCTTCATTTTAGAAGCTAAATGAAAAGGAAGCGCTCTTCCTATCCCCATAACCAACTTTTCAGACTGTAACAATGTTCTTGAAAGAAAATTAGTTTCAGAGCTCAAAAGCACTGCTGCTGCATTTGGGAAATACTTGAGAAATAGGTGAAACATCAAATATCGTCAAAACGATACTGTGATAGTAATAATGGTGTGGGAGGGTTCCATTTTTGAATCAGTAGCTTTCAAACACACAAGAATTTGCTACCTGATGCCATCTGTAAGGAGACTGTCTGCTCAGAAAATCCCAAATATGATGGTTGATGTGTATAGAAAGTACATTATTAAACAGATTAAGACCACAGCTACTTATATGTGTTGCTCCATGACATTTGGGGTGAGATGTATCCAAGGCAGCAGCTTCAGCAGCAAAATTACTTTGGAAAGTTCCTGAGTCAGGTTCCCAGCACCTTCACACATTGTGCACATACAATTGTGTTTGGGTCTGTGCTATAAATTACATCAATGAAATGAGCCAAATTAATAGATAAAACTCCAAAAATGAAAGAAGAATGAGGGTTAAATCCATTACTTCAATTTTAAGTTTATAGTGCAGCCCCACAAACAGTTTTGTCAGCGTAAGTGAGGGGGTTGATGAATTGTAGAGTATGTGCGTGGGAAGGAAGAGCAGGGGATGGGAAGGTAAACGCCTACTGCTAGTGCCGAGTTTGCCATGGAGGCCAATGAATCATGTTGTTCTAGCTCGGTAGAAGGAGTTTATTTGATACACTTCAGAGAAACAAAAAGTCTCCAAACCACAATCGTGAGGATGCTTTGGCAACAGTATAAAGTCACACATAATCTCAGGAGAACTGCTTCAAGTGCCATAACAATGACTGAGTCCATTTATTCTGCAGTGGTATCAGAGGCCAGATACTAAGCACTGCTCAGGAGCTCCAAGAAAAGTCACCTCTTCCCTCCTGAAACTGAAATACTGCATTAAAAGCCTCAGCAGCTGTGAAAGCTAAGGACTTTGTGAGCACTAAGTCTCTAAAATAATGCTACTTGATTTAGCTAGAAACAATACTATCTCATTCTAAGCAACCATTTTTGAGAAATCTGTTATGAAAATATTATTATAGGTTTGAGAGAGTCTTACTTTGACACCATCTATATCCATAACACGAAGAGCTGACCTGCTGTCTGCAAATGTCACCAGCATTTGACCTCCGCTGATCCTAGTAAAAAAAGACAGAGGAGAGAAAACAGTACATTTTACTTCACCATTGAATGAAAAGCCTTAAAGGCAAGCATGATAGTTTTGTACAGCTATGTATTTGGTTTTAGTTGTGTTTTCCTCACAACACTATTTTCTGGGGAGAAGCAAGTGATCTACAAATCCCAGTTGGACTCTTCCTCTCCCCCATCCTCCTTTGTGTGACCCCAGCACCCTGCCCTTTACTGGGTCGCTCCTGAAGCAGCAGTACAAACATCTCAGCAGCTGTTGACAGGATACCTTGTCTGATATCCACACTCCCTCTGTACTAACTTCCATGGCTCTGCACATCCCTCACCTCAGAGGACGTGATATTCCCAAAGACTAGTATACCATCAAGCTCTAAAGCCATGCAAAACAAAACAAAAACACCAAAGCATGTTCTTTTCTTGCTCCTTTTCTTCACAAGCAAAGTGGTGCTGCTGTTCCTGCAGGTCTGCTTTTGAACCCTCAACTTATATTTGGTACTTCATAAAACCATACAACAACAGGTCATCAGTTTTCTCCATTAAGAAATGGGTCAAATAAAACATAAACAAGTTTCTGGTCTTGTTTCCCAGGTCAACTGTCAGGTCTTTTGCCTGTACTTCTCAAAACGGAAGTCTCATAACTATGCTGGAGCCCTGTACAGAATCAACCAGAATGAAATTAAACTGCTCTGCCAGAAGGTATCACACTCTCCCTCTCAAACTGCAAGAAACCATACTATTAAAAAATAAGCAAAATGACCCCCAAAAGAAAGGAGAGCCAGCCAGGAAGAAATCCTAGTAAGTGCGAAAGAGTGCTGGAAGAGAGCAGACCTGCTCAGAGGAAGTGAAGCAGGGTCCCAAGGACCCGCCAGCAGAAGCAATGCATGGGAACGAGGCCTGAATCTAAAGGTGATGATTCACATCAAAGCCTCTGCTTTATGGTGCTGTACCGAATAAAATTCTCCTCCACTCAGCCAAGAGAGCTGTTAGACTATTTCTTTAACAGGCTGACGAGAGGTAAAAGGTATTCAAAATACTTGTATTCAATTTCTAATGAAGAATTCAACATGCAGTAAAGGAATTCAGCATACTACTTTCTAATACAAAGTTAATTCTGTCAGGACAAAAAGGGAATTTCTAGTCTGTGTTTTTGAATAGATGACATGCCATTTCAGATCCCAAACTTACCTGATCAGAACAATAGTGCCATAATCCTCAAACATTTGCATAAGCTCTGTACGCAAGTCCTCAGGAAATTCATTTTTCTCTTCAGGCGTTGGTGATAGCAGATTTACCACTACTGTGGCATCCAGCGGTCCCTGGAAAGATGACACTTCCTGGAAAACACTCTCACGGGCAGCTTGATTAACTTCCTGAATTTCCACTTCTACAATAGCTAACACTGGCCTACATGAAAGAAAGGAGAAATGCTTCTTTAAAATTAAGATCAACATTACCCAATAGGAAATGCTTATATAAAATTAAAATCAATATCAAGCAGTAGGACAGGTAAGAACTTAGTTGTGTGAAGGACAAACAGTGTCTTGTTTAAACTCTATACATCTATGATAATTTTTAACTCCACGATGTCAAATCTCATTGCAAATATTTAATTAAGCCATAGAAGGAAGTGATTATTATGTATGTTCTACACAGAAAGAGAAGCGGAACAAATTACTTAAGGTCTTACTGCAAAAAAGCACTGTGGCTGGTAATACAACCCAGAAGTTCAGAGTCTGGTGGATTGTTTCATTTTTGCTGCAGTGGAAGATCATGCCTGGAGCACTGTTAATTACATTTACCAGCCCTGCATTAGCTGAATGTAACAGCGAGGACACACCATAAAGGAATTCAAATGACAATTGTGCGTAGCACTTCTGGCAAACCTGCAGTCTAAAAATACCAGGATGCTTCACTCATTATTGAACAGCTGTCTCCCAAAACATCTATAGATTGGGAAGGCAATATATTATTTTCTGTTAGACAAGGCCATATAAAGATGTCTTCTTCCAAAAACTAAGGACAAGGTACTCTAAGTGTATAATGTGGTTATGTAGCAAACATATGTCAATCCATCACATTATAAGCAGCCTACACTGCAAACTTGCTTCTTCAGCCATTTCTTACAAATGACCTCTCTGTGTGTTAGATCTAAATAAAATTGAGAAAGCTGTCTGAAAGGGTAAAGCTTGTCTCATCTCAGTGGATGCAATCCACATTCTTAGATTTCACACACAAAGCAGTAACTGGGATGGCTGCTCTTCTAACTATGTCAAAATTGCTGCCTCCTACTTGCAATAGAGCAGGCTCTGGAATACGCATTACTGGAACATATGAAAGCAACAACAGCAGAGCTAGAAAGGAATAGCAAAGGGAAAAAAAACATATAGGAAGTGTTAACTATTTCTATAAGCACAGTGAATCATAATGCGTTTCCATATGTCTCAAAGATATAGCTAAGCCCTTTTTCCAGCACAAACCTTGGGAAAGCAAACCTGCTGACTATAATTAAAAAGCAGTTTCTGCAGTCATGTTTGCTGAAATAGAAAACCAATGTACGACAGCCGTGTTTCACAGATTGCATCCTCAGGGTCCTATATAATGAGTGCAGCAGTTCCACCGTTCTTTGTGGAACACAGCAATGTCAAAGCCTTGACACAGAGAAATTGATTGCAGGAGGCATGTTCTTCCATTGCTGGAGGAATACAGAACAGTCCTTGCATGCAAAAGCACCATGAGAAGCACAGGGCCGGCTACTGTGGCTCACTGAGCGCTGCTATGAGGAACAATTTTGTAGCATTTCCATAGGGCATAGAAGGGGTGAGACAAAGATTATTCTGAATGCAAGGGAGCTTTCAAGGTGTATTTATTACAGAATTTGTTTCAGAGAAGTGAAGCGGTGACAAGTTTAACAAAGAAAGGTCATTCATATCCCTAAAGAGAAGTCAGTGATATGGACCAACCAGAGACAGTGGTCTGTTTTCTCCTCCTTCTCCCATCTCCATTTCTAAGGGAAGCCCAGAAGCCCAACGCTTCACTACTCTGAAGAGGTCACACCTGGCCCTATGTACATGGCTTACACCTCTTCAGGCCACGCAGTCCCAACCTCCTCCTCTCCCACAGCAAGCCGAGTGGGAGTCCACCAGAGCGGCTTGTTTTGGTATCGGAGCTTTCCAAGCAACAGAAAGCCCTCAGTTTTCTATGCCTGTTGCTGCAACTTATCCAACCCTTGCTGAGATCACAGTGCAGCAGAAATCAATACAGGACCATTAGATACTTGCCACCCTGGTATAAAACCCACCATGAGGGGAAAAAAAACACCAAACGGATACTGAACACAGAATAAGGGTGTAATTCCTGTTAAAATCAGACTCGGTCCCTCACTCTGAAGGTGTAATTCAGTATGACACATTCTAACCTAGCAGCCCTTTCTCTGATTATTTGCTTAGGACTTTACCTGTGGTCAGATGCCTGCAGCTCTGCTCTCCCATAGTACATCAAGGCACCAGGGGTCCAGGTGTGCCTGACTTTAGTTTCAGCATTCAGATCACTGTCTAGAAGATTGATCTCTCCAGCTATAAAGCACAAAACATGATTTAAAACTCACTCAAAGCTAGTTTTACTAACAGTTAAAAGCTATTTTATTAGGGTGCACTTCACAGACCCTAGTAGTGGGAGGTGGTGGGTTTTTGTTCTTGTATATACCATTCAAAGCTTGTATCCTAAAAGATTTACAAGTTAGGGACTAGAAAAAATACAGAAAGGACAGGGAGTGCAACAGAGACAGCTGATCACTAGAATAAGACACCTGAATGTCACCCAATCAATTACCTGTACAATCTGGGTCGACAGAGTCGTATTAGTATCTTAACTCCTGACCCGTTATTGAGCATAGAAACAGACACTGTACTTGCAAATTACACTGCAAATCTGAGTAATGCGCAGGGGTTGGAGAAATAATACACAAAAGATGGGAGAAAGCAAAGCCATGCAAATCCAACCTCCAAACACTTTGTTTGCAATGCATTAAGGTGACAGAAAGTGCTCCAGACATTACGCTAGAGTGAGGTATTATATTGCTGTCAATAACAGGAAAGTTTTTAGGTCACTGTTTGGGCTAAGGGATAACTTTCTCTCTTTTCTGTGGAGTTGCAAATGAGTTAATATGGAATATGGCATTTTGCCTAATCACTCGCACTGGGGCTACACTTTCTTCTCAGAAGGCAAACAGTCCTCTGGCCAAAGCAGCAAAAAGAAGCAAGGCAAAAGAATTAGAGCCAAGAGGCAGAAGAGCCTTGCCACCCGCAGTAAAGGAGAGAAACTCTGGCAGCGAACTAATTAGAAAAGCTTTGCAGGGCTGGGAAGGCGGACGAACAGACAAGGGGTCAGTTATATACCCACGTGAGCTAGCTGTGGGAGGCCTGCAAGCTCTAAAGAAAGCAACCTGCCTCAGCTCTTGCAGACCAGCTAGATAGGTCCTACGTTCTGTGTGTACTCCATCAACTAAAGTCCTCCCAGGGGCAAGCCTTGCCATGCAAAATAAGGAATATGCATTGAAAATGCTGAAGGGTCTTCTTCCTCCTAAAATGAAAACAGCCAGCACAAGAGGGCTGTTTTAACTTACTATGTCTCATACAGTTTTTCTTTCCCAGACTACATCTCTGTCAATGGTTTAAGCTCCCCATTTTACTTTATTTTTCATTCCTTAAATAAGAGTGAATAACTCTGTATCACATTGAAACGTACTCTCTGATGCCCTAGTTTTGCTTTGTAGTTTTTACACTTAGTGTACTCATGGTATGACTTGGATTCCAAGCAGTAGTTCCCAGGCATGTGAAAAATCACATCCGCAGGCACAAACCAAATTACTTCTCCAGCGATTACACTTTTAATATGAATTTGTTCAGATTTTATGAACATTGGTAGATAGATGTACCTGCAGAGTGAGAGAACGGTTATGAAAACTGTCCCTGGATACACAAAGAAACACTTTTTATTTTGTTATTGTAACTTTTGATTAACAAGTGAAAACAGCCCTTCTGTTGTGCTGACCATCTCAAAGTACTTTATAAGCACTAATTAATGAAATCTCCCCCAATTCCAGAAACTAGCAGAAATATTCCTAAGAATTACCAAGGCAGAAGAAATTACAGAAAAGTGCTTACACATCTACTGAGGACAACAGTTATAACAATCTAGCCGTTGTAACACGGGAACTTTATGCAGACTAATGATTCTGTTAAAAAGCAATAGAGTAATTTCTAGGTTGCTACAGCTGGATTGTTTTCAGTTCCTCAGCGAGCTCCCAGCACCCTTTCAATCTGTAGCGTGAAGCCTTTGTTCACACGCTCAAGAAGAAAGGGCTCGCTCTATCTCTGCAAGTTATTCCAGTGAAGCCGAAAGAACATCAGCTTGAGTAAAGCTACTGCAATTTGACTAAGCCTAAGGGCACATCTAAAGACAGCTCTCAGCCCAGAACTCACTAACTCCCTTCTTTACCATTCACTAAATTAAATCCCCTTATGTGGGTTCTGGAAGAAATCTAAAACAACTTTCAGATAAAGAAGGAGGAAAGATCCTACGCACCTGTTTTTTCAAAAGGCAGTTTCTTTCTCCACCAAAGCACTCTGTCAGTCCAAGCTGGGGTTCTGCACTTATCACTTGTATCATAAGCCTCTGAGCCAACGTCATATTTATATGTTGGTCCAAAATTAATAGTCCCTTCATGGAAGTCTTTAAAAATCTATGAAAAGAAATACCATCTCTTTGATGAAGTTACAGACAAGGTAGGTGCCATTGTGACGTATCAACGTCCTTGCAAACAAACAACATTCTAATTTTTAAACAAATTACTACATTCACGTACTACAAACATAGGTCTGAAAATGCAACTTTTTCACTCTCTCAAGGAATTAGACCAAGTCAACATGCAGGTATTCAAGAAAATGAGACACACTGCCTTACTTTTCCACTGGATTTTTGCTGTTGTAGTTGATCAAATTCCAAGAGTGTCTTCCAATCCTGACGTTTGAGAAAATAAAAGACTTCCTCATATGTTAGATCAATGCGATAGTTAAAATCACCACACCAGAAGACATAGTCATGTGAGAACACACTCCGCCCCTAGTTTAGAGGTACAGAATACTGTTAACGTTAAGTCACATTCATGAAAACACCTTTTAAATGCACTGAAATGTACAGCTCCATCTCTCTGAATTACTAAATACTGGACCTACTTGCCACATTCTATTTGTTAAAATCCATCTTGTGCTAAAATGGAATGGTTCTTTCACTGTCTTTTGCAACCTGCTGAGCTGAATTTTGTAAACAAGAGTGTCAGACTCTGACCCCTGTTTCCGGAACGTATGTCTAAGCCAGGACACCAGCTTTATATTCACAATTTGGCTATAATGAATATTAAAAATATATGTTTGTTTCCCTAACGCAATTCACACACATATGTTTACATATTCTAAAAATAACACAAAATGTGCTTCTGGTACCAAGGCACATTCAGCAACAAAGGTCCTGAGTAAGAACAAGCTCCAAATTTGATGTTATGTGCACATCATAGTTTTGTAAACGTATTGAAATAAAACAATGAAAGTCAATGAAAATTCACTACAATTCTAAGTTTAACATCCTACCCTCTAACCAGTCTTTTCTTAGTTAAGCTATAAACCTCTAAAACCCAGAGATTCGTATAGGAAATGTTCCAGCGCTATGGCTGTCACAGCACTAGAGGGCACTCTTTAAATGCATTATACACACAAGGTACATTTAGCTATTGTAAATGTAAAGGACATAGTTAATGAGGTATTAGAAGGAAAAACTACCATAAGTACAACTTTCTGGCCATTTGGAACAGATATTCTATGCAGAACATTCAGACTGTCAGTTCTTACACAAAACAACCGATTGATATGCCGCATGTGCCAAGCCTCCAAACCTTGCAAACCACAGGGAGTTAAAATTTTATGCTTTGCAACCTAAATGCTATTTTTTGCTGACTAACCAGAATACACAAACTGGTCCATTCCCTCCCTGGTTTAGGGCCTTTCCAGAGAGGTCTGAGAAAGAAAGCATTGTGGAAATTAAAGCAACCAACATTAAGGGAAGCAAAGAAGCACTGCTACCAAATCCCATGGGTTATCTACTGGCCTGAGGAGGCAAGTGTGAAATAAAACACTAGGGTGATTGATTTGACACTATTTAGGGGAAAAGTTATTCATACAGACCAGTAGTGCCTACTTGCCACACTCTGAGAAAAGCCAGCAGTTCCTTGACAGTGACACATTCATGAGGACAAAATGAAGGGAACAGAACGTACTGTATCAGTGACCGAAAACTGATATATCGTACCCAAGCAGGAGCAGCTAAAGCAATGATGTACTGAGTGGCACGGATGGTCTTTTAAAACCCTTACTACCCAGTGCCAGCAAGAGCTATCAATATCATGCTTTCCAGTTGTAACGCCAGTCACCTAGATCTTATCCACGAGGCCTTCAGATTTGTCAGTTAAGTTGCACCGTTGTGAAAGATTGACTTGAAAACTGCTCAAAGGCGAGGACTTTTCAAGTACTGCAGCAACTGTATTTTTTGAAAGGCGTAGAACTTTTGTAAAGCAAGTGCTATATTGGGTGCTATCTGGTCTCCTGTGAAACATGCTTCCCTTTTTTTTTTTTTTTTAACGTTTCCTTTACCATTTTCTTTTATGCCCATTCTCCATGGCACTGAGATGACTTCTTTGATGACTTGTCATCAAAGACAGCCTGAGACCAGTTTTCATAATGTAAAGATACAACCTTTATCTCCAATGTTTTTAGCATACACACACCTACACTTACCATTGGGAAGCTGAGTTTCTGTGTGATTTCTTTATAATCTTCATTCCTCTCTTTCACCTGAGTCTGCCCAGCAGTTAAGTGACTGCATATAAAGCAGAAACTGGTACTATAGAACTGAAAACGAATGCTCACTGCCCCTTTATTTCCAGCTTTTCCTCCCATTCCTGTCTTCACAGTGTCTATTGCTACATCCCTGTATTTAAAAAAAAATAGAAAGAGAAGAGAGTAAAGGGCTGCAGGGACAAACATTCAATTAACTTTGACTGCAACATAAAGGAAAAGCCAGTTTACAATGCCATGTCTTCTCCCCTCCAGAAAGCTTGCTGCCTTTAGGCACATTTTTTAGTTTCTTCATGATGTTCATGTATTTATGTTTCAAATGAAGTATAATACAATAGTATAGAAATAAAACTATTTGAAAGTATTTTCCTCCTCTTCTTGCCCCTTCCAAAAAGGCCAGCAAGACATTTCTTCTGAAATATTGGGAATTTCTACAGAATATACTTTTCAAGTTTACCTCTACCATGATCTTTAAAATAGTGTCAATAACTAAATTTACTATTATGTTTCCTTTTACTTTTGAACATATGGGAATCCGTTTTTCAGAGTTAACAATTTAATTAGCAACTATATGTTGAAACCCAACTTCGCAGTTGGTGCCGGATTTTTCAGACAATTAAAAAGCAACAGATCATAACCCATAATTTGTTAAATCAGATGCAATAAAATCAGTGATTATTACATACAACTATTTATACCTAACTCCTAAAATGAGTTCTGTACTGACGACAAATTGCTTAGGTCCTCCATGTTGTTAATTACGTAGTATTTCAATGTCATGATTAGCGTATACTTCACTACAGAAAGATGACTTGCTTGGCAAAGCAGACCACCTGCTCGCAGAATAATTTCTCCCAGATAGCCAGTCTACTCTGAGAATAAAGCATGCCTGTCTGATCAGATAAGTAAATGATGAGATCATTGTTGTAACCAACCCCAGCACCATGCATGTCCTTCCCAGTGAGAAAATTTTACTTTCCAGATAGAAGTCAAGCAGATCTGGACTAGAACATTACTGGCTTTAAGCAAGGGGCAGGGGGAAAACCACTAAGTCTTATCTGAGTTACTGTCAAGCATTCATGATCTAATGATGCAAGATGTTACAGCTCTCTTTTTCCCTTCCTCTTCATTTTCCTCTCTCTTCCCTGCCCCCCATCTTTTCCCCTCTTTATTTTCCTCTCTTTTCCTGACTGCTGAAAACCTCCAGAAAAGACACCCTCAAGGGAGGCAAAAGGGGACCATCAATGTTTTCTATGAAAAGATGGGTTTCAAGTGCTCCAGAAGAAGCACGTGTTCAGTCTTTTCACTTGAAGGAGTTCTTCCTTCCTGCTGCCTGCCTACCCAACTGCTGACTGATATTTATCTGACTTGCATTCATGGCAAAGGTTACGTTGAGATAACCCACTGTACATTCAACTTCATCAATCCTTTCACTGCTGTATAAGCTTCAGCTATTCTCTAATTTTATTTCTCTATTCTCTAACTTCTGTCCTAATCTCTTCACTCTCTGTAAGCACAGAAGCCTTTTTTTTCTGCTTCTGATCGTTTTTGTTTTCCTTTTCTAGACATGGGAAAAACTACACATGCATACAGGTTAGGTTTGATTACGCTCACATAACATGTAGCAGCACGTTAGCATTAAATGATGAAACTCGGTCACTAAAATCAAACTCTTCCCTTTTTCTCTTGAGTTTCAAAGGGCTACATTCAATTCCTAGCAGTTTGACAGCTGCAACAGAGCCACTGTGCTGTTCTGCTTCTGATCTCCATTTAAACCATGCACTTCCTGCT
>NW_008824338.1:7562221-7604397 GCF_000699105.1 Pygoscelis adeliae
TGTAAGGCAAATGAAAAGTCAAAAACTGACAGAAACATTTCTCTTCTGGATTGCTTCATACCACCAAAAATATGTAATTTTTAAAAATCATGTTTAAGAAAGATTACTGGAAAGGCAGCAATGCAAGACCATCAGGGCTACCTGGATTGCATTACTCTGCCTAGCCTAGAGCACTTGATGTTGCACAAGCTCTGCACTCATCTTCTCAAGTAGATATCAGACCAGAGAGAAGAAAAAGGCAGCTTTTGATATTTTAATCACAAAATGCAGTGGCCAATCAGTGCCCCTAACATGGAGTAGAGGGCACTGTTGGGATCACTCCAGACTTTAAGGACAAAGCGATGCCCAAAGATAGTTTGGGCTAATTACTCATTTCCTACCCATTCACTCTTAGTCTGCATAATTCTTGCTCGTGGCAAAGGCATTTTAATGCAGAAATCTCTGTGGCTAGGTACTCTTATCTTTCCTCTTTAATAAAAATGAGAATCTTCTAGGGGCAAGAGGAGTTTGATCAGTCTCCAGGGACATCGGTGCTAGTAAGCTGAAGACACACAGCTCTGCACCCTCTAGGTGCCTCTAGGCACATAGTTCTGGTTCTTGTGACTTCTAGGAGAGACAAACACTTAATGGGCCCTTATAGCTCTCAATTCTATAAAATGTCAGGGGGCAAAATTAGCTCTCTTTCCCCCACCTCCCTTTCCACCTTTTCCACCATTCTTTTCAGGCCCGGAACCAGCCCTGTTTCCATATGGAAACACTAAGGAGAGGGTCAGAAAGTAAAACCTGCCCTTCAGGCAGAGGCAGGCACTTGCCTTCACTTGGTGCTCCAAACACTCTCGGACTTATTAGCTCAGGTCATTCCTTTTCCAGAAAGACAGCACCCAAACAAGGTGCTACACCCTGGCGGCCCATCTGGAGCACGCCCAGCTTCTCAGCTGAACTGGAGGAAGATATTGGGGCTGCCTGGCCTTTGCGCTACCCAGGAGGATGGACTCCAGACTACTGCTGCCTGGAAACATGTCTCTATCCCACACTGAGCAGAGGCCGGAATCCAGGTTTGCATAATTCCTACCAAGCTGAAAAATCACTCCCACCCTCTCTGGCCACACTCCAACAGCAGATGTTACTGAAGACACAGTTGGTTTGGTTTTGTTTTGGTTTTTTACCTGATGAAGGGGACATGATAGGGTCGTACAAAGATGAAAAGACAAACACCAACAAGCTGTGCTGATGTCAGCTGAATGTAGCGATGAGTCCTAGAAATAGCTTTTTGAAGCTGCTCTCCCCACATTTTTCTATTCGTTGTACTGGAACAAACATAAAATCATTTAATGGGATCAAAACAAACCACATAC
This sequence comes from Pygoscelis adeliae, assembly GCF_000699105.1. NCBI lineage: Eukaryota > Metazoa > Chordata > Aves > Sphenisciformes > Spheniscidae > Pygoscelis > Pygoscelis adeliae. Next base: position 7,563,577 of record NW_008824338.1, read on the forward strand.
AGTCAATAAAATGAGCAGATTAACCATGCCTTAGGTTTACAGACATCCATTAGGCTGTACACACACTGGCTCCAGAACTGGAAGTGCTGTAGGGTGCATGGTAGAGACAGATGCCTCCTTGTGAACCAGTCCAGAGTTAGCAGAGTCAGCGAGCCCAGGAACAGCGCACAAATACAGTTATCCTGCTTCTGGATGTGAGAGGGATTTTGTCTACTACGCTTAGAAAGATCCATGCTCACATGACATTTGATATCCCCATTCACTGGGAGTAACTGGAAGCTGATTGTAGTAATCATAACCATAAAAATGAAAATCCATGTCAATCTCGAGACTTGTAAGATTTCTTGTGCTCACAGTGAAGAGGAGATCTTCTCTGGATCTTCTCTGTCTGGGAGATGACTGGCTACCCACAGCTGTTGGCTGTTCTTAGCTGAAGGCTTGTAGGTGGGTGCATATACCTTCGCTTCTGCAGAACTAGTGTTTTCTTATCTCCAAAGCCAACTGATACATGCAGATATACCGCCAGCCCAGCAGCCATGCTAAGCACTGCTGTAACTTGCCATTCCCAAAACAGACAACTAACTGGTCAGCCTGATGAATCAGCATGGGAAACATTATCTTCAGGGTCCCATCCCTATTCCTCCTTCAGATTCAAAAGGACCGGTATATACCACAGCCTACTGTTCATGCTGACGAGCCAAGCTCAGGCTTTGCCTTTAACTCCTCCTCTAGCCATAATTTTCACAAAGACAATTAGCCACAGAGACATTTCGTTCATTTTAGAATTCCCACATGAATGCCAATTATGTTTGCAGTCACTGAGCACATTTTTCCCAACATCAGACAGGGGTTTAAGGACAAGTGTTAAATCAATGTCAACCATCAGAATCCTTCTCTGCCAACACAAAGACTTAAGAGACTTAGAAAACACAGTGTATTCTACTGTACAGAAGTTCACAGAGAAACAGCACTTTCAATACTGTCCCAGTGCCATTGGTTAATGGCAAACATACTTCCAGCTACAATTACAAGCAACAGACTTGGAAGGAAGTATTCTACACACCCAACCAGCACAACTCTGGAGACTTTTGTTTGGCTGGTTCCTTTAGGGGAGAGAGTGCTCTTTTTTCGTTTTGTTTGTTTGTTTTTGAGGTTTGGGGTGTTTCGTTATTTTGGGGTTTTTTTAACCTACCTGGCATTCACAATATTCCCTGCACTTAATTCAACCATCTCTTCAAATCCCACTGCAAATATGTCAGGAGGGCACTTCTCATCATCTGTTGGCAAGAGGAGAAAGTCATACAAGAGTTACTATTTTGTTGTTTCTTCTAACGACTTGTTTTCTAATTTCTGTCAGAGATCATTCCTGTAGTTCTATCTTGTGTATCCCCTGCCAAGCTATACATATTCATAGCTCCTTTAATCTAATCTCACAAAACAACCCCTGCAGTTCCTGTGAATTTTTTTTCCTGCTTTCCTCCCACCAGTTGGTCTGCATCTCTCTTGCAGGAAGGAGTTCAGAACAGAGCATTATATTGTAGCAATGTTAAGATGAGAAAATATTAAATGTTCTCTCTCCCTCACCCCACTCATCACTAAAGCCACAACACCTCACTACCCACCATCTTTCACCCACTTGTCATTTTACCCAACATGCTTTTCCTTTTCCTTTTCTTTTTTGACACTGATTGCTATGTAACTGAACTTACTGTCCACACGCCAGTATGTCCCTTCCCTCTCAATGCCTTTAGTAAATTTATCTTCTCATTTAAGGAAGCCTTTGAAGTTTCTTCTTATCTTCTTTCTTCCAAGTCTAACTTAAGGTTAGGTTAGGTCACTCTAGAGCACAGTGACTCTCCCTTCCCTGGCCCAGGCCTGTGGATATTAACCTGGTAAAACACCAAAGATCCAATGCTCTCATATAATAGTGTGAAGCATATCTGTTGACCCATCAGGTCTGTCCATTGCCTAAAGGGATTTTATTTTTTTTTTAAACTGTCATACGACCGAGGTAACAGTAACTTAATTCAACATGAAGACCTAAACAGCAGACAACCATAGGAACCTAAATCAGACCTGCCTCAGAAAATAAGAATGGAAAGAAAAGTAAAATATGCAGCAACTCTCTGTAGACAGAAGGGTGAAACTAGCACATGACAGCTAGCCTCCTTTACTGGCTTAACATGACAGGCACTGTCATATGTGTATATCCCATTAATAATTTTGGACATTTGGCTTTGAACACTTACCCATTGGTGCAGGCACTGCACTGACATTACCACGAACACAGACATTTGTGTGGTCATACCCTAGCTCTGCCCCTTCATGTAACTCAGCTCCCTTCCAGAAGCTGCTTAGACCTATCACGTTATGGCTGCCTGTATCATTTAGTCCTGCTCCTCCAGTTCTCTCAGGGGAAGGCCTGGCAAGGCTAGCACATGGCAGGCTCTCAAGAAATTTTGATATTATGGGCACAGTCATGTGCTAACACATCTAAACTGTTTCTGAAACAGACTGGACCAATCACCCACCCAAGCTGCTCAGAGTACAGTTGTCTGCACCTAATCACATATCCATGCACTCAAGCACTAAGGGTTCAAACGACACCACTCGTGTAAGTAGCTAAGGATTTGAGGAATTAATTCCTGAGCTTGAAGGCTAGGCACAGGAATATCCCTGTGATGCCTGCAGGAAGCTAAGTGTTCCACTGTAACAATAAAAGCACAGGTTTTGCCATAGTTTTGCACCACTCAATTTTTAAATGACAGAACATTCACTTTTCATTTTCCGTAATAAAATCTGTAAATTAATTACAATACCTGACTTTGTTCTGTAAATAAGAAATTCAGCAGCCAATTTAAGCAAGCCACAAGCACAAGAGCTTTCTATACTGCTAAAGAAAGGAAACTGCCTTCAACAAATGTAATAATGTAACTCTTTTTGTCTGAAGGTTTTGATAGTAACATTTCCAGAGTGTTCCAATCTCAGAGTCCAGATTGTACAGGTAAGTTTAGCTCCAGATGAAGACCAAGGAGACATTCTGAGGGCACCTAAGCATGTAGCTCCCACTCGCAATGAAGAACAAAGGACAGAGATATTGAAGAAAATGAAATATGGGATGCAGAATAGGCAGACACACACCACAATGGCGTGAGAGAGACCTCTGAATTCTGACCTGCTGAAGGTTCAAAGCAGAGTCACCTGGCACAGACCCACAAGTTTCTCTGACTGTCAGAAACCCTTCACATGCACTGTTCCACTGCTGAGGGGAGGCAGCACAAGTTCACATGGGGCTGAATACATCCCTGAGAACTGACAGAAAATGCCCTCCAAGATGCACTGCCTTTGAAAGGAACAGCTGGTCAAATCTGTGTCCCAACTCACTGTCCCTACAGATGCCAGCAAATATTGCTTACACATTTTGACTTCGAAGTCTTACCCTGAAATTCAGAAACTCCAGAGAGCTTGGGAGAATCCAACAGCCAGTCTGTCAGCTCGCTGGTACCGAGGATGTTGCTTCGAAACTGCTTCCCTCCGTTCACATTCCAGGTCCCCGTGGCAACACGAACACGCTTGAAGCTTGTGAATTCAAACTGACGCTCTGACATGGCCTTCAAAATACTTGGAGTCACTGACGGAAGAGAGGAGACAGAAAGAGGGTGTGTAAAAGAAGAATGTACTGTAAGAGGACAGAAAGCATACAGACAGCAGCAACAGAGTCACTGTGAAATAATGACATTACCCTAGCAGCCACAATACAAAAGCTAAGGAATAACTCCAATGGCAATAACTACAAGATAACTGGGGTTGATGTCAGCAATTTCTCTTCCAGAAACCAGGTACACTTTGAAAGCTTGTGAAGGGCTGGTCACTCACTTTCATCATATGTTTTCCTGCACTTCTTCAAGTAATAAGCAAAAAAATTCTTTTTCCTCCCTTAATCTTTTCAGTTTAGCCTACAGCAATCAAGCATGTCACAAGTTATGACTTAAACTGAAGCCCTAAGAAGTTTAGAGTGTGGGGGGAAAGGCGGAGAGCGGCAGAGTCTCACATCAGTCCAAAACTAGCACTGTCGTGGTTCTCTAGCCTGGTCAGAACTCCTCACGGGAAACCGTTATATTCATTTATTTTTGATGAGTATAGAAAATTAGCAGTGTGCTTTTTTTGTGTGAGCACCTGAGGTAACCTTAATCTTTAATTATCTGATTTGCATTGGCAGTCAGGCATAGAGAAGCTATCTGCATTTTCCTTGTGGTCCGCATCAGGGAACGCCCCCGGGATTGAAGTGGTGCTGAAAGGTTCACGCCTATCCTATTAAAATCCAGTAGTTCTCTGGAGCGAACTGACCACCTGATGCTGCTTGTGGGTGCAATTATCCTATATTTTGCACACAAGTATCTTCTCGGAGAGCTAAGTTGGTTTAGTCTAGATGGGTGCAAACAAATGTGTATATGTTGTGGAGTATCAGGGCCTGGAGTAAAGCAGGGAATGAACCAAAATAAGAACATAAATGTGCCTTTAAAGACCCAAATGGCTAAAAGCATGTGCAAACGCAGACCAAAAATTAGGAGATAAAAAAATCTGAGCTCAAGAAACTTCCTCAAGACAAACTCAGACAGGACCAGACTGGGAATATAGCCCTAAAATTCTTCCCTCTGGTCCAACTCCTCTGAACTGTCAGAGGAGATCATCATCAAACAGCAGACAAACATACTCAGAAGTCCAAAACAAAATATGAGAAATAAGCACAGTGGAATTAAAACACACAGAGTTGTGCTACGGTCACTTGAAAGCAGTGTTTTAAACAATAGATTTGTGCAAAAAGAAGCTTATTTACTGATTTTTTTCAAAAGGGTGCAAGTGCTTATATGAGACAGCTAAAAACAGACACAAAAGAAAAGCAAAGGATTTACACTGGCCTTACCCAGCAGTGCAGTGTGGTCCATGAGCATCTTGCCTTTGTCTGCATATTCCTCACTGAAGAAGTCACCCATGAGAAGCAACTTGATGGCTTCCTGCTTTACTGCATCAAAAAAGTTTGACTGAATGGTGCGAGACACAGAGCGGGCGCCATCCTTGAGTTTCCCAACCTACATCAGACAGGAATCATCAGTGCAAGTGACACTGAAGAGTAAATCGGACATCCTTCTTTACTTGTGAATAAACGGTTTTGCCATTTTTCTTTACCTTGTGCTTCCCCTCGAGGGCACGACTGCCAGTAAATACTCTGCTCAGATTATGACCGTTGAGAGTCCACATTGCTTTGTAGGATTCCACAAAGCGCTCAATTATAGATTTAGAGTTCAACCCAAGGCTCTCTAATTGAGCAAGCAGGATCTGGATTAGGTGCAGAAGGAGAAAAAACAACAACATTGTTCTTAAATGTGTTTTTGCTCTTTATCCTCAGTTTAAGTATTCCGGCCAGCACCATTAGAACTGGCAAGACAGACTTGTATCACTGAGGCTTATGCCCTCTTGCCTGTCTTCCCCATGGAACAGACAATGTATGCAGTACAGGCATCCACGAAAGATCCTCTGACAAACTCACCTCCAGTGCAATGAAGGACTGTACACTATTAGTACGATCCAGGCAGTCCAAACAATTCATTCGAAACGTACCTGTCTGCAGACTTTGGTAACCAAACACAAGAGGAGGGAGGAAAAAAAGGTATATTTTAAAATAACATCTAATCATGAGTTGATTGAACAAGATCATCAAATGTTCAGCCTGAATATACCCACCCACATTTTGACAGTGCAAGCAGATTGTGCACAACGCATTCCATTAACAGGTCTAATGACTTGACTACATCTGCACAACTATATTAGCAAATCGATGCACTGGTAATTTTCCAGATTTCAAACAATGGAGATGCAGTTAAGCCAAATAATCTATTTAGCACCAAGGCTACACTTTGTCTCAAAACTGTATTTCAAGATGGTCATTTATGCTCACGGTCCAAACACAGCAAGCAACCTGGGAAGGCCAAGACAGGTGGCGCCTGGTTATGCTGGGACAGAGGGGCAGGGACACTCACCGTGGACTTACATTCTCGCCCTTTGTGAAGATTCCAAAGTCTTCCCAGTGCAACTTCAGCTGAGGCCTCAGCAAATTTTCCAGTTTCTCAGTTTTTCCACCTTTTGCAAATTGGTGGTAGTCAAAGTTTATCATGGGAGTGTCTGCCGCATGGGAAGAGGCCCATAGCAGTTTCTGTTTAGATAGAGAATGAAGGAAAACAAATCCTGCTCAAGCCACAGGTTAAGGATTGATACCAGCATGCTTTTATCATTACTAAACTTTGACTGTTTATCACATTTTTAATATTGAGAAGTTCATAGGGAATTTTGAAAGGCCAGACATGAAAAAAGCAACTGAAGTTCCCTATTTGTTTTCTTTCCAAAAGTAAACTGGATTGTTAGACCCCAATTTTTCTGCAGGGGAACTCAAATTGTAACTGCAAATTATACCTCAGAATTGCTGCTGTCTATGCCTTGGCTAGTGGCAGCCCTGCAGCAGTGGGCTGCTACCTCTGCGCATGAGGGTATACAGCAACAGTGATGCTCTGGGCAGGCTCAGCACTGGGACTCTGATGGGAAAGGTGTCCAGAGCTGCTTAAGGTACAGGAGCACAACAGTGCATGGGTGTATTTTTTAAGCATTCCTGAAGTGCCAAGACATGGGTAAACATGGCCCTAAATTTAGGTAGAGGGTGCCTGGGGAGGAAGTAAGAAAGAAATGATGTCCCAGGAAACATACTATAAAATGTTTGTGGTAGACCACAAAAATGAAGGAAGAGGCACAAATAGCCTAATTATTTCATCTCCAATTTCCATGACCTCACATGCATTTCCGTAATCACCACAAATCTCATTAAGGTATCCGTAATAGATACGACAAAAATACATCCTGCTCTCCACGACAAAGCCAGAGAGAACTGTTATATGAACTCTAACTACGCAAGCCTTCGTCTATTCCCTTCCCTCCTGCACAATCTCAAGAGATGGATACTTTACTCCGCTTGGATTGTGACACAAACTGAACAAAACAATTCTGATATTACATTAAAATGTAAAATGTATATACTGTTACACCAGTATAATTGTATCAAGTAAGCCATTAAGCCTTCCCCCGCAGAAACACATTTAAAGGTGTTGCACGGTGTTTGGAGAGAGACGTGCAAAATACATTTCACTACACTGTTACAAAAGCCAAAACACTTGGTATCTGCTTCTCTGTTGTTGACACCTCAACTTGCCTTTACAGCTGCTGGCACTAGTAATGCACTTGAGGATGATACATACCCGCTGCCTCCGAGTAAATCATTGTCAGAGTATTCGTAACTCTACACTACAGCATCGGTTTTACTGTAAACATAATTACATCTGTTATAGGGGATCCTTATGAGAGGAACAGCATTACTGGGAACAGTATTGATTTTTGGTCTGATAACAGCTGATTCACATAACAGCTGAAGGTAAGCTGGTCATTTACAATTTTTCATTTGTTCCTGTTGCATAAATGAACAGTAGCGATGACATTCTGATCGAGAAAACCCAGCAGCAGTAATTACAAGAATATTTTGAACCAACTCTGATAAGAACTAAGATTGCAGCAAGAGTTGCAAAGACTACAAGCAAAGGAAGATGGAGAAACAAAGAAATAAACTAATGACAGAAAAGGAGAAAAGTTTTCATTCCTAATCATTCCCCTATGAATTACTTTCTTTTTAATTCAAGCTCTTTAAAATCAAAGTAAAAATTAACTATATATTCTGTCCAAACATCCATTTATTAAAAGACAAAGGTACAGAAAAGACCAAGAGGTGATTGTTTTGCATAAGTACAAAACTTTAGTTTCCAGTACTGCCAGTCTAAATTCTTTCAGCTTACAGAGTGCTTTCATAATTTATTTATTTTCAAACATCAATAAAGTTTAACAATTAAAACAGATCTTTATTTAAAATAAATTAATGAATGCAACGTCTTTATTTTAGAGATGCCCTGTTTCTGACTTAATCTCTGTTTGTATACTGGCCAGAACACTGTCTTCAAGAATGCAAGTGTTTGATAAAATATCAGTATTAAATTAACAAGAAAAGTCAGATTTGTATCCTCATAAGTTACCTGAACATTTTGCAAGTGATCATCTCTTACCCCTAAATTTCAATGTTTTTGCAAAATAAACTATAAAAAATATTTTAAAGGTAGAGAAATCAAGAGATTATAGGGGCTTATCTGTGTCATACAGAAGTTCAGTAAGAATCTGAAAACAGAAGCTAGGACCAGACTTCACTTCTGTACCTTCCTCATTGCCTTGCAAGCTTTAGTCATAATCACTTTCTTTGGCCATATTCTGTACAGGGGGAGACTTCCACTTTATCACTTTCCACTGGGGAAGCTGATAGTCCTCCCCAGCTCTTTTGGAGGAGGAGGAAATAGTCACACAGAAAAACTGCCAAAAAACTCAAGACACTCCTTGTCTTGAGTAGATTATTCCAACAGAGAGGGAAACAAATCAGAAACTATTCTTTAACTACAATTTTCATTTTGCTTAGTTTCACACAGTAAACATTAGAACGCAGAACTGTTGTATCATTCTTTACCAATGATAAATACATAACACTTACTACAGGTGTGTACTTAAACCATTCTCCATATTATTCTTAGGAAGATACACTCCAAAGTATCTATGTCAGATTTCTAAAGCAACTGGCACTTAGGAGGCAGACTTGCACCAGCCTCCAGCCAGATACAGGCAGCTATGCACAGCTGCAAATCCCACTCAGTGCCAATCTGCGGCTTCAAGTACATGTTAGTTTTAAAAATCTGGCCATGAGAATACTGCACTAGAACTCAGCACAGCTTTAATTCCACAATGCCTGACATCCTGAAAGCACAACCCAGATGCTTTCAGGTATTAGTTGTGCCTAGGGACACGTAGAGGCCAGGAAAACCTCTCCCTTCATACACCAGACTGTCATCTGGTGCTCCGGCATCCAATTCCCATTACAACCAGAGCAAGACAGCTTGCTTACGCTCAGTGAGCCAGGGTCAGGGCCTGGCTTGCAAGCAGTTCTGGCAATCCCATGAGGCACCTGACTGCATAGGTGACTACATACTATGACAAAGCTGACCACGATTCATTTTTGCAAACGTGAACTACTCTTAGGAGAATAAGGGCTTTAAATGTGTGAAGAAATAAGCAGGAAGGCAGTACTGGAAATTAAGCCATGAGACTATGAAGCACCATTCTCTCAGTATTTAACATCGAGTAAAGAGATAACATCATTTCTTAAGATACGCTATTCAGAAGTATATTCTGGGCCAGAAGGGATCAGGGGAAAACAGCAGTTAAAAAAAAAAAAAAAAAAAATCCTTGCTTTTACCTTAAAAGCTCTGTTGAGCACCTCCTCCCCTCCTCTGCTTCCCAACAGGTTAACGATCACTTGTTTTCCATACTGCTCTTTCAGAAGCATCATATGCCTACAGCAAAAGTAACCATAATAAGTACTAAACAAAACCATGTTATGTTGCCTACTACCTTTTTCAAAATACAGAAGTAGAGATCACTGGTTGTTCCATCCAGCAGAAAGTTTCAGCCACAGCAGCTACAGACATCTTCCTCAGTTTCCTTGCAATCAATCATTAAACAGTACAAATGGTGAAAGTACGCAATTAAGGGACACAGTATTTTGTACTGGACTTAATGAAAGAAACATAGAATCATAGAATCATTAAGGTTGGAAAAGTCCTCTAAGATCATCGAGTCCAACCGTCAACCCAACAACACCATGCCCACTAAACCATGTCCCTAAGCGCCTCATCTACACGGCTTTTAAATACCTCCAGGGATGGTGATTCAATCACTTCCATGGGCAACCTGGTCCAATGTTTAACCACTCTTTCAGTAAAGAAGTTTCTCCTCACGTCCAATCTAAACCTCCCCTGGTGCAACTTGAGGCCATTTCCTCTCATCCTATCGCTAGTTACTTGGGAGAAGAGACCAACACCCACCTCGCTACAACCTCCTTTTAGGTAGTTGTAGAGAGCAACAAGGTCTCCCCTCAGCCTCCTTTTCTCCAGGCTGAAGAGCCCCAGTTCCCTCAGCTGCTCCTCAGAAGACTTGTTCTCCAGACCCTTCACCAGCTTCGTTGCCCTTCTCTGGACACGCTCCAGCACCTCACGCTCTAACACCTCGACGTCCTTCTTGCAGTGAGGGGCCCAAAACTGAACACAGTATTCGAGGTGCGGCCTCACCAGTGCCGAGTACAGGGGCACGATCACTGCCCTACTCCTGCTGGCCACACTATTTCTGATACAGGCCAGGACGCCATTGGCCTTCTTGGCCGCCTGTGCACACTGCCAGCTCACGTTCAGCCGGCTGTCAACAACACCCCCAGGTCCTTTTCTGACAGGCAGCTTTCCAGCCACTCTTCCCCAAGCCTGGGGTTGTTGTGGCCGAAGTAAGGAAACGGGCCCCAGATCTTTTTATGTCACCGTTAGCTTTGATATTGCCCTTTGTGTGCTCCCACCTCTTGGCTGTCAGCCTGGGAACTACATAGGAAAGACAAGAAGAGAGGAAAATATATTACACTTCAACAGGAATTGCCCAGCATCTTGCAGGGCTGAGCCTAGAAAGAGCAGCAGCAATGGGGCCTAGGGCTCCCGTGCCAAGGCCAGAGAGGCACAAACACACGTCAGAGGTGACAGGGTTCAAACATCTCTGAGCTACCACAACACTGAGACATTCACTCTCAACTTAATCAAATTAAGCAGGAAGGTTAGTAATCATAAGAACTGCTGCGCTGGATCAGACCAAAGGTCCTTTTAGCCAAGTGGCCTGACCCAGATTCTTCAGAAAAAACACAAAATAGGACAAGTATAAAGTGGTATTTTTTTTTTACCTATATCCCCAACCTCTCAAAGCCTGACATTTAGAGACTCTCAAGTCAAGAGCTTTCAGCCAGATGCAGAGGCACCCATTCTCCCCTCAGTAATTTTTTTTCAAGTTGGCATGCGTGTGTTAGAGGAGCTGTGCTGGCTCATCAAGAAACAATTAGATCTTAAAGCCAACTTCCATCATGTACTAACAACACTGTAGTAGTACTTAAGAGGAAGCTGGATAGAAATAGACAAGAAAAATAAAATAAACACTCATACAAATGAAAAGCTATTACATGCTGCAAAGTGACATGCAATGGCAAAGTGTCAAAAAACCAGCAAGCACACATCTTCTGGCATGCACCCTTAAGTCCTATAACCAGAAATAAGCCACGCAGAAAACCATGGAAGGGGAGGAAAGAAAGAAAGAATGTTATCAGCATGGCCTTCAACAAACGTGGCTAAATATATTTTCTGGTGCTATTTATGTTCCTGATTCTGCAACCAGTTCTCTGTACACCAACTCTTCCCATACATTTGCACCCCTCTGATCTCAGCATCAAGATCCTACTTCTCCGCCAATGTTGCTTCCTTACAACAAAACTGCTGAAGCTCAGGTCACCTGCTTGAGTAGTGTAAGCAGAGGTCCCTGAGGATTTCTCAGGGAGAGGGGATGAAAAAGATCCACTAACGAGATTACCATTCACTTCTCACAGTGCCTTCTCAACACATTAACCTATCAGATGGCAAAATGTAACAGGCTAAATCCACTCTAACACTCTCAGAAAAGCTGTAGCAGGTTGTTAAGTTTCCACGTCTTTTTCCATAAAGGCAGTCACTTATTCCTCGCCCATTTTCAAAGGACTGTCTTTTGCAGGTCTGTAAGCAGAGATATCCCTAACTTCATCTAACATAAAGGCTTTACTGCGCACAAGGGAAAGAAGGAATAGCGCAAGTGGATCCTCATGGTCATGTTTCTTACAAGAAAGCTATTCACCAGTTGCATCAAGGTCAGAGAGAAAAGATTCTCTGAGCTAAATGGTCTTACGGAGTTGTTCCTTGCTGAGGTACTCTCGATTTCTTGGGCAGCACAAGAGGATGCCGAGTAAGTTATTGATTTCTTCTTATATAAATTATCCCTGCTGTGGAATGCAAACCTCTAAGATGGAGCTTCAGGGACACTGGCAGGGCAAGTTACCATGGCACCAGATGACCACAAGACCACGAGTCTCAAAGGCATTTGAATTCAGTAAGATTTAAGAGCCTTAAAAAGCTTGGAGAATGTAGGCTAAGACCCTTTGGAGCAAGGACTGCTATGTTGCATAGTCTGTTTAGATTCTAATCCCTGTTTGGGGTCTTCAGTGCTGCAAAACTATTAACAGTCACTAATGTCATGTTTGCTAACAGTAAATGAAATCAAGGAATTAACAGGCCTTACAACAGGCGCAACCAACATAAACTCTGATTTGCCAAAACCAAATCAAAATAAAAATTAATCACATGACCTGGCACTTACAAGTTGAAAATTTCCCACAGGCCAAATCCTTCATGTCCTTTTCAGGCAACGTTCCCACTGATGTCCATGGGAGTTTGCCCTTAAAGGATAGCACTTCATAGTCAGACATTCAAAGGAATCAAGCTAATGTATGGCTTGTTTTACAGCTTCCAGCTGACAAGCAGAGTATTAGTGGTTTAAAAAGGTTTAGAAGCCAGTCTTTGGGTAAAGTAGAAAAGCATCAGCATGACAGCGTCATACAACACTGATCATAGAATAAGACACTGTTATTTCTGTATAGCAGTAAAACAATGAGGAGAAAAACAAATCCAGATTGGAGAGGAAGCAGTGTTTACTTTTTAATTACCTGGGTTACAGTGGTAAAGAACATATGTTCTGTGTAGTTTAAGTGTAAATTAACATTTGTTGGCTCACAAAGGGTTACACAGACCTTCCTTTCGCATACCACTCAGTATTTCTTAGCTTTTACAGAAACAAGCCAGGAGACCAAATTAATTCAATTACCATTGAAAAGAGAAAGGAAAATGCACAAAAATAAGTGAATAAATAAAGTAAACCCACTTAACAATCCTGCAAAAGCTGGGGGATTGGCAACATCATCTGAGAGATGTTTCACATCTCCCAGGATTTAATAGGAAGGCATAAAGTTGTGGAATCTTGGTTAAACGCCAGGCTGCTGTGTTATTGCCAAAGTGGAATGAAGCTTACCTGTCAAAGGCAGGTGCATTAGCTTCCAGACCTCTGTTAAGCCTTAGATGATGAGAACCCACCTAAAATAAAACATTGGAAAGAGAAGAAAGAGAGAAATAACTTCCTAAATTGCTAGAGTGCTAAATCACTAGATGTCTCCCTTTTTCCTTCAGAGAAAAACATCTAACAGCACCAGACACCTCTAACAGACTCCACACACCCACACACATAATATCCTTAATACAAAAGCCACAGCTTCTATTAGAGAACAACATTTACAATTACAAGTGAAAACACGATTATCATTAAGCAAAGGGATACCTACACATCTTTTTATGGCCAAACAAATCACATCCCTTTGCCAGCTTCCTCTAGCAAATATCCCACACTGCCTCACACAAGCATGCTGTGTGCCCAGCATTCTTCCTGCCCTTCCCTCGACAGAAAAGGCTACAGTTATGCCAGTTCCATGGGTTGTGTGTCCTGAGTTCTTTCATCTTTCATTATTTACAGAAACTGAAAGGTATCAGAACAGTCCTTTGAAAATATGAAGGATGAAATCCTGTACCATCAATCTGATATGACTTTTAATATGGATGTCAACAACAGTAGCCTCAAGCTCCTTTTGAATGCTAGCTACTGTTATTACAGTACGCAGAGGGCTTCTTTCCTCTCCAGAAACTACACTGCTAATTATTTATAGGATCATGCATTGTTTCCTGTACTTCATCATCTTCCTTTGTTTTTCATGAGGTTGGTTTCTGCAATTCTTTCTAACACCAGTGCCAGCACACTCACATCCAAGGAATAAGAGTTATGAGTATTCACCAACATAAATGAAAGCTGCATAATCTAATCCAAGTTAGGCAAAAAAGCGTGTGTCCTTACTAAAAAGTTGAAAATTCTGCTTAACTAGAGATGCTACCCACTACCCAAAAATCCTTCGGGAAAAGCTCTATGGCTTCATAACATACAGAACAACAGTGCTGGATACAGCTACACCATGGGCAGGACATGTGCACAACCATACGGGCAGTCCTGCTTTATAAAAAGAAGCAAGTATTGCACTGGATGGTGCTAACAGACAACAACAGATCCTTTAGTCATCTTCCTTTCATGCTAAATCCAGTAGTTCTGAATGGTACCTAGGTGCTAGATTTAATGATAAAAAAGTATCAAATAATCTTTAGAGAATAGAAAAAAAACAGTTATAGTGTATATTCTCTCTACTAACATATATGCATATGTGTGCATACTCATTCCAGTTGCTTATCCCTCTGTTCAGAGAATGCAAAGAGTGATAGGATGATTCCTATTTGAACTCGTAACTGTGTATAAACTGTAAGTCACACACCATATGTAACCTGCTAGGCTTGATGCAATAATCTCCTGATGAAACCCTACATCTCTGCCTTGCAGATCAGATTAGATCATTGTCACCCTTTTGACTGAAATCTAGCAAACACACCATCCAGACATTATACTTTGTTTCAAGGTAACATGTTCCTATAGAGCTCCTGGTATCCCTAGATACTCCAATTTTATTGTGGAGGTCAATATCATCAAGCCAACCGGGCATTTCAGAAGGAAAGGTTATTCCAAATCAAATAAAAAATGTTATAAAGATATTGCTGTAAGCTTCAGCTTAGGACATTAGGACACAGTCCCTTACAAATAGTTCCCTGCAGAGGCACACAAACACATGAAAATGTTAAACTTCAGTTAACTATAGCCACTTGCCTGGTTCAGTTCTGTTTATCTAAACACACAAAATTTCCTACAAGGTAAACCTAAATGAAAGAGCTCAGCATTTTCATGGAATGAGCTTTGCAGCTCATTTAAAAAAACAATTAAATTTTATGTAACTTCTAAATTATAAGTAGCAAGAGAGATAAGTAAGGTAGGCTTTTTGATTATTTGTTTACCTGAAGCCCTGGTTGCTCCCAAAACAGTGGAACAGAACCTCTGATCTGCACAAAGGAAGAGACGTCATCATCCAAGTAAATTGTCTGCAACAATAAAATAAAGGGAAGGAGTTCTGCAGTTAGATCTATCAGTCTGTGACCCCTTCATCAGGTGACAGTTTAAGACACTGAACTCAAAGGGTAAAAAAAGTAAACCATGTATCTCACTGTATCCACTTACTGCTCAGTCACTTTTCCATAGTCTCACAGGCAGCGGAACAAAGCACAACGTATTTGCTTTCATGTCATCACAACAGATTCAATTCACTACTCACCAGAAATAAGAGAAAATTTAAAACACCACCACTGGCAAGAAGGAAGGAATCTTTCATCCACAATGAAGATGGATTTGATCCACTGGTGGAGACACTCAGGAAGACCAGCCATATACTCTCCCTCTGCCTCTCTCACAAAATTTAACTGTGCAAAATGTCATTGCTCCTTGTGACCAATGATGGGTAATGTCAGGTGTGGGATAAGCTTAACTCTTGCTTTATTTACTATTTCTTATTTCACTGCGTGTTGTGCCTTGTCAGAGTGTCCAAATAAATCTCAGTGAAACCAGCAGCTTCGCCACTCCCATTCTGAAATACAGTGAACAGCATGTCATCTACTGCTTTTCCAGGGCGCTTATAGTGCGAGGCTCCAAACTCCCCATTTCCTTCCCTAACCAGACCTCAAACTCTCCCTTAATATTTGTTCTTATGATCACCACTAACAAGCTGATTTTTAGTCAAATCTATGCAAAGTGCAAAGATTGATTTCCCCCTTTGCCTTCCCCCTCCACCAGCCCCCAAGCAAAGCGTTACATTATATGTTAACTTAGCACAAAAGGTACTATATTCAGAGTCAGTATGACTACAGAGCAACTGTGCAAAGCCCGGCTCACCCCCCTGGCCTATACTTAGCAGTGGAATCTTGGCTGTTTTCCATGGGGGATACATGATACACATGATACACATCTCCGTTATCTCATGCATGACAATGAGTCTTCTGCAGCCCTGTGGAGGAATGGTATCCAGGTCATCCAGGTAGCTGCTTCTCTAACTGCATCGTATCATTTAGCACAACTGCTGCCAGCTGGCTAGCAGCTCCCAAAATAGGAAAGAACATGAAAAGGGGTTACTCTACAGTCTTAATGTGGTTTGTGTTTTTGGATTTGCCACTAGATGTGCTGGTTGGGTGGCTCAGGGGAAGTGCCTTCGTTTACCTTTACCTCTCATCTTTATAATCACTACCAACGTACAATTTTTAGAGCTACACGTGTGAAAAGAAGTAGTATAGCTATACCAGAGAGGTAGGTATTTAAATATCCTGTCACCAGTTTTATCTAACTAATCTTTACAATAATTTTGCAGAGCACTTACAACTATCCCCATTTCACTAAGATGAAAGACTTAAGTGGCTTCATCAAGGACACAATGTCATGTTAGAATGATGGCTAGCCCAGATGTGGTGCCAAACTGTATGTTTCAATGTTTTTAGCCTCACACCAATGAATTAAGAACCCTTCTCTGTTGCACCTCATCCTAGCACAACCCCCTGCAAGACAGGGGGTTGCTCAGAGAAGCTTCCTTACGAGGCCTGCCTCACAGCTTTAGTAATGTGGCTCTAAAATACGCTCTCCCAGTAAAGTTTCCTAAACATCGCTGGTATCTGAGTGCAGGAGCTAATTACCATGGCAACACACTGGTGCACCTCTCTTCACACTTCTGTGCTCAGAAGAGTTCATCCTGCAGTTGGGCTATAGGAGGAGCGAGCAGGCCCACCTTCTTCCTCTTTATCACATCCTCACTGAGACAGGTTGTACCAAGATGAGTCAGTGACTTCTAAACACTGACTCATATTTTCACTCACAGTCATGGACCCAGAGGAGCCAATTCTAAGGTAAAGCAAATTTGTGTAGCTCCACTGACAGCCCCAGCATTATCCTGACTCACACTAAATGACGATCAGGTCCTGAATCTATGCAAAAAAGAGTCAGGACTGGCTCACTTCAAAATTTGACATGAATCATCACCTTAGTGATGCGACGAGTTGAAATGAAACATCTAATGATGACAATCACAGACAAAGCTTCACATGAACTACAATTTGGCCACTCAAACAGCTTGCTACAGAGGATCAGTTTTCTTTACAATCTTCTGGAACATCCTGTTTCCATAACTAACTGAAAAATCGCCAGCTCAGGTATCTCTTTGGCCAGTTCTTTTAGAAGTCCCAGCTGCAAATTCTCTAGACCCACTGATTAGAAGATAATAATTCTAATCCTAATACCTGCAGTTTAACATCTTCCTGAACTACAGTTTAAATGGAAAGTATTTCATCGCAGTTACAGACTATGAATATATAACCTGCCTTCTTTACGCTAAATACAGAAGAAAAAAACTGACCAAACATTTCTGCCTTTCTGCATTAACAGATGCTCATATTTCCACTTACTAGTCATTCAACATCGTAAGAGTTAACAGATGTTTGTTACTACTATCACTCACATTTTCTGTTCACTGGTTTTCACCCATTACCTCTTCTAACTGTTTTCTGCTCTATTAAGCTGTCCATTTGGAGAATGAACAACAACAAAAAAATTTCAAACCATTTGGGGATCATTCCTGTGACCTAAACAGGATGCCCACATCCTGATGTGATGGGCTGGGGACGTCCTCTGTCAGGATGAGGTCTAATACAGAACTCCTCAATGATGATAGGGCATTTTAAAGAAACTGACATTTTTTATGCACGTTGCCATGTAGCTTTTAGAAATTCAGATGTTTTTGAACTGGAAGCATGGCCTCTCCAACATAGTCATTCACAAGAAATTTCTCCACATTAGCACATTTTTTTTTTCTTTTCACTTACAGGGCTCATCATTCTGTTCTCTGGAGCAATTCTGTGGTCTTTCACAATCCTCTCAGCTCATTTTTGTGACCCAGATGAATCCAAAATTATTTTCTTCAAAGCCGCCAGTGAGTTGGAAAAAGACCTAGTATTTTCTAATGAGTGGGAGAGTAACACCCTTTTCTGCCAGTCATTCCTTCCTAAACAGACTGTAACCATTTCATTAAGCATTACAACTGTGCAAATCTTCCCTGAATTTCAGCAATACCCACTATCCTTCATTCACCACTCCAATGAAAATGACCCCTGATCTTGACATTGCCTTCTACTATGTATGCCCCTTGACATTACAACAATACTGGCAACAGCCTTCCTACCAGCAGACGTCTTAAGTGAGCAGGTTGAAAGACTGAGACTAAGACGACTTTCCAGTTCAGGAATGCACATAATCCTAACACCCATATACACTGTAAGAAACCACATTTGATAAATCTTAAATAAGCACTGATAATACATCCAGGTTAAAATTACACTCATAAATAAAAGATTCCAACTTCATTGCTTATGCAATTCCAGCATTTATACATGGTTAAATACAGAATTTATTTTCTCATATCCATCCAAGCCTTGATCATTTTTTGTTCACAATGTCACGTTTTCTACAAGCACATATCTGTGCCACTTTTTTGTCGTTCTAGTTTTGACTTTATTACCCTGTCCTCTAGCAGATCCATTTCTCTTATTCTAAGGCACTACACAAAAGACAAACAGTTCTTTAAGAAAACAAACTATTCCTTCTTAAAAAGCACTTTATTTACAGAATTTTCCTGTCCTCTGTTTTCCTTAACTCATGGACAAGAAATACATCCAAGATCACATGAGTTTTCCTCTAGCAGTTCAAGAACAACATTTTGGACAACACTTTGTCATTAGGGTTGATACATACTGCTAAATCTTTGTCTTTGGGCTTCATAAAACTATTGTGTAATCTTATCTTTTGTCTTAGATCCAAAATGACAGCA
This sequence comes from Pygoscelis adeliae, assembly GCF_000699105.1. Taxonomy (NCBI): domain Eukaryota; kingdom Metazoa; phylum Chordata; class Aves; order Sphenisciformes; family Spheniscidae; genus Pygoscelis; species Pygoscelis adeliae. The sequence continues at coordinate 7,582,487 of NW_008824338.1, forward strand.
AGTTGTTGCCTACTTGCCCCAGGGAGAACGTTCATTCCTATCAAATCCTCAAAACACTCAAGGACTACTTCATTAATCTCAAAGGGTCTGGCCCATAGAACAATCCAATCCAGTTAGCTGGATGGATTTTCAGACACGTTTCCTGCAGTTTCCCATCAGACAACATAATAGCAACTGGATATTTAACCCATGTGAAGGACCTCTTCGCCTTGATAATAGATTGCCTGTCCTCTGACCTCTGGTGTTAGAGGCACCTGTTGGCCCTGTTTTTCTTTCGACTTCTGCTGTCTTAGACTCTTTTTGTGGTCTCCTTCTCTGACTCCAGGATCAAGGGTGATAGTGCTGACAGTTAAAGAGGGTATTTCTCAATCTTTCTCTTCTGTTGCATAGGGCCTGACCTTGCCTCTGTGATCCAAAGACCTTTCCTGGTAACACAAGCTTCATGCACAGGTACTGCTAGCAAGCTGCTGAGCAAGAAGCAAATTGGTACCGCTTCTGAGCAAGAAGCAAACATCTACGTCAACCAGCTGGTTTTCTAATCCCAGCATGCTGCTCCCATTCATCGCTTGGAATAATTTATTCCTTAATCTCCATCACTCAGCTTCATTAGAAGGAAAAAATTATCCAGTCGCAACTTCAAACGCAAAATTCATTACAGACTCAAGGGGCACAGAGACACAGTCCATGATGAAATGGATACTCACATGGCTTGTTCTGGGATTCCCAGCTCTGCCACACAACCCACAAAGAGCATGGATAACAGATGGCCTAAACATACCTCTCTGTGAGTCCCTTTAACTCAGACCACAGGATCCAAGGATATACTTGCCAAAATAATCCTCTTTGCCCCTCCTGGGGCCATACTAAATCTTGATCCAGAAAATAAATTAACCACATGATTGCATCCATTCCTCTCCTGGAGAGCTATCCAACATGGTCTAGGAGTTATTGTGAAATAGGGATCATTTTTTTTAATCCACGCCTGACAATTTTTTCTTAAACTGGAAGAAAGGGAAGGTTAATCCAAATTCATGGCATTTCCTCTTAATGCCTTGTCAAGGCTTCCATTTTCTTTATTGAACGGTTCCATGAAGGGGAAAACAACTGAAACTATTAATTTATCTTTGGTAAATTAGGGTTGTTCCCCATAAGTCACATACTAAGATATGAAGAGTTTAGCACGACTCTTTGATGGGTAACTGGGGGAGGAGCTGAAATGTAAACAGTGACAGGCACACAAACTAAATGAAGAAAGCATCCTTGTTTCTCAACGCTATCAGCAGAAAACAATTAAAAGAATGTGATACAGTCTCAACTTCAGGGGATTAGTAGGGGAGGAAGAAAGGGTGAAGGGAAACATTTAAGCTATTACTGGCAAACAGAGTGTGATTTTAAAACTACTTGAGGGTTAACTGAACACTGCAAGTAGAAAGGGCTGCCATCCCATTTCAAAATACTGGCAGCAAATCTGGAAGTACACATTAGAGAGATTTCAAAAAAGCCCTCTTTTCCCATCATGTTTTGTTTTTCCTTAAGTGTTTCCTACCATTTTTTCTTTCTTCTTTTTTCTTTGTAAAGATGCAAGCCAAATGATCAAATATCTGAAAGATCTACTAGTAGCGTCTTTTTTTTTTTTTTTTGAAAAGCAAAAGTGAAGTGAGATATTTAACTTTTTCCCCCTTCTTCTCAAACACTGTGAGTCACAGCAGTTAAGTGAGCCCACAAAAAATGACTCATTGCAGAGTTAAAATGCCACAAGGCTAACTCAGTGGGAGACAAAAGCATACCATCTATGCATAAAAGAGCTGCCTGGAGATAAGACTAATTGTTTCTCCCTCTTCTAAAAACAGAAAAATGTTAGAAGTAATTCCTATAAAGGGGGGAAAAGTCCTGGCTTTTCAGAATCCTAGGGTGCTATTTATCCATGAAAGCACACAGCCAGCATGCCATTATACTGTACAGGCTGCAGCAAATGGAAACAAAATGTTATTCAGCCAAGATATTACCTCATAGGCGATTAGTCAGTAGTCTACTATGAAAGTAGGAGAGAGTTTATTCTAGGACTCTTCCTTCCTAATGGTAAGTGGATGCCAGCTTGAACTGGACCTCAGGCATCCCAGTGGTTAGCCCAACTTCACTTTCTTAGGACACGCAGTTTGCTAAAACTAGTGTTTATCACCATTAGCAACAGCAACCTTCTTTTCTCCTTTAAAAACAAAAACCAAACAAAAACACATAATCCTTTAAAACTGCAAACCCTTGTTATAATTTTCAACCTACTCAAGCCTTCACCCTATAACCATTTCACTCTCATGCTTTTGCTTACCCAATTGCAAAAGACTCAAAAGCCTTCAGTCCTCCCGCTTCACGGCAGCCCCTGGCTGAACGGGAACAAAGCACAGCAGTTCCTGTGAAGAGCCTGACCCAGCCCCAGCTAAGGGAAGCATTAGCAACCAAGTGTTTTGCCACTCACCAGGAGCCAATCCTCAGGTTTTCTGCTGGGATGCAAAGGCCATCTTATTTTTCATGCTAATCATTTGCAACATTATGTACTCCAGGAATATAATTAAATAGAATGAGTTACTTCTGACCCAACTAGTAAGCAGGATAGCAGAAGTATTTCCCATAATTAGACAACTGCTAAGTGCAGTGCCGCAAATGTGAGACTGATCTGAAAGAAAGATGACAACCCTTTCTAACATTTTCTTTCCTCTGCATTTCAGCAAGAGAGCATTCTTCAAATCCTGAGTAACGTACTTTGCACTAATGCTCATGAGAAGGCACACAACTAAAATAGCAGACTGTACCAAGTTATTACTTAAAATTACATATGTCCCTTCTTCTGTTCCCAAGTTCCAGGGGATAATTCCACGTTTTGGTGAGCAGACCTATCTGCATCTCCCAATGCACTGACAGACTTTCTAGAAAGATGTAGACGCTGCAGGACTTGACTTGCAGTTGCTTTGGAGCAGAGGCACAAAAGAGAATTATTAGCAGAGAATTCAGAAGCTGACATTAAAGACCCAAGCACTGCAGGGGAAGAGTTTGGCATCCAACAAGCAGAATTTGTGGAAGCCTGAACACTAAGTGGAAAGCTGCCAGGCCAGCCTTCTGAAAATGCAGGCAAACCAGGAAAAGGAGGGACATGAGCAAGAAGCCACCCACATCCCCAATAAGAACTCTGACGACTGGGCAGAAAGTCACACGTGTAACATTGTGCACGCTTTGAGCATGTCTCGGGGATCAAACCTCACCGGCAGACTGGGGAATACCAGACTGCAACTCCTCCAGGCCTTCTGCTGAGCAACGTAGCACTGTCAAGTCTAAGGTAGCTCTACATGTGTCCTTAGGCAGAACTAGGTGAAGAGGTTAAAGCTGTACCATCAAGGCAACATCTTAGAGGAAATTTTGAAAGTGCCCAAACATTGCTGGATTTTGGACAAACAGGTGCCTGAAGGCACGCCTATGCTCACGCAGTGGGATAACAGAAAGGTCAGCACTGAGTGTGAGCCGCTACACTCATGCAATGCCATGAGGAAATACTGAAGTACGGGCCTTTGAGGGGGAATGCCACCCTCAGCAGTCAGGCACAGTCCTACAATGACACAGCTATAACTCTTCTGGAACAAGTAATGACACAGCTGGCCTAAGTATCTCTATGCTTCACCCACTGTGTCATATAGAGATGTCTCACCAGTCTCCCCTTATGAGCATCACCTAAGCAATCTACTTTCATTGTTTGTGCACGTACACATACAGACACATACATACACATATAAAAACAATCTACACTACATACACAGTTTCACAGATCTGCCCAGAAGACACTGAAAACAACCAAATTTTAGGAGCAGATCCTTGTCCTTTGTTGATAACTACTACCAGCCATTTATCTATTCTGCTTATAGAGACATCCATTTCTGTATGATGGTTCTGACTGCTAGTAATTACTACTTCTATTCAAAAAGGAAAAGGTGATTATACTTGAATAAGAAAGCACTCATTTCAGCTGGCACAGAAGATTGCAGATTCTTCAGGGTCCACTGCTTTTTGTTCACTTTCAAGGTAGTAAGCTAAACCATGTGTAATAAAAACAACTGACTTTGTGTTATTTTGTTTGGCAGTGTCAATCAAGGGAGCCTGCTGAATGCATTTCACCCATATATTTTGTCTCAGCATCAGCTGGAAATAAGGTTTTTACCATGTATGTATAAAAACTGTGTCATACCACCTCTCACTGGAGAGAATCCCCCACAAAGCAAAGGGGAGTATAAAGCAAAGTCTCTTCCAAAATGAGTTGCACTGGAATTTGCCTGACTCTGAGAAGATGGTGTTTTTTCTCCGTTTCCTTTACTAGCCAAAGATGATTTGACTCCCAGTGAACACAGCTCCTTTGCTGGGCAGCTTCCTCTTAACTAGAATGATATATTTGAGCGCTAAGAGTTCTTCGTCACCATAGCACAGAATACACTACCTACCATCTACAAATGTTGTCCTCACTGGTCTGCAAAAGTCCTGTGAGGCAGGAAGTTAATAATCACCTTCATTTTATAGCTGAAAAACTTACTGTACAAAGAGGTGATGGCTTCAATCCAATAAGGCAGACAGGAGTAACTTGAAACATAAATATTTATGATCATAAGATTTTATATGATTCTAAGTGACTTCCTTAGAGCCAAAAGCAAATCTTAGCTCTAGTCTCACCCCCAGCATCCCTAACCAAATTCTTTTACAGCAGTGTAGACATAGTTATGCCATTGTAGTGCAAGGGACTTTCTATGACTAGCCCAGCAAACCTGGTGGTATGGACTAACACAGATACTTAAAATGAATGAAAGAGAAATGAAGTGTAGACACCATTACTTTATAGAAAATTTTGCAAACTAGTTCTTCTCCAACATTCTATAGCATGGGAAACAATGAATTTTAGAAAAAAAATGTACTTTAAAATGTGTGTAGAATGTATAAAAGTGTGACATTTATTCTGGAACAGATTTGAAAACATTCTTTTGTTTAATACATGGGCCTCATGACTGATAATTCTAAGCAAGTTTCATGCAATTGAGAAACTTATTGTTACACATGTTGATTTCACATGAATTAACACACAGAGCTCTCTGAATGGTTTAAAAACCCATGTCTATATTTCACTACAATATCAAATGGCCAGACTTTCACATTCAGGAAAAAAAAAAAATCAAAAGTATTAGTGAAAATTGCGTGCATGGAAAAGTCAGAAACACAGAAAAAGAACAGATCGCAACAAAATGCTTAACGAGCAAGAACTAATAGATCTGTCGTGCAATATTATTTTAAATATTCTTGGAAAAAACACTTTCTGAACTCCTTTAATTCTTGTTGCAAACTCTGCCCCAATTAAACTTGAGTGGACTGAATTATTCAAAGCTATTGGATACATCCACTTACCTGCTCTGTCTCAACAAAGTTAGACACATGGCCATCATCATTGACCCCTCGAATGTGAAATCGGGCACCAGCTCGCTCACAGCTGATGCGAGAGATGAGGCAGGCTTTCGCCTTCTTGTGGGAAGCATAAACAGTGCGAATGTCCACTACACCACAGATCACTTTCAGCAACCAGTCAGAGCAGTTCACCTCGTAGTGTTTGAAGGGCACATGCAATAGTTGGTTCCTAAAAGGTTCAACAACATACAGATACATTACTGAATAAAATAAGACAGACAGGCATGGGTGCCACCCCACAACAACCACTGATTTAAGCAATTAATGTTTTCTGACCCCTTTTCTGTTGTACCTTTACTTTATCCAAAACCAGGAAATATCAGGAACAAATCCCTGTGAACTACTACAGTGAACAGGACATGGCAAATTTTAACCACACAGCTACCACCACGGTGCTGTCCTTGTATCTTGTACCTCTGTCTTATAAATTCAGATGCAAATGTCACCTCTTTTAGCTCCAGAAATACATTTATATTTAGTAATCTTTTTCATAAATTACAGTGCTGTCAAGGTAATTACTTTTTGAACAGTGCTGTCCGGACCTTAGCATACATTACAGGATGAAGAGCCATTTTAAAACCCACCAGGATCTTCAGGAAATTTTTTCCAAGCAGAAACTGGACCCATAAGTCAATGGAGATATTGCAAGAAGTGCTACTAAAATTAAGAGGAATGTCTGTTTTAACCTTCAATTTATTTTAAGATCAACAACCCAAGAAACCTATCATGCCTGGTTAACAGTGATGCTACTCTCTTCTATTATGATGGGGCATATTATTTCCTCATTTCATTTTTCAAAATGTACCTTTAGTCACAGATGAAGGCCAAGAAAATCCCTTTTATGATCATTTATTGCTCAACAGCAGATCTGTAAAAGAGTTATTACATCTAGCGAAAACCTCTGAAGAATTGTTCTTCTAGAGTACAGCATTCCTCTGAAAAAGGTGCAAGTCATTCTTACATTTTTAAACTAAATATGTAACTGAAAAAGCAGCTCTAAAACAATTTTTGGTATCTCTTCCACCACCTTCTCCTAGCTCTACTCACAGAGGAAGTCCTCACTCAGACAAATTCCAGTAGAATTTTGTTGTTGTTGCAGTTCATTTAACAGGCAGTTTGTGTTGCTTATAACTAAGGTCATCTGACACTTTTCATCATGTAACTATTTATCCCGTTGTTTACTTTTCTCAAGAATCTATTGTTTGGTCTGAAATTTCCCATATCACATAATTGCCTCAAGATAAATTTTCTTTGGAACATCTTTTTGCCCTAAATGTGATGTTGTCACCATTCATCCCTGTTCTACAACATACAGGAGAATGGAACCTCTTCAAGGGCTACTTCTAGATTAGCCAGAAGGAAAGATTAGCCAGCAAAGAAGGAAAGTTCAAATACTTATCTTCCAAGAAGAAAAGTTTCAAAAGACAGTACAGGTAAAAAGAGTTGCTTTAAAGGTTGTTTCTTCATTAAGGGATACTGCCACCTTAGGAGTTTCATCACTGGAACACAGCTCGTTTGTGCCATGTGTCTAATTTGACATGCTTGGAGAGCTTTTTGAGAGGGATGCATAATTAGCACAGTTGAAAGCAAGTTTTCCACATCTCTCTTCTGAGTTAAACTTAAAACACTAGATCTTACCAGTCAAAATCACATCATAACTAGAAAGATTACTTAGCCTGAATGAACTGCTCTCTCATGTTTATTTATCATCCATTATGAACTTTTTTGCTTATTTAATATTCACCTACTTTGGGCAACAAGACGTATCACACATTCTAGCAGCATGCCCACATTTAACTCTGGGCATATTTTCCACCTACATCATATAACCCTCATTTATTTCCAGTGCATCTATGTTTCCTGTGTGTGACTATCTTTTTGTGTAAAAAGAAAAAAAAATGAGTGTATAGGAATTCAAGCATTCTGCCAGAACTTGTAAAGCAAACAAACTGAATTACATCAACGGTGAACCCACCTAGGGAAGACAAAACTCAGCATCTGTGTGTTTTCCTTTCCACTCAACCAATACTTACCACAAGAAATACTTCTTATTTGCTTTATAAGCACAAGAAAGTAAGAAGTACAGAGCAGAGTATTACAGGAGTTTCCTCTGTGCAACATACATTTACAGAGCCACAAACATATTAATATTGATGTTTTCAACATAAAAACTAGAGCATATTATTGAAACATTAAACTACAGACTTTAAACACATACACTTTTAAGAAACAGAAGATACTTCAGCACGGATGATGGGATTTATGAACAGTTCAAGTGCAGGTTTCTATTAGATAACTTTTAAAGCAAATTATTAAAAAGAACTGCAGGGGAAACTACTCATGACATGTAGAGACATGTTTCTGTAGTGTGAGCAATACGTCTTGTGTTTCCTTCTTAAAAAACACAATATGTCCAGTTATTAGAATTGCACTTCACTATCAGATTAAGTTTAATTAAACAGAAGTTACTTGTTTGACCCACATTTACCATGATTTCACTAAGGCCATGTGCCCTGTAAAATGACATGACAATGAAATGAAGGAGGCGCACCTGAAATGCATATGTTCATTTCCCTCTGAGAATGTTTAACCAATAAGATACAGGTGGGGATGACAGAAGACTTTGGTATAACATGCAGTACTAACCAGAAGAACGAGTTACCAGATTCATAGTGGTTATCACCCTGCTTCTGAGCCCGCACAGTCAGGTCAAAGTTTGAGCCTGCATTAGGCCAGGAGAAATAGAACATCCCAGAGTTCAGTATTTTCTTCAAGGCATTAACACGCTCTTCTTCCTTGGTTTCTTCCTGGAGAGGACAGAAATCTGTTGCAGTAATTTTGTAAACTTCAGCATCCAGGATTTTTCCCACTGACGTACAGCCTGTCACCAGGACCAGAAAATGCAGCCGAGTGTTACCTAGAAGGTGACAGATAGTTACAAAAGGGTTACAGGTGGACACAGGCTATGCCATTTCACATCAGTCCTGTCATATGCAATGCTGACAGGGCTCCAGCAGAGGCCAGTATCTTTGCTTCAGAAGAAAACAAATGCAAACAACAAGCACAGGCCTACATTCGTTTACATTTCTGAATTCCTTTTGACTAAAGGTGAGTGAGTGCAATTGCATAATATTCCACAATACTTACACAGTCCCATCCTTTGCTGCATTAGAATGTGTTTTTCCCACTTACTTTATGAAATGCAATGAGCCTGGTGTTGGGACACTACTCAAAAACCAAATTTCACCACCCTAGAGAATATACAGTTTTCACTGGATTTGATTGAAGGGAGGAGGTAAAAGACTGGTCATTTATGAGACAAAGTGTATTCCTCACTATGGATTTTCCAACTGACTTCTGAATTTTAAAGACAGGAAGCATTCAGGTTTCTTACTGGCTTCAGATGAAGCCGTGTGTGTTCAGCCATTCAGAAAGTTTCAGTATTACCAATTTTGAGATTTTGCTTTTTATGTCACAGAAGAGTGTACATGATTAGATGACAACCTCAATTATCACTAAAAAGAATTCCAGCTCTCATGGCTGTGAAGCAAAGTGTGAAATCATGAAGCAGCTGAATTTCAGGGGCCCAAAACGAAAAGATAAATTTTGAAGCTTGAGACCACCACTGTAATCAGGTCTCTTGTACACAGCAGGATTTCAACCTCTGCTTATTCTCTCTGAAATGATACAGTAATTAAGAAACAGTAGAACAATTGTCCTGAAAACACTGGTTTTGCTAGGAAGAAACTGTTTGATTCACTTCAGTTGGCCTCTAATGGAGACAATGTCATCCTATTCACTCCAGTTAGTAAGAAAAAGTGGAAATGAGCCAAGATTTATTGCTCTAGCGTAGCAGAAACAACAGCTGACCTGCCAAGAGCAAGCTAATTAGCTAAGGGCACAGTGACAATCTGGGACGGTATGGTTTCAGACAGCAAAAGGGAACACTTTGTAGGACCACTCTTCAACCCTCCACGGTGGCCCACTGTCCAAAAATGCAGACCACCTCTCACTCAACAAGAAGTTTTTTTTCTGAAACACCAGTAGGGGAGTCCTTGCTTCCAGATTGCAGGTTGGCTACAGAAACTTGAGTTAGGGGTGGTTTGCAGCAGAGCCAGAATATTTGCGTAGGCACGTGGGACTGGAATGGCAGGACAAGGTGGGAGATTAGATCTTATTCATTCTGTTCTGCTGACTCCAGTTTTGCATAAAGGCCAGTGTAGGCAGTATTTACTAAAAAGCTCTGTTCATCACATTTCTTTCTGTAACGAGGGTATGCTGTGTTCTCCTTCTTGAGTGTTTTTAAGAAGTACATCTTCTGTACTTTTCTAGATGACACCACAGTGGAGGGTTAGAAATACACAAAACCTGAGTTTATTCCTCCTTTGCACATGAGTGTGCATAATTCTAAAGGATTAAGAGTAGGAGATACATCAGTTATCACCATGGTAGTTCATACCTGACTAAATATTGCCTTGCAGCCTCCCCAAGGGGTTAGGAGTTAGTCATCTGTCAGGATAGCTAATAGCTTCTGTGACTTTGCTGAAACCATGCAAAACTAATCAGCTCAAAGTAAACTTCACTCAGGAGAATTTAGAAGCAATGTATAGAAACACTATTAATATGCTTTACTATCAGTCAGCTTCAGGGACAGAAAACCAGTAGTGACAGACTCGGAGAGCTGTCTGGCTGGGATGCTGAGACAAAGAATACAAGCACTTTCATTGGCTTCAGAGACCTTAAACTTTCCTAGAGGACTCAGAAGAGATCGAATGAGAAAGTCAACATCAAAATAGCCAAAAAGAACGAAAATTCAATAATAGTGGGCTTTTTATCTGTGGTTCTTTCCTTTGAGGAGCTTGTAACCAGTGGAAAATAACTGGATCTAAACAAAGCAATTCTTTAGTTTAAGAAGGCAACAAGTAGGAATAAAGCATGACAGAAAAGCCAATCAAAACTACACAGTTTTGCCTTACCTAGAAACTTGCTATCCCTTAGCAGAGACTCTAGACTCTTTTTACTATCTCCTCCACTCAACCACTCACCCCCAAAATGGGAGACACATCTACACATGCAGAGGTCCCAAATCACTAGCTAATGAGCTCAAAAATAGTAATCACAGCTAAGAAGCTACTGCATTGTCCCTGAAGCATCAGGAGATTGATGGCTTTCTGAAGCTGTAATACTCCTTCCGGCCACTGTGCTGTAACGCCACATGAGAGAGTTGGGGTTGTTCAGCCTGGAGAAGAGATGGCTCTGGGAAGACCTTATGGCAGCCTTTCAATATATAAAGGGGGCTTATAAGAAAGATAAAGAGAGACTTTTTATGAGGGCCTGTAGTGGCAGGACAAGGGGCAATGGTTTTAAACTGAAAGAGGGTAGGTTTAGATTGGATATGAGGAAGAAATTTTTTACGGGAGTGGTGAGACACTGGAACAGGTTGCCCAGAGAAGCTGTGGATGCCCCATCCCTGGAAGTGTTCAAGGTCAGGCTGGATGAGGCTTTGAGCAACCTGATCTAGTTAAAGATGTCTCTGTCCATGGCAGGGGGCTTGGACTAGACGATCTTTAAAGGTCCCTTCCGACCCAAACCATTCTATGATTCTATATACACATAGTAAGTCTCTTTACAGCACTCCAAATTATGGAGCAGCCTTCATCCTTCATGCACTTTTCATGATGCCTTTGAACAGAGGCAGGCTGGCAAAGGACTTCACACCTACAGGCCAGAAAATTGAAAAAAAAGGAAGTAAAGAGACAGATTTAAGCTACTTATTAAGTAGCTTAATAAGCATATATACTAAGATAAAGCTAGCCTGCTTTGCTGCTTTGTCCTCCTAGACTGCTTTGTGAGCTGAGGTGGTCTTCAGATCAACTCTAGCCTCTCTGATTTGCTTAAATCACTCAGGATATGCTACAAAACAGCCAGAATGCAGAAACCCTACAACACCACAGCCCCAGCTTAACACAAATCTCTCTGACTCTGTGCCTTGGAAAAAAGTCCCAAGCCCCATCCCCTGAGATCACCTTCATCCCAGGTGGTATTTGGACAGTGTTCCTGGGAATCAGCTCTAGGCTATTCACTGCACTGTCTGGGGCGGGGAAGATCCTTGCCTGATGTGCATGCTGCTTTTGGCACAGGGAGCAAGCTAATCACAATATCCTATTGACAGCACTCAAGCCTGTGCCCTGCCCCATTTTTATGCACAGCACAGATGTAGCCACAGGGTCCTGAGCAGAGGTTGGGCTCCCATCAGCCTTTCACCCTTTTAGAACCTCACACAGCAAAATTAATGCTACCAAAACACTACTCTGCCATTCATCTTTTAATTATGTCTCCATTAAGGTCTAAGAAATTGCCCACCACTAAGCTATACAGCTATACACAGTGAAACAAAGCTTTCCCCATCTTCCCTTCTTTGCCAGTGACATCAGTTTATGTGTGGGAATCTCTTCTTTCAATCCCAAACCTTTTTTCTCACACTGTTTCCCCTCAACCCAGGCTGCCAATGTTTGTAAATATATTGATAACTACATTGGACAAGTCTGTGATGGAAATGATAACTGCACTATCTCTACTCATGCTTTCACTTAGACATTTTGTCAGATTGAAAATGCTTTTCCAAGGAATAAAACGAAAGCATTACATACCCAAATAGTACCTAATATGGCAGAAACCTCATATTACCAGCTACAGGAAAAATGTTTCTGCTTATTTGCCAGTCACTGGAAGTCTGATTATTATTATGGATATATTAAAGCAAAAAATCAGTCCATTTACTTCTAAATTTAAACTTTAAAAAGTCAATGTGAGTTTTTTCCTGGTATGTAAATGTCAACAAGCCATAATCTTTCCTGTTGAAAATAGATACTTAACATGGAAACAACTATATCAACCAAAGCCCAACCTAAATGCACTTAAATTTAAGGGTAGAAATTGCTTCAATTGCTTCAATCAGGATAGATGCTGCTACTGGAGCAAGTAATTTTTATAAAAAGCAAAATTTAAATCAACTTTCTCCATTTCTAAAAAATGCAGATACTAAGTTATTTGGTAATTGTTCATTCATTGCAAGGAAAATAACATTTTTAGCTGACAAGAATTTACTGAAAAATTCATTTAGTTCCCAAACAATTCATTTCTATTATCCAGTAAATCTCACATAAGAATGCAAGAAGTTGCATTCCTTGGTTACTACATCCACCCCCCCAAAAAAAAGAAAGAAAAAAAACCCCCACAAACCAAACAAACAAAACAACAACAACAACAAAAAACCACCACAAAAAAAAACCAAAAAAATCCTGCTATCAACACAACATGGAATTTCCTATGGTAGGTGGATTTGTGAGGCCACAGCACAAAGAGAAGATTTTTTTAATTAAATTGGTTTTGCTGAGCAAACTGTGAAAATATCACAACTTTAATGAAATACATCAAATTGAAACACCCAGACATTCCTTAAAGCTAGAAGGTATTTCCCCTTAAAACAGTCGAGACTATTCCATTAATCCCTGCAGCCTTAACTTTTCAAAACTGTAGCTCACTACCATTTCCAATTCTGTAATTATATTAAAAATACTGCTCCTTTTAAGTTTCCAGTGAAACTGTTTCTATGCAAGTAGCACTTGAAGTACCAGACAATCACAACAAAAATACATCAGATAGTCCAGTCAAATCCACTTGGCAGCATCATCAGGAGGCATATTATGGGGTTACAACCTTTGAAAGGAGCTAAACAGTATTCAAGGTATTTATGTTTCTTCTGTCCAGAACATCAACAGCAACACGGAAAAAAAAATACTAAAGCCATGAAGTGAGCAGTCACCACTTAAGTGTAAGCTCAAATAAGTCAGGAAGCTGAGTTTTGAACTGCTGGCAGTGCACCCTCAAGATCAAAGGGAGAATTAACACTAAATCAATTCCCTGAAGTCAGTGGCCCTGCCAGTACTACCACTGCAGCCAGCCTACGGAGGCTCCCTGCTCTCAGGAGCTCCCTGCATTTCTGGAGTAGGGGACAGGCCAAACTCCAGTCTTATTTCTTGAAACAGGAGCCCAACAGTTCCTACCAATAAAAAGTAATTAATGGAAGTACACTGGGTGGAAAATTTATGGTAATTTTCCCTTGATTTCATATGCAGTACAGCAGCAGAAAGCATGTTATATTCAGTTGACAACTGCAAAGTGCATGATGAACAGGGTCAGCACTAAGGCCAGTAAGAAGCTACCCAAAAAAATAGAAAACTTTTTCCTGCGAAGTTATCAAGGCTCCAGGTCTGGCTGTTACATTTCACTTTGTACCAACCACCACATCAGCTGCAGACTATTTACCGGGCCCCCTACCTTGGAAAACAACTTTTTTTTTCCCCCTAACTTTTACAAGTAGTTTAATGTGCAATCCTACTTCATATTAGCCTTTCTAAACTTCACACATAGATGAAAGTGATTTAGGAACATAAGAACTGCAATTGACAATCATACCTGTGGAAATGTTCCTCATTTCCTCAGGATGCAATCTGGAATGTTTTAAAGAAATCTCTGAAATAATTTTAGAGCAAAAAGTGAAGTGTTCCTTACTGGTCATGCTTTCCACAGCAACACATCTATGAAAAAGCAAGACCCACCTACAGTACTAAAGAAAAAAAAAATATTTCAAAGCTTATGGACCAAATTTTGATCTCAGGTAGATGGGTATAAATGTTCATGCATCGTGACCAAGATCATTATTTTGCCCCATTACAGCTATAAATCACCACAACCGCCTGTAAAGAACACTTTCGAAGAAATGTAAGAAATGTTTTGTTCACAGCAATATGTGCTGAATGCCCTTTTATCAGGTTGCACAAGGGAGGCAGAGGATGAAGAATATTTGGCATAGAAACAAGACAAAAATAACTTGCATCCATTTTTTCAAAAGCTCTTGTGAAACCAACTGCCTTAATCCAAGTTGAACAGGAAACACAGTTCTGGTACGTCACACCCTACAATAATAAGCTGCAGTTTCTGCATTTAACCTGTCTATATAACTCCAGGCAATTGTTTCCCCAGCAGTTTATGGAATGACTTCAGAGTTGCTTATTATAAGCTGCAGTGAAAAGGAGGCAACATTCAATTCTTATTTTGTTCTTGTTAACTGTAAATATTTCACTCAAGACTGCCCTTTCCTTTTAAAAATTAATTCACTCCAGTTTTTGCTCTTTCTCCACTCCAACAGTCATGCCATTGCCTTATGTTCCCTCAGCCTGTTCCATCTCTACTCCACACATACCTCCACTTCACTTTATAGTCCACTGAAAAGCAATTTGCAAGGTATTTTTGCCTCTCATCAAAATTAGCAACAGAAACACAGCAGAGGAGCAGATTCGAAGCATCTAGCTGAAAATCTCTGAGGAAATCTATAGCAGAATTATGAAAAGAACCAAGATTTCCCAAACTACGGTTTTAGTCTCAAAGATACTCCTCCTCCCCCTTCTAAATACAATTACATATGAGGAAATGTTTAAAAGGAATAGAAAACAGGTACTTAGTTGTCCTTTTTGCCTTTGAAACTTCTGCCTTTCAACTACACATTGTATATGTGCAAGAGCAAGAGTATATACACAGTCAGATTAATTCAGAATGCCTCCCCAAATACAGCAGCTGTATTACACTAAACAACCTATGTGGTGATGGTGTCAAAATACTACCTTATATATGTACCCCTTCCTGACATCACAGTGTCTAAACCAAACACTGCAAAGCCAGCTCTTTTGACACTTTGCTTAAGATGTATTTGCTAGATCTTCTTTGGCGGCAAAATCTTGGCTGAGATACAGCTCAGAAACACTGTACAATTCATTCTGCTGCCATCCATCTCACAAAAGAAAGCAGAAGAACTTAGTGAGTCATGTTAACAGACATAAGTACATAGAAGTGAATGTTATTACTGGTGGGAAACATTAACTTTGTGAGCCAGTTTCACATATTTCATCTAATTTCTTGTGAAAAGCATGATCTACTTTGGCAGGCATACAATGTGATTTATTTGGATTCCTAAGTAGCGATATTTACAGATTAATTAAAGTGCTCAGAGACATCTTTCATGTCTTGGAAAAAAGTCTCCCCTTCTGCTCCACAAATATACTCTTTTAATATCCCAGTGGAATGTACTTTCACAAATATTTTCAGTTAATTTAGTACTTATGGTCTGCAGTAGTAAGAAAAAAATACTGATACTCCTGAACAAAGTCTATGTGATCACTGATGCTCAGTGAAGAGCTGGCCAATTATGCCCTTGTTTGCAGCTGTTAGAATACATTATATAAAAAGGAAAAAATGTTACACTGCATTCCTTTCTAGTGTTAGTCTTTTATGTAAGCAATAGCTAAAGGGATGGAACTTACTTACATGTAAGATGGAAGATCTAACTAAGACCGTGAAAAAAAACCTGGGCTACCTCTTGAATGGTAAGATGGCATACAATCATCTTTGCTTTTTTAAACATGTTCAGCAGCAGAAAATGTTTGCTTACCTTTGCTTACCATTACAGCATGACCCTCCTGACTTTTCACTCAGTCACAATTAGAAGTTTGCCTCCAGTAGTTAACTTTTTTATCCAATTACCAATAAAATTTTTAACAATTCTTTCCAAAGGAAGTCCTGTAGCAGGACTTGTCATTTAATGCTAGAACAAGACAGAGGTGCAGTGACAAAGCTCAGAGAGGAAAAACCTCACACTTTATGGGCACTGAAGTTAAGCAGATGTTGTTCAAAAAGAAGTAACGACATGGGAAACACAGAAATAAAAGGAGAAAAGAGAAAAAATAAGGCTGAGAATATTTCATACCCCATTTGAAATCATTCACCTTTTAATACGAAGACTAAAATCAGATATATTTAATTCCCATCATGTAGAAGAAACTACACGCATCTGTAACCTGAAGAGCTTGAATTCAATAGCTACATTCCTTTACTATTACAACAGGATTCATTAGACTCCTATGAAGAAAAACAGGTCCAAGTGCCAAGAAAAACTAATCACAAGCCCTCCGTTTTTAATTACATTAACAAATTGATATTAATCTCCATAGAAATGCCTAATTAACTCCACAAGAAAACAAAAAACCCAAAAAGCCCACGTTCATATAAAAAGACTAGATGGGCCTACAGTTTTAAATTCTGACACAGAAATCCTTCAGATTGCAGTCGCCTCTTCAGATCAATCTCAAGTCATATTACTCATGCCATAAAATGGTAAATGGGCTATAAAAAGATACACTTACATCTACTAGTCTAAATACACCAGCGCTGACACCACTGCTGCCTTTGGCAGATTCCTTGACCAAGCATCGAGTTATACGGAAAACAGTCTTATCATTCCTCCAAGTCAAAATTAAGGCTTACTGTTCCTATGGTCTTCTTACAAGGCATACAGTGCTTTTTGGTTTAATGCATCTTTTTCATCAGTGAATTTGAAGTCTGCTGTGTAAGGTACTATTACCTTCAAATCAATGACTGCAGTTCTTTTCCTAAAACATGCTATTTCCATTAACATTCCTGTAGGCAGTGTAATAGCACTATTAGCAATAGCAAATAATCCTTTGCTAAATCAAGATTCCCAAACTGTACAGAAATTTACAGCAATGACAATAATATTCCTTACTATACCAGTTGAAGTTAAAGGCCTGCTTCTGCAAATCCTTATCCATGTGAATTACCCAATTAAAGGCAATTGGGCGTTATAGCAAGGACTGGGAATCTGTAGAACTGCAGTCTCAGATGGCCATGATTAATCACTGTTTAAACATGATCCTTCAAAAAAAAGTAAGACATCATGGTTTGCCTTGGACAAATGTGGTAGGGGAAAAAAAAAGACAATTATCTTCAGGCAGCTAAGAATGTTAGACAAAACAAAATTTAGAAAAAATCCAAAATTCTTAGGCTATCGCTTAGCAGTACGCTTTTGGCACAGCATAGAAAAAGAAGTAGATCTTTTCCAGACTGAACATAACAAGAAGGTGCAATTAGCTTTCACAAGTTAAGGAATCAGACAAGTTTAGCCACTTGTTGTTGTCGTTTAGCATTGTCTGGGTATTTTATAATCTCAGTCACACAGATGGTCACTTACCACATTTAAGCTGAAGCTCTCCTAAGCAGCCATAAGCATCCATGAGTTTTTCATATTGTCCTTTAATTGCATCCTTTTCTTCTGGAGCTGAAAAACAAAACGAAAGGCAGCAAACCTTAGTTTCCCAGTCTTTATCAAATTTTCAGATTGCTACAGCCTACACCAATGCTTCCCAGCTGATTTCGCTCAGTAAACAAAACTACAGTACAAAGGTAGGGTTAAAATGCTGTAAGAACACAGTGATTAAAAAGTGATGGGACAGAAATGCATAGCCTCTCCACACACCACCCTAGAAGAAAGAAGGGCACTAACTACCCTTCCAAACAACGTGATCATTAGTAATGTTCTTATTCTATGGTACAGATGCCACATCAGTTTCACAATAAGTAAAGGAATATGCAGGCACATGTGAACTTTACACCACTCTAAAATAAGAACAAAAATAATAATTTGTCTGGCCATAAGCTAAAATATAATATATCTTTTCTTAATGTGCAAAAGGAGATGGTTTCCGTTTCCAGATTCGCAGTCTAATTTCAGACAGAATCAGAATTTTTTATGCAAGATAACGCAATTTCATGTAGACATGTCAGAAGTTGATTTCAAGAGGAATTAAACTTATATTTTAGTGAAGTAAGAATTAGCTGTTTAAAAACAAATAAATAAAAGGGTCAGATGCTGATGTTAGATTTGTGTATTTCTGCAACAACTGACTTCAATGGGCACAAACTGAACATTTAGATACTAAGCCAGAACATGGTTCAAACTTGTCACTGGCTACTTTAAAGTAAAACCAAAGCACTTCCTGAATGAGTAAGTGTGTTTTGTATATATTTCCTAATGAGGAGCAAGGTTAGCCTCATGAATGAGGAAAACAGGCTGGGACCCTGAAACGTCCATTTACTTCTCAAACCACAGATAAACAGCAACATGGTACTTTCAGAGGTTAGCTAATACTTTAGAATCTTGTGCTCCTAATAAACTTCAGCAGTTAAATCTGAAACTTCCGGGCATAAAAAGGACAAACTGAACGGCCTGCAATGGATGTTAGAACAGAAAAGAAAGAAGCAGACTTCTCTTTATAAACCTCACGAGGCAAGTAGCTCAGTGAGAAGCATGGAAAACAAATAAATATCTCGTGTATCACTGACATTTTGAATTGAAAGGAAGGACACTTCCACTCACACAATTCTTGTGGAGTCCTTAGTAGAAGCAAGCCCCAAAGGAAATCAAAGCACATTTGTCTCAATTTTTGCATCCATGAGAAATAGAGAAGACTTGTTAATTTTTTCCAGATTTTATTTTTGACATCAGACTTTCACAACTTACCTATTTTGCTTTCTTATAAACACTGAGTGAATTATAGAAACTAGTAAAATGTTGATACCACACACACCAGTGAAACAAAACATAAGCAACAGAAAGAAGATAAAGGGATTTTTATTGGGTAAGGTAAACCTCTGGACAGCAACAATTTAAATATTCAGTATCAGCACCTCTTAAGAGCTGAGATTCTGGAAGCTCAGGTCTCTGGCACTTCAAAAAAGCTTCAGCAAAAACAGTTTAGATAAACTGTAATGTTTAATTAAAAAAAAAAAAAAGGCTCCTTCCAGGCTTTCCTTATGTATAAAAAAAAAAAAAAAACCCCAAACAGTTAAAAAAGTGATGTTTCGCTTTCCATGGCACCTTCACTAGAAAAAAGCAGCAACAACATACTGACTTTCTTCTTAAATTTGTTCTCTGCCTTAAAAGCTTATCTTAGTTCCCTTTAACATAAAAAGGAAAAACCATAAACAAAATTCTTGCTCCAAATATTACACCTCTAAGAAGAAATATAGAGCAACAGAAATGAGACTCAGATCTCAGACTGATGCAGGAGCTCGCAAACTTGCAGGCTAGGCACAACCTGAAAACATTTAAAAGACATCTTGAAACCACGGTAATAGTCTTCAAAATAGAATTACGGGTTGGAAAGCTGGCTGTTAAAGTGTCTGGTAAGAGCATGATCCAAAAGAATGGAATTTATTTCAGTGTGGAAATAAGCAACACACAGCTCATGCTGCTAATGGCAAGAAGCACCTGACACTGGCATATACAGAAGCCACCAAAGTTTCCCAGCAGCATCACATGCACATCAGCTCCTGGCACGGAACTTTTCCAAATGCACAGACAAATAGCTGCGTTTTGGCAGTAGTGGTACAGAAATACCCCGTCGTTCTGGGCAGGCCATTTGACAGAACATTTGCCTGCACAGTAGCATCAGTCAGGGCATCAGTACCAGCAGAGCTGCCTGGAAGGGAGAAGCAGGCTCTGAACACAAAGCTCTGGGAGGACTCTGGGATGCATTGCCACTCTTTTTGGCTGGCTAACAACTTGCCAATAACTTCTACCACACGGCAGATTGTGTTATTTATTCTAGGGTTCATTTTGCTCCCTGAAGCAATTTAGACTCAGAAACCAAAAAAGCAACAAAGTGACATTTCCTCGACATCTCCACGCACTCTCTAAAGATACAGCATGCTCCAAGACCTCACCAGTGGACAATCCAAGAGGGAAGGAACAAGCCAAACAGACACAGCTATGCCTGTGGATCACGCAAATGGACAGGCCAGAATATTTTAGTGCATAGAGACCAAATTTCTGTGGCAAAAAAAAAAAATCCCTTTGTTATAGATACTGATGGAATTTGAAGTCTACTGTCCCATTATACTCCTCCGTGTTGCACAGACTCCTGAGATGCACTGTGACCACCATCATTTTGCAGGGGCCAGGGCAGGGGCCTCAGGCAGCAGAGGTCAGGCAGCAGCTCCCACACGCTGCACCCCCTCCATAAGGGCCCTTGTGAACTGAGGGGATGAATCCTTCGTCCCTCACAGCCTCCTGCCACCATGGCGCTGTCTCGTTCCGTGCCTTGCCAGTGTGCAAGCGAGGATACAGGTGTCATCTCTCCAGCACTGGGAGGTCCTAGCTGGATTCTGACACATCCCAGCCCCTTTTTTTATTTTTTTGGAGGGGGTGAGGGAGAAGGAGGAGGAATCCCCAACAATCATTATAAAAAAAAATACATAGAAAGGATGACTGAAGCGTGACTTTAAAAGGCCATTATTGCAGAGGGCTTAAGCCAAGTTCACATCTTATTATTAAAAAGAAATATTTATAAATCTTAAAAATTTCTTATTGACATCTCAAATAACTGGTCTGAAACATCTCCTAGAGTATTTGCAAACAGTGCTAGGACACAAGAGCCAGAATCAGAAAGAGTGACTAGCCAGTGAACAAAACTCACTGATGTGCTACTGCCTTTGCTGGATGAACAGGAGAGTTAAAGGGAAAAATTACTACAAAACTCTAAAGGATTGTTGACAAACAGGGAAAATATAAACCATATCTGACAAGTTTCAACAATATTGAAAACACTGTTTCACCAATGTTTGACAGCTAGATGTGTCCAAAGACATAGCACTTTCCTAATTGATAACATGAAAATTATTTCCATGTTCCTCTGTTAAATGTTCCAAAGTCAGGGTTTTTATTCTGCAATGGCTTTCATAAAAGCTCTGAAATGCAGAGGCAGTGAGAGCGGTCTGCTTGAAAACCTAAGACAAGGACTGGATGTTTAACTATACCCTGCTCACATGCAAAATCCTTCCTTTTTCAAGCCAGACAGCTTGAGATACATACATACATACATAATTAATGCACAATACTGCTACAGAAGTTGATGAAACTCACGAAAAAGTTTTCTACTTAGAGAACAAGTCGAGTTTGCAAATACATAGTGCATTTGTTTACTACTTAATAATAGCTATAGGTACTAAAGAGTACACATAGTAACTACCAAACTTCACTAAAGCTTGCCATTAGTATTTTTAGTAATCTGTCCTTCCACTAAGCCTGTAATAGAGTATCCACCCCTCTGCAATAATTACAACTGGGTTGTGTTCATAACAGCTTTACAGACCTGCACGCTGCCTGCATTCCTCAAGCACTTTTCTTAATATCAATTATTTAAAAGCTCCTGATGTAAATTACATGTAAGGTTGGCATGTTAGCTCAAAATTTTAACCCTTGCAAAACAAAAGGCACACAGTGATTCAATGAAACTAAGCTACAATAAACTCAACTAAAAGTGACCTTTTTCCATGCGTAAAATAACATATTTCAGAGCCAAAGAAAAACACCATGAAAAGACACACAACTACATATACCACATGGCCTATCCAAGTGTGACTTCCTGCTTGTAAAAGCTGCAAATTCAATTTAACGGCTAGCAGGAACCGGCCAGACGTACAGTTTCCTTCATTCAACCCTTCCTTAGGGCTGA
>NW_008824338.1:7604423-7610305 GCF_000699105.1 Pygoscelis adeliae
CGGCTCTCAAACATACGCTGTCCAGAAAGGTCAGTGACCAGAGGGAGAGGGCAAAAAGGTACCATAGTTCCAAGTCCAACATTAAGGACAGACACAGTAATACTTACAACTTAAAGATAAAACTGAAGAAAGAGCTCTTAAAGAAAAGAGTCTGGGACCAGGTTACAGATTCTGGCTCTCCTCTCTGATTATTAAGCCCGATTCTGGAAATAGACACCCGCTTAGCTGTAGGTGCCGCTATACATATATATTCTGAAGCATTTCTAAGTACTTTTAGAAACATAGGTTTGATGTCATGGGGTCTCAGTAGCTTGTTTCCTTTATTTGCACTGTGTAGGATTTTGGGGAAAGAGGTGTGAATTTTCCCCAGAAAGAGCAAATCTATAATCAAACAGAAGTTTCATACACAAAAAAAAAACCCAAAACACGTGAGAAAAAAATATATATACACTACTGTCAGCGTCTTACCTAGAAATATGTCCAATGTCCGGTACTATACGAGTCAGATAATTAACTTGCCTCCAAATTCTGTTTTCTGTCATCCTCAGACAGGCCTAAAGCACTTTGTTGTATTTTCATTTATTTTCATTCTCTTTCATCACTAAAATCTTCCTGTTCACATTCAATCTGAGCTATACAGGCATTATGCAAGTCACACTGTATTCTGAAATACCATATAGGTCAAGCAATACAGAGTTGGGAAGAGGTCTGTGGTCAGAGTTACAGTTAAGAGAGTCTGGATATTCAAAAGGTTAAGCAATATATTTACCAATTTTCTAGAAAGTGGTATTTCTGGTTGAAAACACAACAAACAAATCAAGAAAGTGGCATTTTGGAAAGATCAGTTCACTGGCTTCCTGCATTAGACTGAAAACATTCTGTTTCTAGTGAGGGATTATGTTTTCATAGCTGCCTATGTGTATATGAATATCTTCATTCACAATCAAAGAAGAACGGACTCATAAAACCACCAGGTTTCTACTGGCCAGCGCTGTGGTCTGCGGGCAGTCAAGATAAAAGAGAAGTCCCTAAGTCATTTCTCTGGAGCTTGACCATTATCTTTATGTGGTTCCTGTCATATATTACATATATTAATGCAGAAACTTGCAGTCACTGCAGACATAAACCACAAAGCAGAATTTATACCTCACAACCACTAACAGTTTCCTAGCGTAGATAACGAGTCTTGTAATCTACACTCTACATTTACACCAATACACCTTCCCTTTTCTGCGTACTCAATTTCCATTTCAACAACAGCAAAGGAACTGTAACACACACTTGTTCCCATAACCTATAGCAGTGAATTTCAGCCTGAGAAACCGTAGTTTGCAAGTGCCCATTGCTAGCATAACCAAGAAAAGCAAGGCTTCTGCTACGTAGAGTACTTCCACTACAAGTTTTGTAGGGATCCACAAATGGAAAAATTTTGACCACCACTAAAGTACAGAAAACTTCATAAAAATTTGTAATTGGATTATTTGATTTTTTTAAATTTAAACAAGAAATTTTAGGAATACAGCTAGAATAGGGAGATTAGCTATATAAATATCCTGGCATAAGAGTAAAAATGAGTCATGCTGTAGGGCTTATTGTTTTGGACAGTGTATAGTGCTTCGAAATACATTCACAATACATTTACAAAAGTATTGGTGTTTGATTTCCATACCCCACTCAGTGGCGTATTTATCCACCTAAATACAAAACTAAAGCTAATTGTAAACAGTGAATGTACGTATAGCACAGAAACTGCATTCGGTACAAAAAAAGATACGTAGGTAAATAATTGCCACTCCCTGGTTTTGCATCCCTCCCTCTGCAAGGCTATACCCTGATTTCACTCAGCCGCATCAGAGAACCACACACATACCTGCAGCTGAAGCCGCAGAGGAGGCACAGAGCTGCTCTGCAGAGTGTACACACCCCTTAACTCTATATAAATTTTGCCTCTAACAAAGGCTTACTTCCCAGATCTGTGGGTGAAAGTCTGGAGGAAAAACTTCAGCCATATTTGCAAAAACATGCACTGTATCAGCTTTGAATTTCAGTATTTTCAAAAGACCACAGTCATTTAGGATCCACTGTAACAGGTGTTGTAACATCCTTTAATAAAAGCAATTGCAGAATAAAAGTGCTTACAAAAAAAAAAAAATTCTGTGCACCCTTGGCTCTGCCCTTGCAAAAACATATTTGTATGCTGAATTTCAATAGCAGAGCACTCCTGTTGACATCATTTCACTGAGACTACCTGCTATAATAAAGTTAAATAACTGTATTTTCAGCACTATAGCCTTAGTTTAGTTCAGTGACTGCCTTGTGCAGTTCACCTCATCTATAAAGCATTAAAACTCGAATGTGTTAAAAGTAGGAACAGCATTTGTATCTATACTCCCTCTTGTATAAGCAAAAATTTCTAAATCAATGACAATTTTTCTTCATCCTTCATGACTCTAAGTTTCTTCCATAGAATCTAATTATTTATGTTCTAGTTCAGAGAATTCCTGGAAGAACTGTTTCAGGCTGTCACCCATCCTTCTGGAGATGACTGAAGCTTCAGGGTTCCCAGTGGCAAAAAAAGCCTCTTGCAAAATGTGCTGTTAAATTCAAAACAGTGAGTTCTACCCTCCACCCTATAGTGACATCATGAGAAGAGGAAGAAAAACTCCCGTATTCAAAAATACTATTTAATTTATGACAGAACAGAAAAGTGTTCTGTTTATATTACATCGCTATACAGATTAAGTTAAGGGGTCTGGGGTTTTGTAGCTAGGTTGCCCGCTGTGATTTTTGATTCCTTGATTTTTCCAAAAGTTTCTTCGGTTAGGTTTCCGTTACAGCCTGAGTGTGCTCATTTTATAAATTGCTGCCATCTCAGACAATTAGAGATCTCCATAATACTTTCCCACAACTGATACCAAATGTGCAAATATTTTTCAAGTTAAAAGTATTAAATCTCTATATGCAACAAGGAAATTCTGAAATACAACCAATTTACAACTAAAATTGTCATCATGATCTTTCTGTGAGAGGGAAAAAGTATAAAGTCATCCATTCACAAGACAGTATCAAGTTTTTGGTTTACATATTTGAAATTCTGAGTTTGCCAGAGGTTTATGGCCTGTATAGCCACTGCGTTTATAGAAGTGTGTGGTTTTTTAGATTTCTTTTTTGTAACGCCACTTCTAGAATGATTCTCACTCCCTTCTGCCACTTGAACTAGGTTAAATTCAACATCTAAGCTTCTTCTCGTACAAAAGTATTGTAGAAGCAATTGAACTTTCAAAAAAATGCAGACGTCATGCCTGTTCAAGGGCAGAGAGACACTTGGTAATTATGGAAAAAGAGTAATGACCAATGACTAAAATTTGCTCTCAGGCCTTCGTTGTCCATCCATGATTATTCCTCTCTACAGTTCTATTTACACGAGGCTGCTATTGGAAAACTGCATAAACTGTTGTACAACTTAAGTGCTCCAGGTATACGTAGCTGCTTTTATTTAGTGTGGAAGTTTGCATAAGGCACAGTTGCATAATTCCTCCTTACCACTGGCATCCAATTTTTTAAAAACTTTATTTCAGAAAGGGAAAATTAGACAGAGAAGCCAAAATTAACACAATCCTAGGGCTAGTATATCTGAAACCACACATAATACACATAATACAAAGCGTTAACCTTCCACTGAAGTGTTCTAGGGTTAGTAACCAAGGCCAGTCAAACAAAACAGAATTAATGTTGTTTCTGTTACCACCCTGGCTGTGGAGCTTCCTCTTCACAATTCTTGTAAATTTACCATCACAATACCTACTGCTGGTTTTCCCTCCTTTTCTGGTCCTTTGCTGCATAAACAGAAGACACAAACTAAACAGGCTCAACTGGATAAACTAGCTTTTCCTACAATATAGGAACCAACCCAGGCAGGAAAAGAGAAACCAAATGAAATAAAATGACAAAGTTATTAACGTGGAGCGGGCCAGATGCCAACACATGCATGATTACAGTTATCTCAAGAGGTGACACTGGACTTTCAAAAGGCATGGCAAACAGGCTTCTATGCTAGCCACTATACAGATCACTACTTCAAAATTCTTCTAACACACATTTTAAAAGAGACTATATATATTCTCTAATCATTTTTAGCTATAGCAATTCAAATGGGGGATAGCAACACTGGGGGAGAAAAATCTATTGTAAGTTGACGATTTCCTTAACTAATGAGATTGCAATTAATCTTTCCAACTACTGGTCATACAAATGGCTTGGGGTCGGCTAGATGAATACCGGTGTCTCAATTTTATTCATGCACATTGGCTTTAGGCAGCGGAGCTGCTTTAGATTTGTATCAGAACAATGAAATACAGACCAAAACCCACTGATATCAGTGGAGAGCTTTAATGTCAACAGGTTTTTGAATCAGGGAAAGTGAGTAAAATGCTGCTCAGTAGTACCAGACTTTTCACTTTGTCAGTTCATTGACAACTGACACAAAAAAACCCTAGAAAAATGTAACACATTACTGTCCACTATTACCAATTAATTTAACAAGAAACTGAACCCCCAAAGTATCACACAATATAAAATTCCAATAAAATTTAAAAAAAACCAACAAACCATGGTGTGGCAATAACATATCTTTATCACAACAGGTGAAAATTTTTCCACTATCAGAACTATTCTCGTGAAAATCACCTGCCACCTGAAGACCTTTTTGGCTTTCCTCATTCATAAAATCCCCAATACCTGAAAATTAAGCATTTTAGTCTGGATGTATTGCCACCATATAGCATGGAAGATTCAGCTCAGTGGGCCCAGATCCTGATGTGACATTGTGAGTGACATCATATAAACCACAACATACATACAGCTCTTACTCAACATACATACAGTTCTCACTACAAAGAGTTCACAGTTTTAAGTCTTCCCCTTTTCCTTTGTGCCGCTTGAATATGGACTCCTTCAACACTGCGAACAGGGGCATGATTGCAGGAACAGGCAAGTATTACAAACTAAACAATTTAAGAACACAGCACAAGCACGTGTTCCCCTGCATTACTTTTTGCACCCTATATTCTCAGTCACCTCATTTTTCTCTGTCTGCCTCAACATTAGCATTGCATTAACTCATGGGTGGCAAGTATCAAAACACAAGATGAGACAACCCTGAGCATGTTTACGACTTCCACTGCCCCAGGCGAGACTCGGAGCTCCTCCAGTAAGAGCCAGACACTCAAGTAACCATAGACAGCGCAAACCACAAGGGCAGGTATGGCACCACAGCAAGAAGCAGGTTTTCTTCACGGGACATGAACCTCCAGTCATCCAAAACAAACTCTGCTGTGAAATGGATGTCTACACTGGTGGTTGGCACCTGATGTAGCTGAACAGAAATTCCTTCAAGAGGCACTGGGCCCCATCTCTTTAACTGGACCCTCCTCTGCAGTTGGTAAGGCTCATACAAGGCTGTAGAGTACAAGGCTTGCACAGTAAAGGTGCCCTGTGCCAATACCCACAGCCACCAGGCAGGCAGGTGTCCTCTCCTGCTTCTTCCACCCCGGCTGCTGGTGAGGAGGCTAAAGGCATCCAGAGCAGAAAAAGAGTCGGTCGGACACGGATCGGGCCTGGAGTCGCACAGGGAGGAGATGCTGGCCAACCCTCCATGCATGGCAGAACACCGGGGGTCACCCCAAACCGGCAGCAAGTGGGCAGGCCTGGAGGGCCATGCTGGAGGCCGGGGTTTAAAGTGAAGTGAGCGAGTGCACCAAGGTCAGTGTCCCACTGGGCCCAGGTCTGCGCTCTCCCCTTCCTCCCTCCACGCCACAGGGGAAAGTGACCCAAACCCCCTGGGCATCGGCCGCTGCCACCGCACCCCGGCAGCCCTCCCCCGG
>NW_008824338.1:7611401-7615680 GCF_000699105.1 Pygoscelis adeliae
GGCCGGCGGTGAGGCGATTCCCGCTGACACAGCCGGGTAGCGCAGCTCTTCGCGCAGGGTGCTGCCGCCCTCGGAGCTCACGGAGTGTTTCGGCTGTGCCTGCAAAGCGCGGTCCCGCCTGTTGTGTCTAAAGCGTTTCGGGTAAAAGGCACAATGCACGTTTTAGGTCGACTAGTAATTAAAAAGTAGTGTTCCTTCATGTAAAAGTGCGCTTTTTTTTTTTCCCCTGCTATTGCAGGATTCCCATCACAATTCCCCGTTGAGACTGTACAGGATGAAGTGCTAGTTTTTTCCAGAGATCAACCATAAGGAATGGATTTGAGGAGGTAGGCACAGGTACACAATTGTGTTCAGATGAGAGAAAATTTTCTGTAATTTCTAGCAGAAAGTGTAGTCCTATTTATACACAGGTAAATCAAACACGATTGTAATTTGTTAACATGGCAGAATTATACTTCATATGTAGAGAAAACTGCATAATTCAAAATACCCAAACTACCATCTGTTATTACTGTCTCACATTAACATTGAGGACATCAGTCATGGTTGTGCTCTGGCAGGTGGAACAGTCCCTGCTCCCATTGAACTTGATAGAAACAAACTGAAAAACAGGTACTGTTTTCCTGTCACACACCTCTGTTTTATTTACTTAAGTAGTAATTTGAAAAGGAGATTAATTTTAGGTATGTTTATGGTGCCTTCTTAAAACAGCATTTTGAAAGGATCCAGTAGGGAAAGTGGGATTAGTGTTTGCATAGGGCTTTTTTTTCCCCCGATCCTAATGATACAGTATTTAGGGTGAAATGGAGTGCTGGGTAATGTAAAAGAAATTACTCAGAAACTGTAGAAATTAAGTGACCCGGATGAAAAAAGTGAGAGAGCACACAGCTCAAAGTTTGGGGGTTTTAGAAGGATGTAAGAGTGTGAATTAACCATTCTCAATTTTAAACAGAAAAGGGATGCCTTTCTTACAGCTGTCCTATGGAAATGGCAGACCAAGAATCCATTTATATCTTTGTCCTCTTTCACCATGACCTCTTTTCCTAGAGAAAAGTGCTTACTGGAGGTGAAATACTGAAAGTATCACTTGAACAATCAGAGCTGCCTAAGACAGTTGTATCACATTAAAAACTTGCCCTGGATCATGCACTTACGCATTTAAAAATAACAACAACAAAAAAAACCCACTTTTTTTTGTGTGTCTCTGCCTTAGAGGAATGATTCTTCATAGTCCTCTTTAAACTCCATCATGAGAGTAAACTGTCACTTGGAGGACACTGGTATGTCAGTCTCTATTGCCTGTGCTTGTAACTCATTAGTAATTTTTGTCATTAGTGCTTTGCACTGCAAATTCCAAGAACACACAATTTAAGATTGTTAATAAAAAACATACTGTCAGATGATTTGTTGGGCAAAATACTGGCGAAAGGACTGGTGCACCTGGGATTGTATTTTTTTCAGCACCTCAGATCAATATGAGGAGATGAAGATGTTGGAGGAAAACTCAGATGAAGGTGGAAAACTGGAAACCTTTAGCAGTGTGTATGACAAAGCACTGCTTCCATAGGTGGCTCAGTGAGTGAGTCTTTTTTAATCTGTTACGAACAGATCTTTTCAGAGGGTTCTGGCTGCAAAACATCCACAGCATAGAAAGATGCATTTTTAAAGGTGTGATGTTGTGATTACTGAAAAAGCAGTAAGTCGGTTAATTAGACTTTGTGCCATAGGTCAGTTACCTTAGAAACATAAGACTGACAAAGCAACTATCAGAAAATGGTGGAGTGGTGAATAAAGCCGTGCAATTTACAAACCTCCTTCACACAGAATCACATCCAAAGTGAGGGCTCAGATAGGAACCTTGCTCAATGTATTAGGAGGGTGTGCAAAGGTTTCCCTTGCCTTATTTTATGGCACTCAAGATCTTTTCATCTAACCAAACTGACTATGATTCAACGCACGAAAGTCCATTTTTAAGGGAAAATGCTGAGATTGACAGATCATCTTTTAGCTGATATTTGGAGTTGAGCTATCTTGCTCTGGAGTATTTGTATGTGCGTATCGTGGAAACTGATTAATTCCCATAGTTATTTGATGATTCCCTCAGGTGAACTCATTCCCCTCTTCCACAGCATCTGTTTTCACCCAGGCCATACACCCTCATTAACTTCTCAGCATTTTCTCACTTAATCCTTCTTTCTCAGTGGATTTTTCCTTTAAACTTCTGCCTTGATAGTTTCTTCATATTAGTTTCTTTGCCCCTCTTCACACTCCCATCTTTGGGTCTTTATCACTCTTTCTACCTCTGAGCAGTCACAGATATTTTGCATTGCTTTCTGAATGTTCCCACAGCTAAATAGTGGGAGGTGATCTTCTGCTGCCTTCAGCTGAGAGAAGCAACAGGTCGCTGGGCTATCTCTACCATTCCGCATGCACAGAACAGTGGGAGTATTTTCGGGGGTGGAATATCTCATCAGCAGTAGTGCTCCTTTGCTTTCCTTTTCTCCTTCCAACTCCTTTTCCAGCTCCTGTCTTCAGAGGAGGGGGAGGGAGATCCTTTTCTCTCCCTATCAGAAGGGGAGGAATCCTTAAGATCTCATGTTTGCTGACTGCAGAACTATGTGAAATGCAGTTCAAACAAAATTGCAGCACTGATATGTTAGAGGGCCAGCCTCCATGGTAGGAGGAAACAGCCTTCAGCTACTAAATAAAGTTTAGTTCCTGTTAACTCACCTGTGGCATAAATTGTGTTGAAGATAACGTCCACACTGTGTTTACACAGATTTTTAAGCACAGTTCTTTTGCTATCATTAGAAATTAAGCTCTTAGCTGCAGAAATTACCTCAGTGTAATTTCTGAATGCTTCTATCTTCCTCCAAGTCATTATTCAGTTTGGCTCACGTTTCCAATCTCTTTCCCGCCCCTTGTTTACCTCTGAAGCATGCTATGCATTATAATGACTCCTGCTCCCAGGTCTCTGTAAGTAATGGATGTTTACAGGGTCTGAATAACTGCTTTAATGAAAAAGAGTCCTGCATGGTGATTGTAGCAGGTGGCATTGTATGTTTGTCTGGAGACACATCAGAAGAGGAACAACAGGGGTGTTACAAAACAGAGTTTAGCAGGACTGGGGAGAGCAGGATGTATTTGGCTTAGCTGTCTGCAGTCTGTCAGGAAGAGCTGTGTGAACCCCATATCCTAGACTTTGGGGCATAGAATGGGTGAATGTCACTGTAGTATTACTTGTCTCTATGTGCTATTGAGTGATCTTTGCAATCTGGGACTCTTGTACAAAAAGCTTTGGTGATACACAGTAGAAACAAACAAAAAGTATCTGTGTCCCCCCGATATTACGCTACTGGAAGCAATGGTAATTTTTTTAAAGCTCTGAGACTAAATATAAAAGATTACTTGTGACAGCATTTCCTGGAGATTTCTGGCCACTTGCACACACTCTCAGTGGTCACAAATTCCTCAGGAAATGTGTGTGCCCACAAGGTCATTGAAAAGAGTGTGGGTTTTGCCTTTTATGAGAAACTTTTGACTTCAGTAAGTAAAGAAGAAATAGGGGAAATACCTCAGCACAGCTTTTCCTGCACATGACATTCAAAACAACTAGTAACTGCTGCTAATATGCAAAACCTTTTATTGTTTTCACATTTTCTATTTAATATTAGAATAACTTTTATTTAAAACTGAATTTGCCACAGAGAAGCATTTGCAACACTTGTAGGCTAAAGTGCGCAAAGTGTTGCTCTGAAAATAGCTGTGGGTTTTTAATGTCACCTCTTACACTCTCGGTGAAATTGAGAGAAGAGCTTTCTATTCTAGTTGGTTATGCTTGTCTTGACTGTGTAAAGAACTTTGTGTGCAAAAGACATCTGGTACTTTGTTACAGAGACAGTATGATATACTTTGAGCTAGGTCACTGTTTCTCAACAAAGTCAACAGCATTTCCTTCAAAATAACTCTGAAGAGCATGAGAAGCACAACTGATAAATTAGTATGCTTTATTTGTATGTTTAGAGCTTGACAAAGAACGTTTGACCTCGCCATGAGTGTAAAAGGAGCGATGCAGAGACATCTTCTGTACTTAAGCCAGTGACAATATTTTCAACTTTCCACTCCTGTTTACAACCTTTCCTGACAAGCTCCCCTTACTCCTTGCCCCTGGAGTCCGTGATCCTTACAGCAGGAAAAAGAAACTTTTAATACTAATATTTCTGTATCAGTATTACCCTTTAACCAATTATTTAGAGGGGAGAGGGGTGGGTTAATAAAG
>NW_008824338.1:7615714-7619346 GCF_000699105.1 Pygoscelis adeliae
CCGACCTAAGCTTCCAGTTTAGCAGGACACTGAAACATATGCCTAACTTTAAGTATATCAGTAGCCTAAATCTCACAGCTCCTTGCTTGGGTGAGACTTCTCAAGTGAATAAACAGTGCAGCTTCAACTGCTAAAGGTAGTTGGACTGGAAGCCAACTGCCTTTAGGTTTAGACCAAGTCAGGGCCTATCTGGCTGCAAGCTGTAGCTCCAGATTGGCAGAAGATTGGGCTGTGAATTCAAGCTCTGAACATGTACCAGAAGTGGCTGAGAAATGCTCTGGTGGAGCGCTAACTGTTTTATAAATGCTGCTAATGAAAAATTGTGTTTGAAGTGTTGTTGGGAGGTCAGTGGAATTTCTCACCTCCTCTTCCACTTATATTTTAACTGTGTGCATGCTAAATGAAAGAGATCTATCTAGAGAGGCAGATTGACTGCATTCACAGATACTAGCCTTTTCTTATTAAGAGACTATTTTCAGTAACAGCAGCTGTTTTAAAGCTTAACTTTCTTCATCCCAAAACTATGTGCAGATGAGCAGCATTAGTCAGACAGCGTTTATTTAGGCAGTAATAATGACCAGACAACCAGATAAAATTTTTATTCTTTCTTCCAGACTGACATGCTTATGATTAGTTGTAGGTATTCCTTTCTCATGTTCAAAAGACTAGGAAGCCACAGAGTTTTCCACTGCTTCTTGCCTAATTTTCTGGAACTCCTGATAGGAAAACTAAAATGCTTAATAAAACAGAAAGTTCAAATTTAAAGTGAAATGCTTAATATCTACAGAGATGCAGCATGTAAGTTGGCAGTTTTTCTCAGTGAGCATATGCCTTTTCTCATCTTCTGACAAATTGTGCACACCTCTGTTGAGCATCAACAGTGAAAGCAGAGTTTCATGATTACCCCGTATCAAGGGATATGGTTTTCATGAGGTGAAAACCATATCTTTTCCTCTTATCCATGAGTCAGCTATGAAGAAAACTCCAGAAAGAGGCGATCCCGGATTGCCTGTTGTGGCATTTCTCTAGGATACAGAGGCTACTGTTTTCACAGACAGGGTACTGGAAGAGGCTGCCTGGTGCAGCAAAGTCATTCCTAACTTCATTCTTAAAGAAGAATTGAACTATTCTGTCGCTGCTCCATATTTGTAAGAAGGAAGAATAGAGTTTTCCTGGTTGTTCAGAATCTGTGAGTTTCATTGTCTCTTGAGATGTTATAGCTAGCCAGACAGAAAGAGATGAATACAAGGGTGGGAAATGCAAGAATACAACAGAAAGGTGATTATGATACAGAAGATGAACCTGAAACCTAGTTAATTAAAATGAATAAAAAACAACCTTGTATTTTTTAGGCTAACCAAGTCACACAAGAATTGGAAAAGTTGAGGAGAAAATGCAGTCAGTCAAGTCACAGCAGGGCTTCATATATATCTGGATAATTTTCATGGTGCATATTTCTTGAGGAAAGTGTTAGCCTCTGATCCCTCTTACTATAATTAACTTGTAAATGAATTCTGTTAACACAAGAATCTTTAGTTATTTTGTCCTATCCAGTAATACAGACTACACATCAGAAAAAAGGAGCATACAGAGCAGATGAGACCTATAATGAGGCATTTAAAAATGAGGGGTGGGAAGAGAGGGCAAGGAGAACAGAGTTTCCATGCTCAACACGTGACTAATTAATGTTAATTTATTTAAAGCTTGTTGAACTAGAGTCTGCCCTCAGTGTGATCAGGCATTTGAGGGAGAATATCTTCTATGGAGTTTCAGCATGTAAGCATTAGTGGGAGTTGTTTGAACACTCATGAGGGTAATAGAGTGCGTTAACTGAGCTTATTTTCAGTGCTAGCTATTTACAGTTGTAGCATTTTCTAATAGGATTTTGTTAGTTAGATGAGCACATGTTCTGTGTTCACAGAAATGCATCCATAAAAGCAATGGAGACCGATATTTTAAAGTAGTCTCACATTCCAGTTCTGATTTTTCTTGCACACATAACACAAAGGTTGACCAAAACTAAAGATTTTTTGTGAACAGAAGTGAATGTTGGACACAACCTGTCCATGTAAAAGTTTCAGATTTACTGAAGTATTTGAACAAAAAAAGGGCTAAAAAAAGAGTGTTCTATTTGGAGTGCACCACTTTAATACAATCAAATCATGACATCAATAGATTTTTAAAAGCTAAGCGCTTACCTTCAGAAACATGAGTTTGTAACAATAGCACATGAAATCACTGCTTTCCAAAAGAAAAAAATAACTAACTTTGGAGAACACAAGGAGCAAAAGTCTATTGTTATTCTTTGACTCTTATTTCATCTTCTAGAAAGGAATATATTATCAGCATTTTACTTTTTCATACTTTTCTTCAGATAGATCTCATAGGTCTTTAAAACTGCTTTAGACACAGCGTGTGGCAGCAGTGATCTATGCCAGTAGTCTGGTGGAACACAACAGCTATCTAGCAGCCAGTACCACCTCACTACAACTACTGAGAAAAGGAGCCTTATATCTCTGTGATGAGTAGGCTAATTTCTCCCAAATCTTAAATATAATCCAGAACCCCAGTTCTCATATATAAGTTCCATGGGAAACATTCCCTATGTGTAAGGTTCAGGATTTATTTGCTGCATCTTTCTTAAAATACAGAATTTCTAGCTAGGGCCTTTGATAATGGCCCACTGGTTGTATGCCAGATACTAACCCACATAGAAAAAAGCCGTGTATTCAGCCACCCTCTCAAAGCAACCCAAACTGCCTTGCACGCATAGATTTGCTCTTCTATTATCACGTCAACATTTTTTCCATTTTAGTTGTTTCTAGTACAACATATGTGGCGCTTTTAAATTGAAGTTAGGCCTCTTTCATTTCATTTTATAAACAGATGCTTCGTGGTATTATGTCTCCTCATGCTTTAGAAAGCCTTGTCCATTAATTTTCAGATTTAGGAGGGGTTTCAGACCAAAGAGCAAGGGGAGCAAGAAGCAGTGTAATATCACATTCACATGAAGGAAGGAGAACATATTGGTTTACCTGGAAGACTGAGGGTTTGGAGATTTTTTTAAATGTTTTTTGTAAATTTTGAAAAATCTTGTAAAAATGGCATTGGGCGATAAATCTCAGGTTTTCCTCTCCTTCTCAGCAGCTTTATGACAAGATGACTTAGATTGAATAGTTTGAAAAGACAGTGAATACGAAGAGGTTCAAATCAGAATAGTTAATTGAGTTCCTCGGTACAACACCAGCCACGAACTGGAGAAGGGTAAAGAAAAACTAAAACAGTAAAGTAGAGCAAACTGGATAAGGAGTCAAGCTATTTCACAGCCCCATAATTTATGTGAATCTAGATGGTGAATGTGTTACCGTAAATCGGCAGATGAAGAACTCTCTGAGACTCAGTTTTTGGAGTTTTAGAAAGCAGGCATTCTTTATTGCGGCGCCGGGTGCAAGGTGGAATTTCCACAAATCAGGCACACCTATGGCTAGATCACCGTTACATTTATACACAAAAATTATAAGGTAGTACACTCCCAGTTACAATGATTGGTTAGTGATTTACATATAATTATAATATCGGTTATGTCATTCTCTTCTGTTACTATGCTTGCGCGGGGGAAGGGTCTTCACCTG
>NW_008824338.1:7625694-7632092 GCF_000699105.1 Pygoscelis adeliae
GAATAGGGACTTCAAGCAACACAGCCTCAAATAATAAGTAACACAGCATCCAATACATAACGCTACCATCGGGGCTAACTTATTAGAATCAAAATGTTCTTATAGTTGATTATTTCATAACCTAAAGATTCAGTAAAACTTAAGATAATCTTCAACAAATGCAGAGTGAATAATGTAAGTTTTTCTTGAAAGGAAAGGAGGGCTATAGAATGAGGTGCTATATCTTGTCAGTACTGCTGTAAAGGGGTAGCTGACAAAATAGCACAGAGCGGGTGAATGAGGGGAACAGAGACCAGAAAAGAGCAGGACTGAGGATGCAGAGTGAATAATGTAAGTTTTTCTTGAAAGGAAAGGAGGGCTATAGAATGAGGTGCTATATCTTGTCAGTACTGCTGTAAAGGGGTAGCTGACAAAATAGCACAGAGCGGGTGAATGAGGGGAACAGAGACCAGAAAAGAGCAGGACTGAGGAAATACCATGGTTTGAAGTTATTTGAACAACCATTTTGGTATGTTACATTATTCTTAACGCATCAATTATATCCATGGACTGTGTGTATGTACAAGTAAACATAGATAGGCTTTCATTCTGCTTGCTAGTCAGTATTTGTTTTTTGACAATTTGACTTGTTTATTTAGGTGTTCCATTCTGCTTCACTAAAATATGATTTTGCATTGCTTTTACAAAAAGAATTGCCTGTACCTTCTAACTCGTGCCATGTCCACTGTTAACATATAAACCATTATGGGAGTTTGAGGTTGATTAAGAACGATACAGTCCCACCCCAGGGTGCAGGTGGTTTAGATTTCACTGTGTCTGTAGCTGTCATGCAATCCCTGCTAGTCTGTGGATCGGTCATGGCATGCACAGCACAAACGATTAGTCCGTATAGGTGAGTAGGCTAGTCTAGGGCTCACTGGCCCTGCTGATTGAAAGTTGCAGGAGTTAGAGCTAAACTCATTTGCAGGCTACTACCCTTTTTTTGCTCCAAATGGGGGGGTGTGTGTGTGTGTGTGTCAAAAATTATCAGGGTGGAAAGGGGGTGAGAAACCATCTTTCCCTGTAGTCCGCACTCTATTCCTAGGACATTTCCTCGCTTTTGGTACCAGCCATTGTTACAGGTACTGCAGTAGTACCAGTGACCTGAGCAGGCTGGTGCGCAGGAAGGGGTGAGCACAGAGCGTGGGCAGGCCAAAATAATCTCGGCATGGTTGGTAAAGCAGGGGCGGGGGGGAAGGCTGTGTGTGGGTGCAGCTGGAAAAGCTCAGCAAAGACATGGATTTGGGGGGAAGCCAGCTCCTGGGGTGTGAGAATTACAGTGCCATGTAAAATAAACTTTGGAGGGGGCAGGGGCAGCTGGAGTGCGACGCCAATGTTCACGTCTTCCCCTCTGTTTGAGCCGCAAGCCAAAAGTAACAGTCCTACTTCCGTCAGGCACCCGGTCCACTATCGTTCGCTCGTGCAACGTCTGCTTGCTGCTGTTTTCATTACCTCTACTGCATTAGTTCTTTGGATTGCCTTCCTTGCTGCCCTCATCACCAACTTTATTTTCTGTTCCTGCCATTACCCTCCCTCTGCTTTGTCCCTACCCCTCCCTTTTCCCTGCTTTGTTCTCTGATGCTTTTTACCCAAGTGGTCCGCTAATCAGTTTTTGTTATTAGTGATCCTAATGCATAGGGAGAGTTACTGCTGGGTTATCTCTGCAATCGCTTCCTGTGTCTTTTAAAAGATGGGTCCAGTGACAGCTTTCCTGTGCTCTTCTTACAGAGTAGCTATCTTGAATAATATTCCCTGCATATTTTGGTAGGAGTTCAGCTGAACTCTCTCTTTACTCCTTCCAGAAATTTGAAATAGACTTTGTCTGGTCCTGGAGATTTACTGCAGACTACATGGAAGGGCCAGAACTGGTGCTGATCTTTTCCACATGGAAACACTGATGCACAGAGTTCATAGCATGCGTGAATAAAAGTAGAGATGCTCTGTGAGCTTAAAAATGCCTCTTAGAAGACAGAGTAACTAATATCGGTTTAATCCTAGAAGCTGCTGCTCAGAAGGCTGCCCTGATACAAGAACAGAAGTCCTGGATGGGCCAGGATACAACATATTGCAGAGAATCCATTATAAAATGACTACTGTTAAGCAACCTCCTGCCTTAAGAGACAGATCTATGCATGTTGACTAGAGTTATTAGATTAATGTATTTTTTTTTTATGATCACCTGCACTTGAACTGTTGTCTAGTGCTGGTTATTGAGTTTAACTTAGTGGTGGCTGGAGTCCCACAGGAGAAAACTGTAAGGTATCCTGGGGCAGATTTCTAGGGCTGTTTACTCACTGTGCCAGAAGCCAGCTACACTCACACCCTCTCTCTGCCTTCAGGGCCATCAGCTGTCTAGCAAAGCCTCTTGCAAGGCACAGAGCAGAACCAATGAGCTTCGTAAGATTTCAGCTGGCTCCACACAGGGCCCGCCGAGGTGTCACTGCATCCTGGGATTGAGTGGGACAGTGATGGTGCACATCTGTCTTGTCTTTCTCCATGGTGTAGAAGAGTTTATCACCAGACCTGTGTGCTGCGCATACACCTGGAGCCAGCCAGGGTTCAGCACAGCCAGGGTCAGCAGTGGACCTGAGCTGATGACTGCTCTCTGGCTCCACAGCAGTGAGAAACAGCCCAGAGACCACGCACAGCTCTGCAGTGCTGTCTGCGCAGCTGCAGGTGTCTGTGCAAGCTCCCTTGCAACCACCCAATACAATGTCTACTGGTTCGTTGGTTGGGTTTTTGTTTTTTCCCTATGACACACATTCCCCTTCAGGAAGGGCTGTTTTATTTTACTATTTAAAAATGACTTAAGGCCACTAGTCTTTTTTATTAGACACTAACACTAGATAATTACAATGTAAACCTAGCAGCTCACTCAGAGGGGAGCTGTGCCAGACAGACCTACAACCACAGCTTTTCTGAACTCTTCCCTTGTTCTAGGAGCAGACCCTCGATCCCCTCTGAAACCGCTGCAGTTCCTGCAAGTTGCCCTTTTCTCATGCTGATTTTACACCACATTCGAATAGATCCCAACTCCTGCAGCCATCCTGCAGACTTATTTTACAGCATAGCAGTCTTTGGATAGCAACCTCCTCTTACTGATTGCGAATTTGGTTTAAATTTTGGAAGACTTTCATAAACACTTGCATTGTGGTTTTGTTTGTTCGGGGTTTTTTTGTTGTTGTTTCCTTTCTGCAAAGCATTAAGACTGTGTTTATGAGCAGCAGATAGACTGGCACTAGTTCTTACCCCAGTAAAGTTTATCTATTGCCAAATAAGCATAAACATGCTCATACTAGGGAAGAAGTGTTCTATACCTTCCGCCTTCCCAGAGTTTTATCTTGGGGGGGGGGAAGAAAAAGTCCTTGCTGTAAGTTTGGTAGGTGTGTTGTGGAACCAGCCAGAAAAGTGTTACTACTTAAACAGGGAAGGCAAATGAAGAGTTTCCTCTTGAAAGTTATGAACTTTCATATAACATGAAAGTTATCAACTTTCTTTGCAGGCATAACGAGTCCTGAGCCGTGCAGTCCTTGTGAGTGCAATCAGACAGGAACCTTCCGGGGCAGTGTCAAGCTCAGCAGCTCCATCCTAACAGCAAGCAGCCTGTTTCATATTTTGCTATTATATTGCAACAGATGCTACGTTTAACTTTTCACTTCTCTTCCAGCTGTTGAGTTTTTAAACAAAATCTTTATTGGGCTTAAAAATACTAGTCAACTAGTCAGGAACTAGTAAACAATTAGAAAACCGTCCCTCACCCCTGTATGGCCCTCATTTGTGAGGCACCTTCCCCTTTGGCAATAATTTAACTTGGTGAATCATTATATTATTGGATGCACCAAATTTGACATGATCCTGTGTCTGGCTTGGAAAGAATTTGATTAAAAATAATAAAATAAATATAAATAGATGAACATTGGATAAACAGCGGTGCTCTCATTTTGCGCTTCTGAAGGTCTGTGTTTCCAGCATGTCATTGGAAAATACAGTAGCAGGTTTAAAAGAGAAAAAAAGATGGGATTCTCACATCAACATTTTAAGGGACTTTAAGAAATGCCAGTAGATATTTCAGATTCCTAGTACAGTTGTGAGTGCTGGTAGTATCGTAAGGGGATGACATCCTAGCCAAAGCCCTCCAGATAGTCTTACAGAATGGCAAGAACATACTAGCAATGACGTCCTCCTGCCCTAGCAGGAGACATGGGGTCTCAGGGATGCCAACAAAGTGAGAATACAGTGCAATTTATGTTAGGAGTGTAATAAATTTTGATGGGTCCAGAAAGGTCTAGATGAGCAGGCAATGCACATGGATCACATGGGAGCAGGGAGATACTCTTCCCCCAAAATGTAAAGCAGAGAAGTAAGCATAATGAAGCATTTAATTTTTCATTTAATAGAATTAAGAGATGAACTTCTTTCCAGATTTACAAATATTACAGAGTTGGTGATTTGTGTTTGATACAGTAATGTTATTTGCTAATTATTTTAACATTGTCCTAAGATAATTCATAGTTCTTGAAGCTGCTACCACTCGTATACGAAGAGCTATAAAGTGCAACAGCTAGTACCTTAACTAACCTAATCTAGTTATCTTGATGTAATTACAGAAGATTTGAAAGAAGCCTGATACTAAGCTTCTGCATTAGAAGTACCATTATGTTTAGCATCCAGTTTCATCTACAACTGTCACTTGTGGGGTTTTTTTAACACTGATTTTCTTCAGATATTCTACTGTAAATGGTCACAAATAAAAAGCTTGCCTTTCAATTTATCAAGGTCCTGTTTTCAGTCCCTTTATCCTCTCCTTTGGTACAGAAAGGATGAGAGCGTGCTCTTCACAGCCTCTATTCTGTAAACTCCGGTCTGCTGTCCCACTATTTTCAAGTCTCCTGTGGGTGACCAAATTCATTAAGTCACTGAGGCATCATATATTTGCAGGTGGATGTGGGTGGATGCTATGACAAGCAAGTTAATAGGTACTTCTTGCATGTACCAGAAACTTTACCATTGCAAACCGTCAGGAGCTCTGGAGTTAGGCATCAGCTGACGGGGCTGGGCAGGGGGAGGCCCAAGGGAGAAGGAAGCTGGGTAGGGGTTGGGGATTCCAGTTTGGAATTTACGTGAATTTCAGCATCAAATTCCTTCCTCAGAATGAGCAGTCAGGTTCCATTCTCAGCCCTCCTACCTTCTTGGCGTGTGGCAATTCATTTGTCCCTCAGTTTCCCTATCGGTGAGATACAGAGAGAATACTCACACATCCTGGTACAGGTCTTTCACAGCAAAAGGTAAAAATACTTGTCCATCTGTCCGTCCGTCCCTGCACTAACATTTCCTGCAACAAAGCCTATAGGAAAAATCATGTACATTCAGAGCAGGTTAATTTACTGAAACCACACATGTAGAAATTCCATTTCTGGAGATCTCACCTGGCGCTTGCTTTCTTATTGCTCCTGTCTTTCCTAGTTCAGGGCAGGCATTGTTTGTGGGCACGAAGAAGTCTGAAGAAACACAGTGAGACACTCTGAAACATCAGACCACAGCACACTCCCTTGCCCGGACACCCCCAGGCAGCTGTGTTTCAGTCCCAGGGCACTTGACCCGCTTTAGTTTAGATAACGTGCAGTGATCTTCCTCCCCTAAGCTCGGTGACACGTTTACAGACACAGCCTTTCTGTCGGTCACCCCTTCATGTAAACGGGACTGCACAGCCCACCGACTCCACAATACCAGCATCAGGGCCAGCTTTCACTGATCCTAACAGCTTAAGCTCAGCCTTTCTAGGTAGTCCAGCACAGAGGCATTGTCCTAAGTATTATGGTTGAAAGTGCATAAGGGTTCCAAAGTGTAGTTATTTCTGGCAGGGACCCAACAGCTAAACAAAATTAACTTAACCACTGCCCCTTCTCTCATTGCTTCTAACCTTTGGGCAGATCTTTTCAGGAAACCCTGAAAAGGAATTCAAAACCCTAAAGGAGACCTTTACCTTTTTTTTCCCCCTCTTTCCTCTCCAGAGTCACAGACTTTCTCTGCCTATCCAAGAGGCTTGGAACCCAGCCAAGCCTCTTCTAAGCTGGCCGATGACAAATGCCCTCTTCCGTTTCCCTCGCTCTTCCATTCCCCTTTATCGACTCTGTTAGATGGTCAAAGACCCCGCCTGGTTACCAACCCACTTGCCAGATCAGTTTTCTCAGTTTGATGCCTTTCTTTGCAGACTTGTCAGCCCACGGGGACTGGCTCAGCGTTCTTAACTAGCACAAACGCTGCACGTTCCTATATACGTGCATACAGATGTATCACTTGTTCCCTATTCCTCGCTCCGGGTGACCGTCTGTGGGGACAGGCTAATAACCAAGATCTAA
>NW_008824338.1:7632247-7651518 GCF_000699105.1 Pygoscelis adeliae
CTGCATCGTTAAAATTCTACTCACTGATATATTTTTAGGAAAACCATCTCTTGGAATAACAGCTCATCAATTTGTTTGTTTGTTTGGGGAAAGACATGCCAGAAGATAATGGATACCAGTGAAGAGTAACAATTTTAGATTTGGATCTACTGAGATTTAATTGCAACAGAAGGCAATGTGAATTAAAAGTGACCTTGAATTGATAAATGTGTGCTAAAACAAAATAAGTTTATTAGCAAATAATTTTAAAAAGTGAATAGTCTTTAAAGATGCTAGGTATAAGAGGAAAACTAAGGGAAGCAAAAGTCTGCTGTTAACAGAAAATAGTAAGTATGATACACCTTCTTGCTTCAGTCCTGGCAGAAAAATATGTGACTTATAAAAATGTATTTTAACAGGAGAATACAAGCCAGAATAAGGGAAGAGCAGTGGTTAGTAAACATGAGATAGCTGAGATCTGACAGGACTGGTTCAAAGAAACTAATCAAGGTTATCACGAAGCATATAGTTGTTAACCCTGCAGATGACAAGAACCTAGAGTTCAGAAAGTTCAGCAGCAAGGCGGTAGGCATACTAGCAGGAATCTGAAGAAAGCAAAAAAAAATTATGACCGTTTAAGAAAGTATGATCTTAGGAAAGATTAAAAGGCCCAGAAGATTAAAAAGAGGCAAACATTTTTTTTTGCCTTTATAAAACAAGGAAATCATGTCAGTTTAAATTCAGTATCTCAAAGATGCTGACTTGTGTCAAAGACCTCAAAATCACAACTGATCTGCAAAGAGCCATGGGGGGGGCGGGAGGCAAAGCCCAGCTAGCCCAAGTTTGTTGAGAAGAATCTGTGTAAATAGTCAAACATCCTCCTTTGGCTGGAAGATTAGCCTAATTAAAAACAGGGGATATAGAGATGCAAACAGAAGAGGTTTAGAAATAATTTTGACAAATCTCTCACATTCAAATCTCAGAACAAACTCAAGAGAATGTATTCTAAATATGATGACTACATAGGCATACACATGCTATGATGGCACAAAAGGAGTTGAAAACTTACACTAAAAGTCTATTAAATAATTGGAATGTAACATAAGTTTATTAAAAGCAAAAAAACCTGCATGACCCCAACTAGGTCTGGGTTGCAAATACAGACGGAACTGAGTGTGATAAATTGCAAATGTGGTTGGGAATTATATTTCATTTGCGATAGACGCACAAAGCTCTATGTATAGTATTTGACCACTGTATGGAAGTTATGCAGCCAGGCAGCAACAC
Organism: Pygoscelis adeliae; assembly: GCF_000699105.1. Classification (NCBI taxonomy): domain Eukaryota; kingdom Metazoa; phylum Chordata; class Aves; order Sphenisciformes; family Spheniscidae; genus Pygoscelis; species Pygoscelis adeliae. Next base: position 7,633,514 of record NW_008824338.1, read on the forward strand.
AGCAGGGCAACATGGGCATTAATACCATAAACTGATGAGCTGGCAGTGTGACCCTATTGGATGGGCGAGAACTACAATCCTCATTCTGGCATGCATTAACGGGACTGGCACGGGCAAGAGAACAGATTAGTTCTATGCACCCAGGGAAGAAAGGTGATACACTTTAACACGGGGAAAGAATTAATAATCCAGCATGGTTTATGTTAAAAAGGTTGCTGAAGGTATATGGGAAGACTTCCAATATGCAAAAATAGTTGGTTAACTGTTCTAGTTAACGAAGACTCAATCTTAGAGGTAGCATTTTATATACGCACAATTTACAGAAGTGATGACGTGTGTAAGGGAAAGCTTTTTAAGCAATAACATGCAGATTTACTGCAAAGGGCTGTGCTGGCATGCTGTGGAATCTCCAAGATTCCAAAAGAATATGTATTTGACTCCGATGTCCTTTAAAATAGTATGGGTATAAGTGATACTCCCACACTACAGGATGGGTGGATTGGTCTCCAGCCAGTCTGTATGTTTCTAATTCTATGAGGTTGGTTTTGTCAGGGATTCTTTAGACAGAAAAAAAAGGTTTTCTTCTGCCCAAGTGGTTACCGCTCCTGTTCCATACTTGTTTGTTATATCCGCTATTAGTGTTAATTTTATCAGAAGAGTTGGAAAAATATGGAAAGTATGTAGAGTGGAAAAAACAGCTGACTGAAGACCCCCACACAACTCGCCCTCCCCTGGTGCATGCTCGCACGTCTCAGCGTGAAGCGCTAAGAAAGGCAGAAGCAGCAGTAGCAGGATGCCTGCCTAGCGAGCGCTCGGCTTCCTGCGGACGGCTGCACGCCACGAGGCTGTGAAGTACTTCTGGCCAATCCAGACTGGCAGAGTGTCTGCTGTATGTCAAACTAACCCACAGCGCAAGAGATGCATCTCTTCCTTTGCAAGGCTGTTAGCCCGAATTACCTTGCTGCACTAAACGACTAATTTTGGTAGCAGTAGAATTGATGTACATTATTTAATCAGAATTTACAGAATAAAGTGTATGTTATGGTAATACTTTCTCAAGTACTTTCTCATAGAAAACAGGAATTGCTCAGTAATGTAAAAATTTCAGTACTCCTGCAAAGTTGGGCCTCATTACAGCATTAAAGAATATTCCTCCTAATTGCAGTAAACAGTACTCTTCCAAAAACATACCACACATTACAAGAACAAAGTCCGCTGCCGCAGTCTAATAACTGCAGATGAGAAATACCGGCAGCATTCTCCTTTGTATAGCTACATTTTTATTGTTAAAGAATGAATTTAGTGTTTTAGCAGTAACGGAATAAGCAATTAAAAAGTTAAACCCAACAGCTAGGGCATTTGACATCTTTTATGAAGTCACTGGGATAATGCCAGTGTTTGGCTATACCTCACCCTTGAAGAAAAGCGTAAGCCAGGAAACGGTATTAAGGTTTTATGATACTCCAGAGATTAATTATTCAGCTATGACAAACGACATTCAGGAAGGCACTGCTCAACTCTTACTCTAACTTGTTATTCTTGTTTTATGACTGCATCTTCAGCGTGAAGATTTTCTATTGCTCCCAACTCACCCAACCTGACTATGCCACTATTCACGTCTAATTTAAAAGACAAATACCAAAGACAATCCAATTTCTATTCTGGGTCAACAGCATGCTGACACAAAGCCAGGAACACACAGTAGCGCTGTGCTCTACTACTTATTTGCAGTCAGGAGGGTTCCATCAGCTACGAGCTGGACTGACCTGAATAATGAAAGCTTACAGCATACGCGTAGCCTTTGCTGTTTGCAGTCCCTAGCACTATTATACCGTCCGGTTGTGATGCCTGCTTTACGGAAGACACATGGACGCTTTCTCATTCCTCAGCTGGCCAGTGTGTGTAAGCTGATGAAAAGCTATAAGGAGGGTTTGCCTCATACTGCATCACCCTGTTGAAAAGCAACGTGATGATTCCAAAGAAAAAACTAAAATAGTCTGGTGGATATATATATATAAATATTTATTATCAGTTTAACTTCATTTTACTAGAAGTCTTTAAACAGTTTTTCTTTTTTGCCAAAATGTTGCATCTCTTGACACAGCGTCATAGCTTCCCTGCACTGGGAATGCACAGCTTACACTTAGATTCCAAAACGATCTATTCAAGATGAAGAACCTTCAGCTTTAGTGCACATGGAGCTATTCAGAGATTGGTAAAAAGACACCCCCCCCTTCCCCCTCTCAAATTAAGAGTCTGTTACAAAGACATTTCATTACCAAAAAGTGAATATACAAATGCTAAAAAAATGCTGGCTTGAAAAAGTGATTTCAGAATTTACTGTACACATTGTAACAATTTATTATATAAGCTGCTTCTACATGCAAGCAGATCTTACATTTGGTGTAAAACATTTATACACATTCTTTACAATTTGTACATATTTAAATGGCTGTATCAAACAACACTGCGCTATGGAATTTTGGAAGCGAACAACTAAGATTGGGAGGAGAAAAAGACAAGGTTTATAAAACGTGAACAAAACCCGTGACACTGAAAAGCATCTAGACTTAGGCTTAGTCTTGTTTGGTTTGGTTTCAGGTTATTCAGGCAGACCCAGATTTGCCTTCTAGCACACAAAAGTAACACCAATGCAAAACAGAATAAGGCAACTATTCAACCAGCAGGCTGTACCCGTCACTTAGAATGGCATATTGGTAAAATGCCTTTTAAAAAATTTTTATTTTTTGCTAAAAATGTGTATTTTCTAGGCACATTTTAGCAAAAACTGCATTTTGGCTTTTCTGCTTGCTTATGGCATGAAATGAATTACTGTAGTCGGTGCCCATTGTGAACAGGGCGGTGGCTTTTTTGTTTTGAAAAGCCCAGGCCTCAAATGATATTTCAGTAGTATGAAAGAGGACACCGGGCCACTTGATAAGAGATGATGATCAAAGCACAGAGTTTGTGTGATGATTAATGACGTTATTCAGTACTTTTGTCACCTTTTAGCTTGCATTAGAAGGTAACAAAAAGTAAACCCAAGCCAATAGGATACCATACTACTACATGAAGACCTGAGCTTAGTTGGAATTTGGGGACTTCTACTAGTTTGGGTTAGATGTGGCGGTGTCCCCTCTGCTGAAACACTTCAAACTCTCAGAGGGGTAAGAGGGAACCTGGCCCTGTACAGCACTGAGGAACACCAGTGCCTTATGGCATAACGTCGGGCGGGCGTCAAAGTGCTGGTATGGAAAACTGTTCTTCACACCTTCCTGAATGGCTCTTTCCTTGTTTGTACTTTGTCTTTTTATACAGTGCATAGCGAGAAAGAGAGCCTGACATAAGCTCTGAGGTGTTGTGCCACAAGTACAAGATTTAGTTAGAAGATAAGAAAGAATGAATGATATTTACCAGAAGTCATAATGGGAGCGGTATGCCATGGCTGCGTATGGGAAGCAAAACTTAGAACAACGTGTTCGTTCAGGAGACTATCACGAACATGTACCAGAAACATACACGAATATAATTCCTCCTGGCTACTGAATCTCTGGAGAGCTGAATTGAATATAATGAGTATTAAAGTCATCTTCTCAAGCTTGTCTGCTTTCCCTCTTTAAAAAAAGGTATAAATTTAACTCTGATGTTCATTAAGAGTTTTTGGAAGAACATCTGATAGACGCAAGTCTGCATGAAGTCCATGGCAACGTATCAGTTTGATAATTTAGATCCCTAAACTGACAGCATTATGTAGCTGTTTTTGTTTAAATAATGTTACAAATGGGAGAGCATTCAAGATAAGAGAACCCTAATCTTATGATTTAGGCTGATGAAGTAAAATTTTAAATATTTTTTTTTTTTTTTTTTTTTTACAACTGATTTTTGCTGTTGTTGGGGTTTCTTTTGGCGGGTTTTTTTGGCTGGCAAAGGCTAACAAGTTTTTATTGGCATTGCCCCCAAATCAGAAAAGCACTTCAGAATTGTTCTTTATTGTTGACTACTCCTTATTCTCTACATCACAGGAAAGCGGCTGAGTGCCTGCCTCAGCTTCTGTGCAATCTGAAACAAAGAAACAGAACATATTTAATATGTAGTCACTTTATACTATGCAGAAATAAGATTGCAGGCTAAGAAATTAAACAAGTTGTTCCCTCATTTTCTGAAAAACTGCAGTTTTCACTGCAGATTTTGTATATGTAGGAGTCTCAAAGCATTCCATTATAAAGACTTTTCTTCTCATATATACACTTTTCTGCCTTGCTCATTTTGTGCTTTCACCGCTCAGGTTGTGTTGGAGAAAGTATTGTAGGCAGGGCTGTCATCCTGCCTATTAGGTCATCAAGCACTGCACTATGCAGGAGGGCTACAGGAACAAAGTCAGACTTTTCATGAAATCCATTTCTCTGCTGAAACAAGGCCACACATCAGAACAGAGCTCCTGGGCTCGCCCCACAGCTCTCATGGTAGCCAGCACCCCACGTGTGAACATGGATCTGGTCCCTGTACTGGGGCAGAAAGGATTGGTACAAGGAGACTGGTAAGGCTGCAACCAGAAGAATTGGGATAGAGTGGACAAGGGACTGAAAGAAGGTAAGGAGAAACCTACGCCTAACCCCATCAGATGTGTCAGAGAAACTGAGCAAGGTGACCTGATGGGGGACCTGAAGTTCTTATCCACTGAAGAGACCTCTGAAGCCCCACTGGCACCTTTTACTGCTGTGAAGGGTAACCAGTTGCTTACATTACTCCTTTAAGTGAGAGAAGTCAGCTTCCAGCACAAACTCACAGGTTTTACCAGCATATCACATTAGAAAACTTGTTCTCAGGTTTCATTTAAAAAACCATAAGGAATACATGCGTAAGAACAATTTTAAATGAGAACTAAGGTTGTAGGTCAAGTGCTCAGGGTTAATAAGTCACCTAAACCACTCCAGTCCCCCCCGCCCCACACTTGTATACATCAGGCTTTAAGTCACAGAAGCTTCCCTTTGTCCTCCCATCCTATGGGAGGGAAGTTTCATTCAAATGGTTTATTGTTGTATTCAGTGCAGCAGGTCTTTCTTACCGCATATCACAGAACTAAAATTCTTTGTAACCTTAGTGCTGGCATTGGGGGGGGAAAAATCAAGCTGTCAACAATAATGTTTCTCAAGACTGGTTTTTAGGTCTAATATGACATAGTCATATATGTAAGGAATAGTATCTATAGGAAAATATCATTTTAACTCATTCTTTGTCCTTTCATCTTTTATACGTACGATTCTTCAAATATCTGCTCTCTGGGAGAGGCTCATACAAAAAGATGATTAAATACTGTCAGTATTTCTTATAAAAAGTAGCAGCACAGTATGTGCCAGGAAAATGGCACTGAAATACTACATCTTACCGTTTCATAAAACTGTGCCTGCTGCTCCAGATACAGACGAATGACACTGTTGTAGTCATAAATCCGGTTGCTGTGGAAGTGATTCATCTCAGCTGCAATTAGACCCAGGAGGCAAATTATTTAAGAGAAGCATTTGTAATTAGGAACAGTTTCACTCAGTTCAGATTAGTTACTGTGCAACAAGCTCAGTGTCCAGCCCTACCAGCATAGTTACTGTTCTCACGCTTCCACAACCTGTTTTGCCTGCAGCACTCAAGTTATGATGGAACTGTTCGTAAAACTGGTAGGGTGTCAATTACTCACTGCTAAAATACGGACAATTCCTGGATAAAGCCAGGTTCTTGTTACAATACTCAGGTGTACAAAGATTTGATAAAGAATACAAGCAGGATTTTCTTCTACTGAGGTAACTGCTCTTTCCTGAAGTGTTTCCAACAGAATTTGGCTAGGACATTCAGATTTCCAAGAGTATAGATATCAAGTTGTAAGCCACAGCTGCAAATATTTAGCTCAAAAAAAAGATACAGCCAGTAGTGCTTGACTCATTCTTGACTGAGGCTGTTTCAGTAGAAACCTGAGAAACAGCATTATTGAATCCATGACACCTTTCACCACTTTCTGCATCTCTTGTCAGATCACAGCTTATGGCTGAAATGAAAAGTTAAATATATTTTGAGATACCAATAGAGGGAGAAGAAGTATTCTAGATTGTAAAAGTCATCCTAGAGGTCTATTCCACTTATACAGCACAGTTCTCTTGCATCACTGTGACCAGGAAGAAGGAGGGGGTGGGGAGTTTTCTTTTTTGATTTTAAAATCATTTTTGTGTGCTGCTCTGACTTTGTCCTGTAAAATACTGAGTACTCTCGGCTTTAAGTCAGCTAAAGAAGATGCAACTCCCTCAGCAATGAGTAGTCCGGAGAAGAAATTCTAGATTGTAAAAGTCATCCTAGAGTTCTATTCCATGATGACCACTTATACAGCACAGTCCTCTTGCATCACTGTGACCAGGAAGGAGGAGGGGGTGGGGAGTTTTCTTTTTTGATTTTAAAATCATTTTTGTGTGCTGCTCTGACTTTGTCCTGTAAAATACTGAGTACTCTTGGCTTTAAGTCAGCTAAAGAAGATGCAACTCCCTCAGCAATGAGTAGTCCCACTGAAGTCAGTAACAGGATGCACTGAAGGGCTTGATATCCTGCGGGACTGAGCCCTGACTCCTCACTTCCCGGTTTTTCAAGTGCAGTGGGCTACGTCTCATATTTATAACATCTCTAACCTAGAGAGGAAAAGGTTCATTCAAAGAACATCCAGGAAATGAAATCTTATCCACAAGAACATAAATCTCAACTGGATCATGTCTGACTAAACCATGAGTCAGCACGTGATGAACTGCTTCCTGCACCAGGGCCCATGCTTTTTCTTTGAACCATTATCGCTTCAAAATGAAAGAATCGGGCTGGGGTGGTTGGTTGTTGGGTTTTTTTTGTGGTTGTTTTTTTTTTTTTTCTTTAATTGCATTTCCAAAACATGTATCTTTTGCAATAGCAATATGAGATTTGAAAGAAAACAATAGCAAAATAACTGCAGTTTTAGGAAAACCTAAGCAGGTCACAGAGGAGGAAAAAAACCCCAAAACATAACCATGCCTAGCTCTTATTATTACTCCTGATAGAACAAAGATTCTGTTTCAAAGTCTGTTACTTAAGAGATGTCCTTCAGCAGTCTACAGCATTGCCATTTAGCCCAAAATTTGGCTTACCTTGTAGTGCATAAGCCATGGTGCTCACACGTTTCACCATGTTCTGTTTGTCTTGTGGCGTTATTTTACTGGTTGCAACTAATTTATCACTTTCCTTCACTTTTTCTATTGCTCCCTGTAGAATGCAGAAAATTAAAGAGTGTAGTCAACTTAAAGGTCTTTATAGTCATCTAAAATGCTACTGGCCACATTTTGAGCTTGCACACTATACACATACACACACAATGACCAATTCTGCCTTCCCACATTTTCACCCAAAGTTTGTTATTTCACTCTATTGCTTTCAAGAGCCCTGACAGCTTGCAAAAAGTGACTTCAAACACAGGCATGAACACAGTCCCTAGAAAATTGAGTTTGGTAAAGGCAATAATACACAAGGATATATACAGAAAGGACAAAAGGACCAAGTTTCAAAATACAGCTGACCAACACAACAGACATCCAAAAGCCTCAAACTATCAAATGCCTGTAGAACCTTATTTGTACATTATACAAGATGAGACAACAGAAACTGTTTTCCAGGAGACTACAACTCATTGCAATTTATAACTTTCAATTCAGGAAAATCCTTGCGTCACATCAACAACAAGCATAAAAAGAAATGCCTCCCCCGTCACAACATATTTGTGCCAAACAACATTGAAGAGAATCTATTGACACATCTCTTGGCAGTAGGCTTATGTTTCAAGTTTTAAAAACATTTCTTCTCCTGTTATGGTATTTTTCCCCAAGGATTCTGTGGGATGAGGGACTGTAAGTGTCCTGAAGAGAGAATACACAAATCTGATATGCTTTTATCTTTGTTGCTCTCAGAAGTATGTTCTTGTTTTATACATTTAACACTTCAAGTGGTAAAAAAAAAACCACCACAAAAACACCACCCAAAAAACTTGTGTACTTGTTTAATACTTCAAAATTTTTAGTTTCCTGAAATATGTTACAACGGGCACATGAACATAAGGAAAACTCTAGGACCAAAAAAAAAAAAAGAAAAGGCAGAATATCCAAAACTACACACAATGCTAAATTTATTGTTTTATTATTTGATGGCTTTCACGTTACAGAGAACAAAGTGGTTGGTTTTTGTTGCTGGTGGTCGTCCCGTGTCATCGTCATCCTCCCCCATTCCCCCCCCTCCCCCAAGTTAGCTCTATTCTCTATTTTTTAATATTAAAGAAACTTCTAGCCAGTGCATGATTATTTATCACGTATCAGGAAGCTAGCCATGTAAGTGTACACAATTTTTCCTACACTACTGGTATAGTTTAGCATCAGCTACCATGTAAGACTCAAATACTACAGATTTACACTACTGCTATTCACCACATTGGGACATGAAGTTAACCTGAAGAAAATCATGAAGCTTCTAGTGCTCTACTATAGCAGAAAGTCCTGACATTCATGATATTCTCAAATCTCGAGACAAGTTCTGGCTTCCCTCCTCTCTAAGTACTTTTTATTTTAAAAATCAACATGCCAGTTTCACAGAAGCTTTCAGTGTTTCTGGAAGCAGGGGCCAGGCTGCTGCACAAATGCAGTGTACCATACCACCGCTTTTGTTGCTGCAGATCTTCCTACTGCCCAACGCTTAAAAGGAAAGGCCCCTCACATACCTTATGAGCTGCTATGATGTCAGGGAAGCAACCAAGAAATCCCTTATATTCATGATTTGTTTCCATCAAAAAGTGAAGATCTTTCTTCGGCTAATAAACAAAGTGTAAGCATTAGTAAAAGTATCTGTGGTATATTAACATCACAGAAAAGAAACTATGATGCCAAAAAAGGGTGAAGGGGAAAAAGGGAAGGAAAGAATAGAAAAAATCCAAACCAAAATCTTAATTGCTTGTTGCAAGTTTTTCATATTTAAAAAGGTCCTTATTAAAATATAAGCTCTTTGGAGTAAGGTACTGAGCACTAGTGAGCAGATGCCTCTGTTCTTTGTTTTACTCAACACTAGCTTATGAAGTGAGGGGTTTTGCCTCAAATTTTCACTGAAGAGGAGTTACCGGTCCTAGTAATAGCACTATTAAGCAGCAATCTCATTACATATACAGATATGTACCTGCACAGGTGCATCTCCTTAGTCACTGACTTAGAAAGCTGTTCTAAGAACTTCCAGACTCAACCTTGAGATCAAGAGGATCTGCGTTTTGGAGACTTTAAGCTTAATACACTAAACATCAATTTATGACTTGAATGCTGACACCAATCAGGATTTATTTAAGCTAGATTTTTACTGAAGCGGGCAATTGCATGTCAAGACAATGAAACGCAGCAAGATCTGGATCCTGTAGACATTTGGGGAATGCAGGAATTTGGGGAATACAAACCCTATCCTTGATTAAGTCTCATTCTTCTGTATCAGTAATGAAGACAGCTCACTGACATCAGAAAACAAACACATTTAAAGAGGCAGTAATCATTTTAGTATTTTAGAGACCAGAATGTGATCTTTCTGATCCAAGAGAAATGCCCTCCTATCACATCCCCCTTAAGTTGACACATAGTAGAAAAGAAGATGAAAGTGCATTTAAAAGTATTAATAGCAATTTCATTTGACTGGCTGCAGCACTAGCAGTTATGTTTTAACAGAAAAGAAAAAAAGAAAAGTCAGAAGTGATCCAAATAGGCGATATGCTTGTACACACTATGCCAATGCATTCATAATACTCCTACCTGATCTGCTACAAGACTGGCGATTTCTTCATAGGTTTTTCCTGCTTCTGTTATTGCTCCATTGAGATCAGATTCTCCTAAAAGTAAACATCAGTGTTCAAATTACAGTAAGTCAATTGCAGTAAGAAACTTGCCTTGATTCAAGGCAAATATCTAAAATAGCTTATTTTACAATAATAAACGCCTAGTCATCATTTTATAACCAGCAGTAATAAAGAAGTTAGAAAAATAATAGTAGTTTTTATACCATTAAAGAACAAAAACTCTGGAGATCTTGTAGAAAATGAAAGCTAAAGGGACCACGTAAACACTGTTCTACCATAATACTACATTATTCACTTCTGCATTTCATAATTATATGTAGTTTAAATGCACAGGTATTCCCCCCCACGGAGCAACAGGAAGCCTACCAGAAAGGGGGGGAAGGGAGAATGAGGAAGGTGACACTAGAAGATAGACTAACAAAGCCGAAGAGACACCTGCTGTTCTGATTTTTAGTAAATTATTTTCATACCTGATAAGCAGTAAATTCTCCACGATGCCCTATGGAGCAGTGATGGTAGCCCTAAGCTCTCCAACAGTCCTGGACCGTAATTGTTAGAAGGTCAGAGAAGCAGAAGGAGGGCCAACTAACTTTTTTCCTTGCCAACAAGATTTCTGACCCTTTAGGGAACTCTCAGATATTTTCAAGCTCTGTAAGAACTGCTGCTTTTGAGATAGAGTTTCTTTCATCATCATATGAAATAGATCAAAGGGCCCCACAAACTACACTTAAAAATACAGACATCACCACAAATCCTAAGCTAGACAACACCACAAGCGCTCATAACACTATTACTAGCAGGACATGGCTATGTGGGACAGAGATGGAAACAAGCCTTACATTCTTGGTTTTTTCAGGCCACTTCACCTTCCCAAAACACCACAGGTTTTTTCCATCCTTGTTAGCTTCTCCAAAGCATGTAGTCAACAGTACGAAAAGCAAATTGAGGCAGAGAAAGGGGAAGGTATAATTTGCAGATATCTGATATCAGTTTAAGAAAAAATGATTTTTCTCATCCTTTCAGACATGTGTTGGTATTAGGCAGCAGTTAGTCTTTTACAAGCATTTTGACTTATTCCATAGACATTAATCAGTGACTTAACTGAAAATTACCAAACACTGATTTCATTAATGATTCATTTGAACATTAAGGTACCTTCTTTTACTACAACATATGTTAGATCTCTAATCTATGTTAGAGATTTATTAGATAGGATTCCTTCATTTTAGCATGTCCTAAAGGAAACAAGGTAATGACTGAATGTTGCTTCAGTTCTATCAATCAATTCTTACTTTCCATTAGACTGGTTTCATAAAGCCAAAAGCTTTGAGGGAAAGCTACTGATCCTAAGAACTAGTAAGTCCAGCAACACAAACACTGCTAAAGAAATAATGTATTTCTCCTATTTGAGCCTGTCTGGATAAAATAAAAATAAAAACAACATGAAATCCCATTGTGAGATCTAAGAGGTACATAATTCAGAAGATGTCTTCACATTGTTGTAAAACAAAAGCATTTCAGGGAGATCAATTTCATTATTTCAGGTAGACTGAAATTATTTCAGAATCCCCCATGTCTGCTCAGAAGCAACCTTGAAGCAACTGCTGCTTAGGCAACTGACTCCTAGATTTTGGGACAAAACATGGTGTGGCTGTAATTACAGTCAGAAGCCAGGTTGGTCTAGATGTTGCTGTTCATTTCATAATGCCATAAAAGATGATGACTCTTCCTAGCTGAGCAAAAATAAAGAGGAAGAGTATGTATATTTGAGTAGAAAGAGAAAATCCTCCCCTTTTGTGCAGAACTCACTCAAAGGACCTTCATAGATTGGAGCTCCTACGAACCTAGACAAACCCTCCCAACGCCTATCCTGTTCCGTTTGGGGGCAGCAGGGCACAAAGCCAGCTTGTAGAAGGCACAGGGTGCATTACGAGTTTCTACTACCAGCAGAGGCATTCACACTCCTCCAAAAGAAGGGCTAAGGGATAGTATATTTAAAAGTTGTTCCAGAGAGTGGATCCCGACAACAGGCGGGCACACAAGTGGTAGAAGAATATCTGCATCTCCTCACACTGCGTCCTTTTCTTCTACAATCTCTTTTTCAGGTAGTTCCAGGGCAGCCTTCAAGAGTCAGATTTCATCTCTAACCTGCCGCACCCTCCAAATTCTAATACACATTATCAGCAGTGTCATGCCATGCTCAGTCGGTCACTCCCTACACCAGGCCACCTTGTCAGAGATACGGCATGCACCCCACATGCTCACCCATCAGAGTAACTTGAATTCCAGCAGCGGATTGCTCCCAATCACTGTTGGCAGCATGGGTTTTGGTCAGAGTTTTGTTACTTGGACAAGACCAAGTTTCCAGCATTCTCAGCTTCTGAACCGATGCAAAGCTGGGAATGGGCTTCTTAACTCAAGCGGTGAAAGCTGAGCTGGGTCTCAGTGCAAGGATATACCAGGATGTCAGGAGTTCTTTAATCAATGGAAAAGCAGAAAGCCCCACATGCTGCTGACATTTATAGCAAAATTAGGGCAGGGTACATCACATATATCCCCACGAGAAACAGAGAGGGCTTAAAAGCATTGACTAAAGATAGTTGTAAAAAGACCAGTTAAAATGGCCAGTAATATCCTACAGATATTTTACCCTAACGACAAGAAGAGACTGATATTTTCATTGATTTACAGGCCTGCCTGCTATCATCGGGAGATGAAGGAAGATGTAAAACTATGAGGAGTCTTTTGGAGATGTTCAGCAGAGCATCTCTTAGCAGTTCAACTGCTTGGTAAATGCCAGTGATTATCACCTCTGAGGGAACATACCAGGCATATTGAGGGAACTAATATTCTGTAAGGCTTGATTAGGGCAGCAGATTTTTTTTTTTTGTCAAGAAGTGTTTTTGTTTTCTTTTCTTTTCTTTCAAAGCATGTTTTAGAAGAATCCAGGAATAGGAAAAAGATCAACTTTGATGTATTAGGGAACTACTTGTGGCAAGATTTTTCTTGACAAATACACCTCAGACTGATAACATTCAGCATGCAAGCAGCTTGGAAGACAAGATATGCCTGTTGCTAGCTGGCAGGATAGTGAAACTTGCAGTGAAACTTGCATGTAACTGCCTAAGAAAATTCCTGAGGGGTGATGTAGGATTAGGAGATCTTACTATGGTTGAATGGCATACCACAGCCATTCACATTTTCTTAATATAGGAGAAAGACTCGCCCAGATTTGGTGCCGCAAAAGAGAAGCCATGCTATTTAAGGCTGCGTTAATCTACGAGCATCATATGATGCAATAGGATAGGCAACATAGTGTCAGGCTGCAAGCCACTTCCAGGCGTATTCTGGAACTGTCCAATATGCATTTTTGGACCGCAGAATCATAGAATCATTTAGGTTGGTAAAGACCCTTAAGATCATAGAGTCCAACCGTTTATAGTATTAACTGACAGAGGAAAGATCTTGATCTGGTAGTACACGTCTAGCTGACCAAACCATTAAAAAAATGCCCAATTTTTCAGGAACAGATTAATTCAACAAATTTTATTTCACACATTATGGATGTAAATATTACATGACAGGCATCTGATTGTTCATGCCTTCTGAGAGTTGATATTGTCAGCATTATTTTTTATGCTTTTGAAATTCAAGAAGTTTCAGGGAAAGGTGCCAGCTTCAATGCTATCAGTAAAACTCTGCACAACTGATTTCATATTTTTGTGAGTCTCATCTAATTTTTCCTTTAGTTCACTTCTGTTTGTGGTTTTATCTCAATTATGTCCTTAATAGTTTTAAAGGTACCCTTGCCTCTGCAAATACTGGGGACAGATTCCTAATATGCACTGTGGCTGGCAACTAATTGATAAGGCTCATTTGGCAGCATAAGAAAACAAGCTTGAGTGAGTCAGATTAACAAGTGCATCTTGCCCAGTGCAATCTTAAACATTTTAGGCTGGAAATCAGAAAAGAAGGCAGTAGACATTCACCACACATAATAAGGCTTTGCAGAGCAAGCAGGCAGCACTGACAAAAGAGGTAAGGACAGTAGATACATCACATCCTAACTGCAAATGAACCAATTAACAGTGTATTCAGCATGTCAGAAGTCAGCTACCAGGAGCTAGAAACGTTGGTGTCATCAAATCAGTCATTGCAATCTTCAGCAGCCTATATGCTTAAACTTCCAGAACTCAAGTATTAAAACAAAAAACAAAAACAGAAACAAAAAAAGAGAGGATGAAGAGATTCAGCTCCCAACAGAAACTGAACTGAGTGCCTTTAAGTATGGCTGAAGGAACCATTCCTCTTTACCGATGGTCCAGAAAAATCATACCCCATACTCAGCCTAGCTAGTACTTCATTTAAGGAACAGGTCCAGTGCCTTCTTTTAAATATTGAGATCAGGAAAGCTGCATCCTATCAGTTTAAATCCAGGTCCTTATGTCTCTTGCATAAAGTCTGCTTAATCCACAGACCTGTACCTCAGGCAAACCATCAAATGAAATGGTACACCAACAGCAGGCAGGGCAGAGTGAGGGCAGCAGCAATGAAGACATTTAAAGCAACAAGTGCACTGCACTTATTCTCTCTTCCTGGGAACTCAAATTAAAAACCAAAGAATCACATATATTATTAATTCTGAAAAAAATACACTGGTGTACCAGTTATTAAAAAAGAACAAAATATGTGGAATCAGGACAAAGGCGTCAGTGGGAAGGGCATTTTCCTCAGCAAGATACTAGGGTGCAACCAGGTACAATTGGGCAAACAGCAAAGAGAAACATCCTTGCCTTGTTCCCAAGCATCATGGGATCTATTTTTTCATACCGTTTGAAGATGCTGGAAATGAAATTGAAGCTTTCCTTCGTAAGGTTGAGCTGCAATTTTGCATTTTAGCTTTAAGCCATACTGTTTTCCCTTTACCCTGGCAAAAGAACGTGTGTTATAGTTCAAGCAATTTTCAGTCCCTTCAAGAATTCTTGCTACAGATTGTATCTGGCTAGGATTTACAGTTTTCTAACCCATGCTAAGGGTACATAACTATGCAAATCCCCTACTTGGTTCTCACATCCAAAAGTAACATTTTACGCGATATGCTATGCTCCAATTCTAACTAAGCAGTCATCCTGTTGAAGTACAGGACAAAGATGAGAACAAACTACAGGGACTATGCCTATTTCCAATGTTACCAGCAGCAGAGAACCTGAGTTTCAAAAGTGGTTGCATTTTAATACATGGTTTACGGGGCAAAAAGCTTTAAGAGTACAAAGCAAGGGATAGATGAGTAGTCAGAGTAAGTACTGGTCAACTAAAAGTTCTAAGATGGAAAGATTTCAGGAAGCTTCTGTGCTATAACATTTAAGGTTTTAGAACAGAGCAATTTTGCTATTAAGTCTAGGAAAAAAAAAAACAACCCAAAAAAACATTTGACAAGAGAATCCCTGAGAAAATGGACTCAATTAGCTCCGTCTGGGATATGAGGAAATATTTTCCAGTTATCTGGAAAACATCAGCAGAACTTAACATATCAAAGCAGGATTTTATGTTTGACCTAAAGACTACATTTTAGGAGAACTTTGAGCAATTGATGCCTTCCTTTTCCCTCCCACAACTTTCACACCTAACATGACAGGCTCTATTCTGGGGCTCTTGAAGGAGAAGGAAAGGTGAAGGATAAGAAAAGGCTACAGTAGCCAACCCTCCAGCCCACATAACGGTATACAAAAGTCTTGTAATAAGTTTTCCATCCCCATGTGGAGTTGTTGTTTCATGAAGTAAGTCACACAATAGTTCTGTGACAGATATTTTCAAGGCCACATTTTCTCCCCTTTCCTTTGATATCACAAGAAATGCTACAGCATGTTTTGTCAGTCAGGTCAGTGACCAGGATATATATTAATGAGATCAAGATAAACTCCACTGCCACCATTAACCCACCACATGATTATACAGTGAGAGAAAACAAAATTGCAGACTAGAATATAAAAACCTCATAATACACACAGGGAAACAAGTTTTTAATTTTTTCCAGAATCATGTTTGACATCTAAAGTTCAAAGAGGAAAGCATTAAGATCTTTGGCAAAAAAATGTAGCAGGATGTAATTAAAATATCTTTTGTTAAATAAAGTACAAATGAAGCTATAGAAGTACCTTGGTATCCACTGGTGCTGAAGACCAGTGCCAGGCTCTGCAATGCTTTTCCTATCTTCTGGTATTCCTTGGGTAGTGCTGAAAGGGGGAAAAGGATAGGGAAAAAGAGGGAAACAGAAGCAAAAACCCACAAGGGTAAGTGAGACTAAATCTGCAGCATAACCAACTTGATAGAAGCAGATGTCAAAAACAACTAGCATTTACAATCACATTCTTACCCCCTCCCCTGCTACAGACGTTCCAAAACTGGATAAAGCAATTGCAATCTGGATTCTTGAAAGCCACAAGCAGTTGGGGAAACTGTGTGACTGCCATTAAAAAAAAAAAAAAAAAAAAAAAATCTCACTGAACTCCTAGCTCAGTCTTCCTATACATACAGTGAGATTTTTTTTCTCCCCCTCATGAGCAGACTTCATCCTCCTGGGGCAGGGGGGAGAGGGGAAGTGCTGCAGTGATATGGATAATAGATCTCATTAATATTTTGAGAGGGGATTATTATACAGACCTATAATACCTAAACTCTCCTCAAATAATGGATTTTATATTTAAAGGCACCAGAAACCAAGATTATCTAGGGATAAAAATTGATGCAAGTATCTGAAAAATAAAATTGTTTTTTATAATCTGTTTACTGAAAACGTATGCATAAATTGCTTCATCACAATGAAGTCAATAAGCTGTGATTTATGAGTGCATTCATTATTAACACTTTGAATACCATCACCCTAGAGGCCTAAAAAGTAATCTGAAAAGTGAAAGCAATTTTTTATAAGCTATCTACGCTAGCAGAAAAAACCCAAGTAGGTATGCTTTTAGTTGTCAAACATTGGTATTCAGAGGGTACATAGTCCAGGTAAATAGTTTTTTTAGTTGCTCTAGCATCCCACACAATCTGATTTTCACAGAGGAACGGCTTTGCGTGGTAAAAAAACCAACACAAAAAAACAAAACTCAAAAACCAACCCTCCAAACCGCATAATTTTATTGATTATCTTTGATCAAGTTCTTGCCCAGAAATTAGATTATTTATGACAACGGGTATTTCTTATACAACAGGTACCATTCAGAGTACTGGAGTTCTGTTACCAGCCATTAACTTGTTACCGAATTCCCAGTGGAAACTTCAGTGAAGAATGTTTGGTTTCTTTTCACTTGCATTTAAGAAGTTTCCACTGTCAGTCATTTTAAATATCATAGAATGGAATGCATGTAACTATTGCTCAGAAGTGCCAAAAATATTTCTGACTAGCAGTTGGGACTAGAGCTGACAGAGAACTTAAAACCTAAGAGACTACTGAAATTCTTCAGTTTTGCATGTCCTGATTTACCAGTTTCCTTTCTCTATTCAGTATGAATGTCTGGAAAGTTAAAAGTTAAAATTTTCAACACAATCACATCTGACTTACTGCATTTATGCTAATTAATAGCTCTAAGTATTAGAAGAGTCATTCCATACCTAAAGCACTAGTGTCATAAGTTTAGTGAGACTTTAGCAGTGAAGAAAATACTGAATTTCTACTGTAGGCACAAGTCACAGCCAGCCCTTAACTATGGTGGTTTTGATCACTGCTTCTGTAACTGCAAAGCAACGCTATTCTCCTCGTCTCATCTGAGGGACCTTATTCCTTCCCCTGCCCTCCGTTTCCCCCTCGGTATCATTTCCTAGTGAAGTGAGACCTGCACACTGTTAGAGCTGTGTCCTGTGTTAGACTATTTTTGACCAGCAGGAGGGTCAGTGATGTGTAGAAGGAAACCCTCTTATTCAAAGCGGAGAAACGTAAATAATAGGTTCACACCCTACAGATACTAAGGTCTAATGCAATCACTACCAGAAGAAACGGGGCTTCTATACTTCCCATTCCCTCCGGTCAGCCCCAAGATATTCAACTGCAGTGTTAGATTAGAAAGCAGCAAAGAGAACTCAGGAGATGTACTTACTCCCGAGTCTGGCAACAATGTTTTTTTGCTGGAGTTAAAAAGTAGCA
>NW_008824338.1:7651545-7657684 GCF_000699105.1 Pygoscelis adeliae
AAAGAAAAAAATGGAGGACATTTGAGGAGATGTATGTGATAGGTCTTTTGTCACCAGACACTACAGCCTGCCCTGAAGTGTTTCTTATTATGATCCTCAGCTGTAGTACCTGCTTCCTTTCAATAGCTGCCTTGTGGTGGCCACAAACACTGAACACTGCTGTGGACTAGGAAATTAGAGCCCAGGCAGAGTCATAGGGACTTGGTGTGAAGTTCTGCAACCCTAAATATCTGTGGGAAGGAAGAGACAAGATAGGAGAAAAAGAATTGGGCTAAAGATTAAGTTAGAATCAAGTTGGTTTTTCTTTTCCGTTTTTAAACTCATTTCATCTTTAAATCACTGCTCCTGGCATGCAAGAATCCTAAGTAAGGGGCTAATAAAATGCAATCATTTATGATTTCATCAAATAGACCGGTCGACTTCGCCCATGACACTAAAATGTAGATAAATGACAAATATATGAGAACCGGTCCAACAAGGGCTTTAGCTGGATTACTAGAATTATTTAACTTTTAACATTTTTAAACCTGTGGGCAGGGACCAGATATTTCTGTTATGAGAGAAAGAAAAAAAACTTGCACAATTCATACTCTCAGACACTGAAAGCAGCCAGCATGCCATACAATCCTCGTGATAATTTAGGATTTTTCCTTTAGTTTTAAGATGTGCCTTGAATTATAAACAACAAAAACGACAAAAAACCAAAACAAAACAGAGAAAAGCAACACAGAAATGACCGCTGAGTTCAGAAGGGACACTTACGCCCTGTACACCTCTTCCAGTGCTCTTGTCCCACTGTCAGCAGCTCTTTAACTCCATCATCCATTGCTTTGGTGAACCTACCCACTGCATCACATTTCTGTTCTCTGTGGCATTTGGAAAAAGCAAAACCAAAAAGCAGTTTGACAGATGCATTATGCTAACTTTCAATGCAATACTGAAATGTTTAGTAGTGTCAACTAGGTCTTAAAAAAAATAAAAATCAGAGAAATACATGAACTCCTTGAAATCTCTCTCATTTCACTGAGGTCAGAATTTCCTCTTCAGGTACAGGCATTTTTCATTTTATTTTTCCCCTTCTGTTAAGCATGTGGTACTGGACTATCATTCTTACTATAGTTATAGTTAGTTACCTTCAAAAAAAAAAAAAGGCTACTAGCAGAATATCCTCCCCAACGAGATCAGATAATAACAGAACAGCAAATTCTGATTTGAGGAAAATGCATCCCTAGAGCACTTAACACAAATAGAAGGACCCCCACATTGACAGGAAAGTAGATGTTAGAGTAACAGAAGTAGCAAAATTCATACAACAATAAACAAATATAAAGAAAATAATTGTTCCAGATATTTTATTAAAAGCCTAAAATAGGTGAATAAAAATTAATATAGCAACTCTTCCAGGGAAATATATATGCATAACTTTATATTATATTGACAATACCATTGTGTTCAGTTGTATTATAGAGAGGAAAAAAAAAGTCAGTGATGCTCAAAAGAGAATTATGAATTAGTATGTGCCTTTTTACCCTTCTTTAAGCATGTTTTCATGCAGCTATCAAAGCTTTCCATTAACACAGCACTGCATACACAGCACTGCTCTGTGAACTCTACAAAAGAAAACTAGACATATATTTTCTAATTTTCAATGAGCATTATTCAAACTGCATCAGATCTTACAGCCAAAGCCTGTATGAGACAGCTCTCACAGCAAGACGACCCTAAGTGACTCCCCAGAGCCAGGGCAGCAGCTCCAGCTGTGGCCCAACCACCTAGAGGCTCCCACCTCCCCACTAGCACCTCCTTCCTCAGCTGGAAACCCTACCCAAAGAGTTACTTGCACAGAAACAGAACCTGGGCTTTCCAAGAGGCCCTTGTTTTACTCCAATTTTCCCAGTAGCAAACCATCCTTTTTAATTTTCTGTACTTCATACTTTATGGTATCATGATCACAGAAAAAGTTTATGAATCACCACAGGGTTACCATCCTTT
The DNA here is from genome assembly GCF_000699105.1 of Pygoscelis adeliae. Taxonomy (NCBI): domain Eukaryota; kingdom Metazoa; phylum Chordata; class Aves; order Sphenisciformes; family Spheniscidae; genus Pygoscelis; species Pygoscelis adeliae. Next base: position 7,653,538 of record NW_008824338.1, read on the forward strand.
GATCAAAACCAGGATGACACAGGACTGCCAGAGTACTAGCAAAATTGTTTCAGTAAAGACCATCTTTTCATTGAAGAACCTAAGAACTATTAAGCAAGCTGGTTTGTCCACTTACAGGAGTAATGGCTTTCAAGACTATGTTCAGACACACTTTTTTAACAGCACCCTGAGATGTTCCCAGGCACTGGAACATGGCGTGGATGTCTGAGGTGTTACAGCCACCCCTGCAATGCTTGGAGATAGGCCCCCAGAACCACCTCAGGCTGCCAGCCTCAGCCCAGGAGCCAATACCCTCTGGGGAGTGTTCCCCGCAGACTGCTTGCCTGCCTTCACCCTGTTTGGGGACAAACTGTTTAGCAGAACACATGCTGGTTGTTCCCTGCCAAGGTTCTGTATATAGTACAGACTCACTCTCTCCTGCACCCTATGTACAAAATCGTCCCTCTGGTTCACCCATTTGGCTTTTATACCACTGGAATATATAAAACATCACTTAAGAGAAGTAGACAACTTTGAGATCCTCATGTTTGAGGTGGAAGTGACCTAAAAATGTCCATCTTTTTTACTAGTACAGAACTGCTACCACACAGCTATTATATGCACCTTAATACGCACCGCATCACTTGGATAAAGCCTGTGCTGGGCTATTTCCAGGTGTAGGTACACTACTGCTCTGCCACTATAAACACTGCTATCTAGTTTATCCAGTTTCAGACACAATACATTATGCAAGTTTATGTTCTACAACAGCAAGCAAAGCATGTCATGCATCCTACGTATCTTCTAAGAAAAATGATTAAGCCTAAAGGAGTGAAAAAAAAGGCTGCAGAGTAAATCCAGTCTTTAACTCTATGAAACCCAAAGGTCTACCACCAAGAAAACTATACATAAAAGAGTGTATGTATATATAACAAACATATCCATTTGCACTTCCAGAAGGATACCCCAAAAACGTAGTAACCCATTTAAAAATATAAAACATATATATAACATATATAAAACATAACTCCATAGGATCTGCCAGTACTCTACCTCGTCAACTAGTTTTGCATAAATCTTTTTAGGATCAGTATTCAGCCACTGAAGTCAGAGACATTACATGGAGTTCCACCAAGTTGGAGGGGTCGATATGAAAATCTCGTATTCAAACAATTTTTCAGCTCTGCCTTGATAAGTACCTCTTCAAACCCGTGAATATATGTGCACGCTTACTATTCTAGTTTCATATTAGCTCAGTATCTGTTGTATATCCAGATGCATAATGTCCATGCAAAAAGAAACCACCTTACATTTCTACCATGTCCAAGTCAGGAGCCTCCGGTTCCATTGTAGAAAAGATCAGGACTCCTACAGTTTCATCTTTTTCTGCCTTCCGCTTTCCAGTTTTCCACTCCTTGAGGAAAGAGGCGGGGGGAGGGGGAGGGGGCAGGAAGACAGAGTTTGACTACCACTGTTCATGCATCTTTAAGGGCATGTACTTAAGCAGTGAATGAAATGTTTAGGAGAACAGTTAATCAATAGACCACCCACAAATTAAAACCTTTTAAATGAAAGTTTCAGTGGGGCCAAGGTTTCTTAGTTTCCCTCCCTCCTCCTTGTGCACTTTGTTTTCTAGATTCTGGGGTAAACAGACCCTTCTTGTATATTACTGAAATACTGTGTAAGAGCAATTATATTCAGCTGTCTCTGCACATGTGATAGTGCTGATACCAGAAGCTACTCAAGAAGATCATGAGACCATTATGCAATTGCCATACTAAATTCTTAGTGGGAACAGATAAAAAGGTTAAAAATTCCACATGTATTGCAACATCTGTTCTGTTTGTATCAGTCCATAAGTTAGCTACTAAGAACTGCTGACTAGCTAGCACAATTACACAACTCTCCACTGGCCATCCAAATAGCACTTCACTAGGACTGCTACTTACTATGTTATTAAGCCTCTACTTACAGGATCACAGAACAATTCTGGTTGGAAGTGACCTCAGGAGGTTTGTAGTCAAACCTCCTACTCAAAAATGGTCGGCTATGACCATTACTCAGAGCTTTATCCAGTCTAAAAACCTCCAAGGATCATTTACTTTTTCAGCAAAATCTATGTGTATTTAGAAGTGTGACTGTTTTGAGGAGAAAGCAGAGTTTTCCTGTTTATTTCCTCATCAGTAGATACCCAAATGAGTAACAAAGCTCCAGTTTAGTCATGAAGAAACCATTATTTACTGAAGGTGAAGATATTAAAACCTCTTAAAAAAGCCTAAGAAAATGCTGGGAGGGGGCATGGGAATAAAAAAAAAAAAGGGCTGGTTATATCAGGTAAGACTGCACATAATGCTACTACAATCCATTCCAGTGAAAACTGTTGGGGGGGGGGGGGTCAGTTTTATAAATATAATACAGGATCATCCTAGATCTGCTACAAAGTAGCTTCTGTTAGCAAAGCAGTACCAATCAGAGCACCGCAGTAATTAGTAAGTCCAACAGACACAGATCGGGGCAACAGCCAAAAAAAGAGTTACGTATGTTCCTGTTCTGCTGGAGGACACAAACTGTCCTTAAAAGACTGGCAACAAAGCTACTTTAAAGAGCACATCTCTGTTGGAACCGCATATAGCATTTCACACAAGCAACTTTATGCCTCATTTTGATCAATCGGCTAAATCAGTTAGTAAACCCAGCAGTTTTCAGCTCATCACTACTGCCCACAGGGGAGCAGACAAATGAGAAGGCTACAAAGCTGCACTCTTAATTCGAAGGGGGATGGTGGGGGCGGGGGAGCAATTCCTCAATCCCAGTCTGCGTGCGAACTTTATTTCCTACCTTCTCATCTCGGAAATTGAGAAACTGCTGGAAAACTTCACTTTCTGAGACAACAGGATGGCGACACATCCTCGTCATCCAAGCTTGCAGTCTCTCCATACGCATTTTGATAAATTCTTCTTCAAAGCGCCCTGTTATACGTTGAACAGTAATTGTTAGATTTCTACTTTAGTACCCTCACTGGTGTTTTGGGTTTTTTTAAATTAAAACAGAATCTGTAATTCATCTGCTGAGTTATTAACCATTAAATGACTCAGTACTTACAAGAAGGAAACATTATGCTGACAAATCAGAACCTTAAATTACCGTATATTGGTTACTGACCAAGAGTATTCCTCCTTTTAAAGATAGTCAGGAAATACTAAAACCCCATGATATCCACTGCACAATTCAAATCAAATTTTTTTTGGGAAAAAATAAGATTAATAAACTTTCAGGTGGAAAAATTAGCTATTCAGATGACCCAAGAGAAAAGCTAGGCACAGGCTCGGAACGCAGACATTTTTCTGGTACAGTCTGGTAAATCCTTGGTCAATGTAAAGCTCAAAAACATTGGAGAAAAAGGAACTACTTACTTTCCAGGTTGTCATGTCCTAGCTAACAAAGCATTTGAAATTGGACTACTCAGATACAAACAGCAGATTTAAAGCAGCACCTCCCATAAACATATTTCTATATAGGTAAATGAATGTGTTGGGGGAAAAAAACCTCAAAAAATCTCAATAAATCATATGTATAAACCAGTTAGAATACATACATGTAAGACTGATTTTTTTGGTAGTTAAGAGATTTTAACACAAACTATTTAAATAAGTAACCAATTTATTTTTTTTTTAAACCAGTAGTGCATCATCACTGTGTATTTATAAGAACCTTTTAGTTTTAGCACAAACTGTCTTCTTGAGGGAATCTTTTCCAATTAAAAAAAATGCATGAGGTCAGACTTCTAAAGTATACAGTGAATAGGATGTATCTGAAAGGAATGAGAGATTCCTCCAGCACCCAACTCTTCTAATTTCCATAGCAGCGCACATGACAAACCTTGAACACATGTACTCTTTCAATATAATTCCACTGTATAGTTACTATGGCAGCAGCTCCACAAGGTTGAGGTTTTTTGGGGGGGGTTGGGTGTTTTTTTTTTTTAAATTGCAAATATGGAAACTAGCAAGACTAACAGGTGAAGAACACAACTAGTGAGAGATGAAGTTTGGGTATAGGTATATTTCCTGCAAATTAGCTGGGGGGGAATCAACTACTATGGAAGAGACATTATATAACCTGCAGTAATACCTTGTTCCACCCTTAACCTACACTGAAATCTCTGCAG
>NW_008824338.1:7657698-7684460 GCF_000699105.1 Pygoscelis adeliae
AAGGAATGCAAGGCAACAGGAACAGTAACGTTTGGAAGTTATGTGCTGGTCATTAGGCATATCATCACCAGCAAAATCATGATCCTGAGCAAAGTCAGTCTATTTGTAAGGAGTCTTGCTTTGCCAAGACTAATGGACAGAAATACTTTTCTTCAGAAGAGTCTTCAGAAAGAAGCCTCCTAAACACAATGAAAAATAAACACCATTTTTTCAGTTTCCCATAATGTTTCAAAAAAAAAAAAAAGATGGGGGTAAGGGGGGCATGCTTTTTTTTTTTTTTTTTTTTTTTTTTTTGCATGAGACAAATTGTCCTCTCCCACAGACTCCGGAAGGCTGAAATCCACAGGCAAGGTTTAACTGTGATGCCAAACTCTTGAGTCTTTTAAAATACAGTTACAATAAAATGTAGAGATCCCATCAGGTCTTCTGGTTTCCTTTTAGTCCACATGCACATGTTTAAGCAAAAATACCATTGAATTCTAAACATGAGACTAAGGGGAGGGGAGGAAGTTGCTTCCTCACTTTTCAGTTTCCTCGGCAATTTTCCCAGCATCTGCATCAATGCTTAGCTTTCTTCAAACACAGCAGAGCTGCTGCATTTTCAGTGATGCCCACAGCCACATGGTTGGCGACATGCCGGCTTTTGTATATTTGTTTTTGGCTGGTTGTCTTAAAGGCTGTATGAAAATCTTACCAGAAAACACACAAGTGGAAATAGGCAAAAGTAATGCATTTTCCTCCTATAGGAGGTGTCCATTCTTCACATGCACTCTAGCACACCCTTGTAGGAAGGAAGCCAGAGACTACTGAAAACGCCCAGGCATTGCCATATTCAATTGCAATGACTGAACTCACAAGCATTTAAAGGGTCCAATCCCACTTTTATAAGCTGCAGAGAGTTTGGTCAAGCTGAACTGACATCAAACCAGAGCAGAATGTTATACAAATGAAAGATGTTTTCTAAATCAAGTGTGAAATTGAGCAACAGAAGAAACAGCTGCAACGTTTTACTTGTGAGCAAAAAAACCCAGTTTGTCAGGGGGTGCTCCCTTTCCTGCGGGAGCTTTGCTTCAAAGCTCCTACAACATAACACATTTACAATCAAATGCAGAAGAAAAAACAACAATCCTCCACCCACCCACCAAACCCCATCAAAAATCACTTCTCCAGACAATCAGCAAATATGGAACATAAGTAGTTATCTCTTCTCTCCAATAACAAATACTCTTTTCTGTAGTAACTAGGGGTTTTGTTTGTTTTCAGGTTTTTTTTTTTTAATCACTGGACTAGATAAGTAAACCTGAGTTCTGAAATGATGCTCTTAGTGCTGATATTTTATTATCGATAGGCCATCACAACTCATCATAAGTTTTGAATGGTGAAAGGTTGATGTTTTTTTGATACCTTCTTCAAAAGTAATGGGAAAAACATTAATAATTACAAGGTTCAGAAATAACTGAACCTTGTAAAAAAGTGATCTCCTTATTCCCCATCCCATGAATTCACAACTGGGAATAATTACCTGTTACTTGCTTGTCTGGAAGAGATGGGATTGGAATGGCTAATCCAAATTTAACCAGGAGACGCTCATACAACCAGTCAAAGTGCTTGTATCTGTGGTTGACAGACCGATTAGTGTTCTGTAAGAGAAACACAACTCTGAATTTTGACAGGCATCTACAGATAGTGACATGAAACAAGCGTGACCAGAATAGTAAATATGTGGAATGTAAATAAAATTTATGATTTAGAGCCTTGAATCTGTAATTGCAGAAGAACTTGAAATGCTAGAACAAAGTAACTTTGGAGAAAAAAGTGTGACAACTACCACTTACTCTCACAACCCTGTTACCAAGTCACACAAACTGCATTATTTATCTGTACAAATTACCCATATTTGCGGGAGAAGATCCCGTTTCAGATACACTTACAGTGCAGGTCAGCTGATATTCAATGTAGCTCTTCAGACCATACATTTTAGAACCTTTTTTGGGATCTGCCACCACACAGTCAAATGTAGAGGTAGGATAAACCCACATTGGGCCATAATCACCAATCTGTAAGAAATTGCAAATATTATCTTTAAAGACATCATGTTGTACCAGCTGCAAACAAAGAAACAAATACTTTCTTTCTTCACTTGAAAGTTTCCATTGATTTCAGCGAGAGCTTGACAGTCAGGAAATAGAGGGGTTCCTTGCAACCAGAGATAATTGACCATAGTTGTGTTTATCTTATTCTGTATTTTACAATTTTTCCCAAATAGCAAAGGAGCAGTGAATTCTAGGAATTGCTACTTCAACCACATTTCACTATAACAGCATATATCTTGAAGAGTTTGTTTTTCAGATCAGAAGATGACCTTACCATCGTGACTGAATATTGCAAACCTTATGAATGTAGCTCCTGTGTATTAGATAACTATCTAGATAACTAATAGACAGTGTAATGCATTTGCTCTGCCTCCCAATCCCAAAAAGGCTTATTTTCATGATCACAGGTAATGTAAATCCAGCATGAGAAAAAAAAAAGTACTAAAAAAAAAAATCAGCACACTTAGAAGAAAGGAGGAGTTAAGACTTGACTCTGAAAAATCCCTCAATGATACACGACTCTGAAACATAGTCTACAACAACTTTAAAATACTTAAATGGTACACAGTTTTATTATGACAGTTCTATTTCTAATTGTATGTTCAGTATCAGTTTCTTCTGACCCAAATACATATAGCAACCCTGAGGCTAAAAGTTAGGTTGGGGGAAAAAGGGAAAGGTGGGGAAGATAAAAAAAACCACAAAAAAACCCAAAACAAAAAAATGCAACCCCCAAACAAACCACACCACCCACACACAAAAGCTACACACACATCCAACTTACAATTATGGGAATTTTCTCTTTGGGTTTTGCTAGCTGCTTTGCCAACAGATACTGTTCCATCCCAGGTTTTGCAAATCCGGGAAATCTAACAAACAAAGTGATAAGTTTATTCCTTATTTTCCTTCCCTTGACGTATGCAGAATTACCTGCCACTATAGGAAAAAACCTTTAGTACTTCTCAAGTGTAGAAAGAAATTGATGTGGATTACTTAATCAACAATTTGCCCTGAAAAAGCAGAAAAGTTTTAGCTACTGACCTCCAGCTTTTATTTGTGTAATACACAAATTCCAAGGCAAAGTAGCTATTTGTACTCTGCAGCCCATGAGAGCAAAGGTAATAGGAGGGCACAAAGTATCATCTGCCACTCCGCTGCAGTCCACCCTCTCTGGAAACGTGCACACACACACACTCTCATGCACACCATGCTGCCATTTTGGATAATGAGAATTCGATCATCTGAAAGAACGACAAACTGCAGATTTATCAAGTGCTTCTAAACATGAGTTACGTTAAATAATTTATCCACCAATTAGAAAGAAAACCACACCAAAAAAATCACAATGTAATGTCCTTAAAATCTGTGTAAAAAGTCTTACAAAAAGCAAATGGTGGTTCTCTTTCTAATTAGGAAGATACTTAGCCCTTCAAGTATTGCCAACTTACTGCCCGCTTGCAGAAACACGAGGAGTAAAGTAGGACTTACTTCACAGACAAATAATGCTCTTAAATAACACGTTTATGCTGATTATACTAAGTGGGTTTGCAAAAAGTAGATGCCACAATGATGCAAAGGTACTGTTGCAAAACTGAACAAAACCTCCACTGATGAACGAAATCAACTGTCTCTGCATGACTAGTTGTTAGTTTTAGTTACCTACCCAAGGAGACCATTATTCTACAATCCTTTTCCACTCTGCTTTCATCCACTTAAAGATTACCACCCAGTAGCTTCTCAGAGTAACAGTAGTTTTAGAATAAACAAACATTAAGTTGTAACATGAGATAATGCTAGTGTAACTCTGACAAAGCTTCATGCTATTGTAAGATTTTTATCTAAAAATCGAGCTTTCTGTAGCTCAAGAATCAACCTGGGTGATGGACAGACACAGGAGAGCTCAACTTTTCCCCCACTCATAGCAACTCAAATTGCTCACAAACTCTGGGGCAGCATGTCTGATCAGTCTTGCTGTATGGACAAGCCATCAATCACCTTTCATTTTCACTAAGCACACATAGTGTTAAAGAGTTAAATTTTAAAGACCAGTAGGTCCAGAAGTTCAGACCTTGCAAAAGTGTCATTTGCCTGTGTAACACCTCCAAAAATTATACACCTTTGTCATGTACTTTCAGGCTTTCATGGATCTGTGTTCTCTGATTACACAGGGAGAATGCTGAGCTACAAATCCATCTCCACTTTCACCCCAAAACTGTGATATTTACATTGCATATTTCAAGAAGGTTGAATGGTCACATATTTACACATCTTGACAAATTCCAATTCTCTTCAATATATACACATTTGCCCCGCATTTTCCATTACTTGTTAAGTGGTAACTTCATAGCAGCTGCACGAGAATTTCCACGCTGGACCCCCCCAGCTTCTGATGCCTCAGTCTCCTTGTAACCAAGATAAGACGGTGAAGTTGATTTTGGGTCATCCCAGTCATCATCCCAATCATCGTCATCAGCAGCTGCTGAAGTATGGGGGTACGGGGGTAGAGAAAAGAGAAAGTTAAGTATTTTCTCTTTAAAAGCAGAAGCAGCTACCTCAGCACTCATACGCAAATAATCAACAAGGTAAATATATTAAGAGCTAGTGCAGCCTTCTATTTTATGATTCCTCCTCAATTACCACCATCCCCACCAAATACAACCTGCAAAATGCTACACTAGAAATCCATTGAGGGAGAAGGAAGGAAGGAAAAAAAAGAAAAAGGAAAGAAGAGATGCTGATGTGTTAAGATGAATTAAATAGTGTTCCATATTCATAGACTCCACATTAGCATTCCTTGGTTATGAGTTCTCCTCTTAATTTAGGCATTTACTACAAAAAGGTAGAGAAGCCTTCTGAAAGGCTAGCTGCTTCCTAAAATTAAGGATTTAAGAGACTACTACTTCACAAGCCTGAGGGCACAAATTCAAGGGTGTTTAAGTTCCAGTTACGTAAGCTGAACAACATGCCTGAGAATAGATCATGTGTGCACCAGACTTTGGCTTGCTAGATTTCCATACAAGTCTGAGGTGTCTGTTACTGTGGATCAGATTTTTTTTTTTTATTTTACCTTAAAAAACCTACTATTTTAGCATCCAGTTTACCCATGTGGCAATGTGCTACTAGGAAGCTGGTTCTGTTTTGTTTTTTTAAATAAGCCATGTTCTATAGTTATAAAAGATTAAGCAATTCTTACCTCTACTGTCCACCTACTCTAATGCATTAAAAAATGAGAGCATTATTAGCACACCTGGTCCTTGATATGCCTGTGGATGACCAAATGCTGCTGCTGTCTCCCAGTTATTTGAAGCACTGTTCCTCTGGCCAGCTGCACTTTCAGGTTTCGTTGCCCAGCTGTCAACAGCATTTCCATTATCCCAGTTCCCAGACTTCCCAACGTTCCAGCTGGACCAAGGATCACTGGCATTGTTTGCCTACATTGTATAAAGACAAAAATAAAGAAAAAATAGCTGAAGAAGTGAGCAACAACCACGTACTTTCTTCTTGAAGTCTTTGATCTCCTGCTGACAGGCTATGAGTTTGCATTCAGCACTTAACTCGTTCGATTTAGGAGCAGCTGCCAAATCTTACATTCCCAGCTACACAGCTCTTAAATGCAGTAAGCACCTGGAAGAACTGATCAGCTTTCCAGCAATGTGACACCAACACATACTAATAAGAGTGTTACATCTCCTAAGGGAAATTAAATTATTTGTTCCAACAGTGTTAGGAATCACTCTTACCCAGGGTAATTATTTTACACCAACACCATAAGTATGGTGCATGTGAACTATTAATTACATAAAGCCATGGACTAATTAGCACATTTAAAACAGAAACTCAGAAGTCAAGGATTAGGTTTTTTCAAATGCTTATTTTATCAAACTCAGATTAGTGGCTTTACTAAAAGCAAATCATAAATTGTCCACCCACACCATCACTATTGATGTGACAGTTAGGGCCAGCAACCTGCTCAGCTTCCCTGTCAGAGCTTAACTCATTCACAGCAAAGATGAGGGAAGGAAACAAACATCTGCCAGGGAACAGTCTGGCATCTCCCTGCAGACCTACTCTCTCAGCCTAAGCTTCTGGTGAAGGTAATCACACATACCCTTCTGCTGATGCTGTTGTGGAGGTGGAAACCTCAGTAAAAGAGTGTAGAGCAGACATGTCTCTAACTACTGCATCAATTTGTCAAGTTAATCTGTCAGTAAGTTGGATTAATAGCTTAGCATCCCGCTCAGCTCCTTCATTTTAAGACTACACTTTGAAAAAGCATTGACTAGTTAAGTGCAGTCTACTCCAGACACTTAGTGCAGAGACTAGCGGGAAGAAAGAAAAAAAACCCCACACAAATCAAAACCCACGCACCCGAAGTGTAGGAGGAAGGAGGAGGAGAAGGGGAAGGAAAGCAAACAAAGCCTACAAAGCTTGTCTTGTTCAGTAGAGGGAGAAACTGAGTTTCATAAAAGGAAGTCTCAAAACCTACAGAAACGAGTGCATTATTTTTATAATGAAGCAGCATATCAAAGAAGGGAAGCCTAATATAAATTAATTGCTATTAGATTGTAACATTTACATGAAAACTTAGAGCATTTGCCAGTACAGGAAATTCAATAAAACTCCCACTAAAAGCCAAATTATTCTCTGCAAAACTGTTGAATACGTTTGTTTCATACACAAAAAAAGGTACAGCTACTCCACATTCCATTTTTCTTCACTAAAATTCTCTCCTCGCATTTCAGCTTTGAGATACTACTTAGGAATGAGAGCTCTTGCTTTAGTTTTTCCTAAAATAGAGTCATCTGACAGTCAGATTTCACAGACGCTATCAAAGCTTTAAGACTTGAAAATGCTTTGGACCTATACTATTGATATCATGTAACACCTGTTCTTTAGGTACAGAATCCCCAGGATCTGGAAATTAAACGGAGCCCCCAAGCTAGGGGGAAATCACCATTCAGAAGACTCACTAGAGCAGTGGGTCTCTAGGAATTGATGGAGTGAGAGAGATTATGTGGACAGCTTCTACATTGATAGTTTGGCGAATTTTTTTTGAGGATGAAACCGATGCAAGAACACTACTCCCTAAGCGAGCGATATCATTGAGGTCTACCTAATTCTTGGATAGATGATACACAGTGCTACTCTCAGCAATTACAAAAGAAGTTGCTGGTAGCTTATGAGGTACCAGCCTGCTCCTCCTACGATGTTCACCTGATACAAGTTGATGTAGAGAGAAAAAACCATACATGCCATCAGTCAGAGTTTATCATCTTTGCTAAAGGAAAACACATACACTGGGGCCCAACCACATGGGAAAGCGTGCCTGCTCCTAACATAACTTAGAGCACCTAGAAAAAAAATAGTTTGCATAATATTCATTTGCATATACTTCTGCAATATATGTTGTGCTGATCACTGGCAAATGAAAGCCCAGAAGTGGGATGATTGCCAAAAGGCTGAGTAAAGTTTTCCTCTTCTCTGTAGTTCATGTGAAATCTGGTACGTGAGTGGGTGGAAAAGAAACCTTAAAATTGCTGCAAAACAAGGGGGAGGCAATAATATTAACACTGGGTACGCTACTAAAGAATGACCGTCAAGAGCGATCACCACCAAACTTGCAGACAGTTGCTGATATACACTAAATGCTGTACAGCAAGGGGAAATGGATTACTTAAACTGCCCTCTCAGATGCTTTATCTCTATGTACCTATATGGAAACACTATTCAAATCAGAAAATTTTACTTCTGAAGTGTCCAAGAAAGCTCTGGGGTAAGCTCTCGCCCCTAGGTTTATCGCCCACAGGCTGTAAAAGGGGTGGGATATGCTATTCCCACTGAGCTTCTTTCAGCCAAAGTGTCCACATTTCTTTCTGAGGCACTGGGGAAGAGGGTAAGAGATCAGTTAGGAATGTATATATAGACAACACCTCTCAAAGAGCATTTACAGGTCTCCTTTCATCTTTCTTCAAATGTTTGCCTACATACACATACACACACACACTGTGGACACTTCTAAGTAGTAGCCAAAAATCAGTAAATGTGGAGAAGGGTTCAGGAATCAGACCTGCGATCCTCAAGGTCCCATAGCACCGTGGAAGACCAAGTAAAGACAGCATTTATTAAAAGGGCATCTCAGCCCCAGTCAGCAGTTCTGTGGATCTCAGCAGCTGACAAATTCCATATGAGAAGCCATTTGTGTGGCTTAGCTCTGGTTGAGTAAACCCTAATTAAGCCAGCAAGTATTTTTTAAGTGATTAAATTACATGTTCTCACACCTTTAGATCTCCATAACTGAAATTGATAATCCCCTGATCTCTCTTTAGTCAGTACAGAAAAGATGAAGAGTCCTTGCAAGAAGCTGTTATTTAGGCAATATAACTTGATACAGCACACCTAACACCCAAGCACGCAAGCAATCTCAAATGCAAACGCACAGAAAGAAATGCCATACCACACATAATTAAGAAACTAATCAACCTTCAAATGAAACACTGCATCTCTTTGCTCCTCAAGGTAAGATCAAACAAGTACACTGAGATTAAATTCAAGGATAAACTCCTTAAAGGCAGCCGATTTTGCCTTTTGTAGACTATTACGGACTTCTCTAGGAGAAAAGACAAAAAGGCTATTTGGGGAACAGACAACAGAGGGAACACATTACTAAATATTTTAAGAGTCTTCCATTAAGGGCAGATTCAAACTCACTACAGAAACAGATAGTTACTGGTGGGGGGCTGGGGGAGAGGGGGAGAAGTCTAGTATGTTTTTAAAGATCTAATTATAGTTGAATGAGAAAAAATTCCACAGCAACAGGGAAATACTCAGCTTGGGGGTGGAATGTCAGTATCTTCAACAAACAAATCATGAATTAAATAGGAAGAAGTGACATCTTTGCTATTTTCCAGAGAATCTAAAGTTACAGACAGTAAAGCTAAGATAAGTCACTGAGGCGTCTCTCTGCCCTGGCTAAAAAAAAAAAAAAAAAAAAATCTTTTTTTGACCTCTTGGCCAACTAAGTTGTTCCTGGCAGATTCCTTCCTCATATTAATGGATGTTCCTGATGGACGAATAGATCCATTCTACTCCTGAGGGACAAAAGCCAAACCAAACATGATATTCAGATGCTAAAACTAAGTTGAGTACCTAAAAAGATCTAGGTAACCGTGCCATCAAAAATGAAGACCTCCAACCACAAAAAATACACCTTGAAATCTACTCTGAGAGACAGAAGCCATGCTGAAGCAATGAGTAGAGAAAGTAAATCTGATCAGATCAAGGGAAGTCCAGGACAGCCAAAGCTGCAATGAGAAATGTTACGCTCTTGAAGAGGGGTTGAGAAAAGACAGACAGAACAGAGGAATGGCAGAAAATTCTAGTGAAGTCATGGTGGCTCAGCTGAATAGCTCACAGGAATGAATATACCTCTCCAGTTTTATAGCTGCCTTAGTTATCTGTACGGAAACAAAACCTTAGGCATACTCAGACATTACACTAAACTCAAGTTCTTTGGATAACAGCCTCTGAATAGATACATACAAAAAAGTAAGTGAATATAGACAGTCACCGTAAAAATCAAGCTTTTTTCCTCAGGAAGAAGTGTGAAGGACTAAAAGCCTCCTCTGCAGCCATCACAGAACTGCATTCACTGTGCTGTATTTACCATAGAGCAAGTGTGCACATTAGCAGATACTGAAGTAGCTGCCATGCCCATGATATTTTATACCCAAGCTTTCTTCCTGGTAAATCATTACCTTACCGTTGTGGTCCTGGGCACTCCTTTCACTCCTGAAGGAAGGCTCTCTTTTCTATTTGTACAACTTAAACATGTTTTTTCCTTAAAGAAATCCTCTAGGAAAAGCAAGAGTGAGATGGGCTAGACTTTAAGGGATAACCAGCCTTAAGGACTCACATACTAGAATGCTCCTGTGGATAAATACATGAAAGCAACAGGAGAGAGGACCTCCAGAAGCAGCTGACAAGGAGGCAGTAGCAATGCTGTCCAAGGAACCCATTTGTTCCTCAGCTGCTCCTGTCATCTTGCTTCCTTCCAGAGAAAACCATCATTCAGCACCTCCACTCCCAGCCCCACTGCCCCCTTCACAAAGTAGTCCCTGGAAAGGAGCTGGACTTTGCCTGCTCACAAACCACATACAGCCAAGGTACACCCACCAGATGCTCCTTGCTTTCGGCAGGAAAAAAAACAAACCACCATTGGAAGAACTGAGTTACTACCATGAAGAGCAGAACAGTTAGGTTTTTGTTCTTTTCCCACTTCCAATCCCATTTCCTTACCTGTGAGGTTATTCACAGCCAAAGTGGACTAGAGGCTGTATTGCTTCTGCACAGTGCAGGCACAGGATTTCCATCTATTAACTCCTGATTCAGCTCAAAAAAAAGCTGCGTTTGAAGTACAGAATGGTCTTTTAGAAAGATACATAATTTAGACAAGCAAAGAATACTCAGTGATGGGACGAGGGGAGGGAAAAACCACATCTATTGTCACCTTCACTGCTTAAGGGAAATTTTTTTTTTTAAATTAAAGTTTGCTTAGTTTCAACTTTCAGCCACTAAAAATCCTATAGACATTTATTCAATTGAGCACTCTCAGGCTTCTGTTTGTTACCCACACCTGCACATGTAAATAGCAATCAAGTCACCTCTTTATATCCTTGTTTCCTCTTGAGCTGATTTCAATCCCTAATGGTTTCTTCTTGAAACACAGAAGAGAAATTTCAGACAGTTTTCCAAGCAGCAGTCACAGCAATGCCAGAAACAGAAGAAAGACTCCCTGTTCCTCTCTACTGTTCTCTAGACATCCCAGGATCAGGCTACAAAGATTAAACAAGGCTTTATCCTTCCTTTTTAGGAAGAGCACTCTATTTTTGTTTGGGAACAGGCGACAGGGTTTCCCTTGTTGCCTTTTTTTTCTGGAGGAGGAGTTGAATATTACTGCATAAGGCTTTTCAGCTTACCACTTTCAATGACAAATGCCAGTGATTCCACCTTAAGGTGGAATAAATGCTCAGTGAATGATAAACAAACAAAAAAACCAGAAAGGAAACTATATACTGCAATAAGCCCCATGCTGTGGCGAAGGGTATCGTGCAACACATGCATGCCACTGCCACTGTAACTGTGCAAGCAAGTAGAAAACACTCACAGGAGAGCTGACAAGATTGTCACCATTAGCAAGTTAAATAATTCTTCATATAGTCAATGACAATACGAGACCTACAAGGCTACCTCACAAAACAAGAAGAAAAATGAAAACAAAGCTACAAGAAAAAGAGCATGCAAACACTGCAAATTGTGGAAAACTGACTCTTTCAATAGAGGGTATGGGTACAGACCATAGGTGAGGAGTGATCACAGTACTGCAGTTTAACAACTTGCTGCCCGAGCCTTTGCATTGCATTGGGACACCCACGAAAAAGAGCTCAAGACAGCTCCATAATTGGAATTGGTACAAACACTATCATACATTGGACAGTTATTTTTCACTATGTGAATGTGATTCATTTCAAAGCAAGAAAGCCACTGTTTCCAGGACTGTATGGGAGTTGCTGTCTGGTACTTTGGTTAAACAAGAATTGGTCACAAATTCCTGTTATCGGTCTGAATGCAATATTGTGATTGAGATGAGGGGAAAAAAAGAGTTGCTTTCAAATTACACGTAGCAATGGAAGATGTTATAGTGTCATTATCTGTAACAGGAACTAGAAGTTACTAATCATGAAAGCCAAACCAGCATAAAATGCTCTGGGTATTTTTTTTTTTTTTCTTCTGAACAGTTCTAACCCACCTAAAAAGAAATACAAGCAAAACTGGTATCTTTCACACTATGAGCTTCTAGACATGACTTATGCACACATAGAGGCAGCTTTACACTTAATCTTACAAACATATACATTTATGCAGAGTTAGGGTTTATTAGTCAAGGAAGCAATAATTTCCAAAATCCATAAACAATTGTAATTGTAACTTCCAAGGTGAACCTACCTGTGTACTTTATAAGGTAATTTAGCATACTGGTTTAACAGGACAAACTGGCCTCAACCAAACATGAGTGAGTCACATTTCCCATGACAATACTTCTACTTTACTGCACACACAGCAACGTCAGAGAATGGAAATGCTGTTACAGGAATGCAATAACATACATGTCAAAATTTCCACAGAAGCAGAATAGCGCACTCCTAATAAGAGCACTATATTTATTTTCTTCAATCTTAGCATTTATTGCTGCTCATAGCAGTTGGGGGGGGGGGTATGCAAATTTAACAATGACAATTTGCCTTTCCAGCACTAAGTTGAAAAGATGTAAGTAAAGCTCTGGGAATAGCTTCTTTAGTGTCCTCCTTATGCACGTTCAACACGTCTACACACCAGGTAACTTAAGTTGCCTGAGTTGCCTCAGCTCCTGCACACCAAACTAGGTGTTTTCACTACTATTTATTCATCCTGCCTATACAAAGTCCCACTGTTTTCTGAAGGGAAACGGTTTTCTACACATAAGACAGTCCATTTGTTTTCATATCCTTCAACAACTGTGTAGCAGCTTATCTTTCTTCTACTGAGAGAGAAACTATCCTGAGTGATTTCACACTTATCACTGGATAACAAAGTACAAACATGAGAGGTTTCTGTTAGTTGCCTCCTCTATCTACTCATGGGCCCTTGCTGCTCTGCCCACAACGTAACTGAAGACATGAAATGTGGATTCACTGAGGTCACACTGGAATTAACTGACAAGTCTGCAATTCACAAAAATGCGAACTCTCAGGATACTTATTTTATACAGAACTAAGAAGAGCTGTACAGTCATCTTCATACAGAAGTAGACTTGGCAGCGATTAGAGAATCAGCGTCAAGAAAAGGGAACAAACTCCTCTACAAATGCAACTTATGGTTAGCTACAAGAACTATTTTTATATCTTAAATACTGTGAAGCCACAGCTACAGCTCTTACGTCAACATAGCTGGTGATCTACCCTGAAACAGACAGGCAGTGCTCCACTTCAATTTCATTTATAAATTTTTAATACTAGTTTTCTATTCTCCAGAAAGGGGGGGGGTAAGACTAGACTTTAAGCTCTAGAGGGAAGGGAGGAGAAACCATACAGACTAAAATATATAGTACACTGAAATTTATAGCATTTCTATCCTGTGTTCAAACATGCATGTTACACAGGCTGTAAATAGCTGGACTACATTATGGTTAATTGTACATACAGTTTGTTTACAGACCACTGAGACTACTGTACAGATAAAAAAGGTTTAGCTTCTTAATAAAGAGAACTGGTTTGGGCCAATATAGTTGTAATTTAGATTTAATTTAGATGAAATCTAAATAACTCCGATAAATACTATTATTAAAACAGAAAGCTGATGTTTGTTCACAACTTTTAAAGCATTTTAAGTTAGATAAATGAAAAACCACCACAAGTTGTGGTTCAGAACGGAGAAAGAGATCATCACTGTTAAAACAGCAGTTTCTGAACCTGGAACACGTGCAAAATAAATGCAAGTACATCTGTGACTTGAGAAGCACTAGTCTTGATCACCAAAAAAAACCCAACCCAAAAAAACCAAACCCACCAACTAGTTCTGATCTAGGAAAACTGTAATGATTTAGGGCTCTGTATTACATGCAGCATCGCTAGTCAAGAAAAGCGGTCATCCCCCCAGACCTATCAGGGCATATGAAGATATGCCAGAAAAAATATAATGTATAAAGCCAAAAAATAAGTTTGTTGGATTTTTTTTAAAGCCCTGTCAGAAGCACATTGCCATCTGAGATAGCCTCTAAACTGAGAGGCTAACCAGTTCTGAACTTCAAAAATAAAACCAAAACAGAAAAAAAGAATTAGAGACAAAGTTTGCATTCAAATATAACTGGTTGTACCGGTTTTGGCTAGGATAGAGTTAATTTTCTTCACAGTAGCTGGTCTGGTGCTATGTTTTGGATCTGTGACCAAAACAGTGTTGATAACACAGGGATGTTTTAGTTATTGCTGAACAGTGCTTGCACAGTGTCAAGGCCTTCTGTTTCTCACTCTGCCCCACCAGCAAGTAGGCTGGGGGTGCACAGGAAGTTGGGAGGGGACACAGCCGGGACAGCTGACCCCAACGGACCAAAGGGATATTCCACACCATATGACGTCATGCTCAGCAATAAGCGCTACAGGAAAGAAGGAGTAAGGGGAGATGTTTGGAGTCATGGTGTTTGTCTTCCCAAGTAACCATTAAGCATGATGGAGCCCTACTTTCCTGGGGACAGCTGAAGACCAGCCTGTTGATGGGAAGTAGTGAATGAATTCCTTATTTTGCTTTGCTTGCATGTACAGCTTTTGTTTTACCTGTTAAACTGTCTTTATCCCAACCCACGAGTTCCCACACTTTGACCCTTCTGATTGTCTCCTCCATCCCACTGGGGGGGAGTGAGTGAGCAGCTGGGTGGGGCTGAGCTGCCGGCCGGGGTTAAACCACTGTGGTTTAACCAGTCTCTTAAAAAGAAAACCAAAAAAAACCCCTCACACTCACACACTGCAAGTCAGCCAGATCTATTATTTTTAGTAAGGCTTGGTACTGAAAGACTATGCGACAACCTGTTTTTTTTTTTTTTACTTACTGTTAGAAGAATGGAAGGAATTCCAAGAATTAAAACATCTTTTGACTTACTGAAATTGGGGGGTGGGAATCTTGTGTAATTATGTGTATGTGTATGTTAAAGTGACTTAATGTTTACAGAAAATAATTTCTTCAATACAGTAGTAGTAAGAAAAATCCCAAAACATCCTGTTTATTTAGAAGTGCTTTTATAAAGTCTTCTTGTAATAAACTTGTGTCCCCCCCATGCTACTGTGAAATATGATAGCATAAAATGTCAGCATTTAGGAACACTGCTATTTCTTTCTTATTCAGTCCACCAGACTACATCTATGAACATTTTAGTTCCCACTACCATGCCACCTCCAGCACCGATTCTCTTTACGTTGACACCTAATTCGCCATTTTTCTTTGCTCTCTATAGCCTGAACACACAAGTTTCATTTAAGATGAAGTGCTTTGTATATTGACCTAGTCACTCATTAAGGCACTCGAAAAGAGTAAGTCAATTGCTTGCAACTGTGCATCTGAACACAGATCAATCCAAAGTGCCTGAGCAAACTCATGTTAAACAATGTAACTGTTATCGTAACCAACTGCAGAGTAATACATCCAGGAAGAAGAGTCATACCCACAAAGTAGAAGAACATATTCTTATAAGCAGTGGTTCTAAAAAAGAAGCCAGTATGCAGGGGATGAGCAACTCAGTATAACCTCCTGATGCAATATTACCGGAATCAATGCAATCTTTTGCTATATCAGGCTTTTCTACACCAGAACAGCAACATCAAACCTGTTTGACACCATGCGATGTACACAGGAGCAATGCACACATTTTACAGGCAAGTCACAAGATCAAAAAGACTGCAGAAGAAAGCTATGGGGGTTTTTTTGAGGGCAGGAAAGTGTCTTACACCAGACAGATAGAACAAACAGATAGAATTTCTTAATCAAGAGGACAGTTAGCCATAGAATTTTTGCAGGGAGAAAATACCATGCACTAGAGAGCTCTCTGATATGTGAGAAAGGCCTAACAGCCGAAAGTGGAAGCCAGACTGCTTAGTATACAAATTAAATTCCTATTAGCAATAAGCCACTGGAACAAACTACCAGATGTATGTCAGAAGCTGAAGAAATCAGCCTTCATCTGCTATTTTTCTAGAAAATACATATAACTAAACTGCAGTTACTGAAGTCAGTTAAAGAAAAAAAAACTTGAGAAAATGGAAATAACTTATGACGTAAAATCCTGACCATGCAAAACAGTATGGTTCCTGCTATGAAAAAACAGGAAAACAAAAGACCCGAACATACTAGCCTGAGTGAATTTGCTTCCCCCGCATCTTGCATGGCCTTGGCTGTATCCAAGTGCATAGTCTCCTCTTCTCCCTCTCTCTCCTATTAATGTTAGCAGTAGAGTTTTACTATAATACACTAAGGAGAACCAGGGTACCAAACTGTCTCACACAGCATTTGAAGGATAATGGAGAGGAATAGGACACTTAGAGGAATAAGGCACTGAAATATATGAGATAAGCTGTTTGCCTGAAGTTACTCCTTTCCATAATTTGTTATGGAGAAGCTGCAATTTGTATGGATTACAGGGCCACTATATTGCTGATCCTGTGTAAACTGTATTGTCAAGTGACGACATTTTCAAGGTTTTCCCTCCTCTAGAAATGCAACTTCCAAAACTAGATTGCCACAGTAATTCTCTATTATTTAGGATATAATAGATTTCTTTATTTTAACCTTTCCTCCTATATAGGCAAGGCCTTTTTTCTTCCCTTCTACAGGCACAAGTACCTTGTGTTAAGCACAGATCAACCTCTGATAGATGCCTCTACCACCATTCAAAATACTGTATATTCGTTTTGTTCGTAAGCAATTCTTCCTAGGTCAAATTAAGTGATATGTTTCTTTTTCTTCAGAAGAGAAACAGTATTTGGATTTGACAGAAGTAGCTGCTACAAATATTTCAAGCTTACTCAGAAGTAAAGTTTGGCTAGAAACTCTATAGAAAGAAAAACTGGAGCAAGGATAACAGACAGAGCAGAAGAAATGAGGTTCCCACTTTACCTTCAACATTTCTGTTAAGTTTTACTGAGGGAAAATGAACCTATAATCAATGCTTTCGGCTCAGTCTGACATGAGAAGTTAATGAGGCATTTCAAGAGTTCTGTGTTTAATCTAAATATTAACTGGGCATCAATAAAAAAAATTAGTGATAAATAGTGAAATAGTCACAGTGAGGTCTGGAGTTCTCACTATACACGTGATCACAGAATCACAATACTGGCATTGTCCAGCTGAATACAAGGAGGCACAAATCAAACACTATACAGTCAATAAACTGTTACATTCGCTGTTATACAAAAGTGTCCCATGTACAGTTTTCAAGAGATCTCACCATGTCCAAGTCCTGTGTCGCATGTTACAATTAAGAAAACTAATAACTGATATTTAACTGA
Organism: Pygoscelis adeliae; assembly: GCF_000699105.1. Lineage (NCBI taxonomy): Eukaryota > Metazoa > Chordata > Aves > Sphenisciformes > Spheniscidae > Pygoscelis > Pygoscelis adeliae. The sequence continues at coordinate 7,674,875 of NW_008824338.1, forward strand.
TCCACAAACCAAGTGTGTGTCCCCAGCTGCTACAATGAGTAAAGCATTTACTTTCCAACACATGAGACCTTTGAATGCCGCTGTTGGGAAAAGCAGATTTTGTTCTTCTGTTGACCTGTGGACTTTGAAATGTTTAACTGTTCCTACACGTGGGACATGCAGCAGTCTGTAGACCATAACAAACAGCTTGTGTTTAAGATAATGTATGTCTTCAGATATCTAACCTGAGACTAAATACTTGCTGCTTAATGAACTGACATGCTGGGCAAAAAGCAATGAATAAAAGGACGGAAAAAAAGAAAAAAAAAAAAACAAACAACATTCTTCCAGCAAAACCAAAGGCGGCCTCTTCTCCAACTGACTAGGACAATGCATGAATATACTGCTTCTTTTTTAATCAAAGAAACAACTCTTACTCAAATTGTGAAAAAGATAAATATCCATTCACTCTGGCTGATGATACACAGACCACCCAATTGTAGTAGACATTTTAAAGAAAGAAGTAAGTTATAGTTCCTTAAAAAGGTTAGCATACTAACACAAGTAACTTGAAAATAAAGTAAATTTGCTAAGAGTGCATTTATACAGAACTGAGGTACAAACAGAGATCGAGGTAGTCAGATTTATATGACTGCAGGCTGGAAAGAATAAAAATGCTCTATTTTTGAAAGTGTTAGAATACTAATTTTTCCAGCAGGGACAGTAGCTGAACAGGTACCCATATCATTAATATTCAAGAAAAGCGTTCCCTAACGAAAACACAGTTACTTTAATTGGTACTTTTATGAGGGTTCACAAATATGGTACAGCACAACTGAAGAGTGCAAGCAGTTATGTCAACAGAACCCGCCATGCCCACTGTGCCTGAAAAACCTGGAGACATACCTGATTACTGCTTTTTGCAGCAGAGTTGGTCTGAGCTGTATTTGAAGAAAGGGAATCAAAAAAGGCTTGGTCAGCTAATGAGTTACCGCAGCTAATTCCATCTTTTGCACCTTCGGTTATAATCTGAAATGGAAAAAGTTGCAAAAGATTTTTCATGCTTCCATTAATCGAATTGTGCTGTTTATCATATATAATCACCCTAACATTCATGTCACTAGATGTTAAGATAGTTGCATATACCCTTTTTGAATGCAAACTGAATAGTACCTTTTACAAGAAGTTGATGTGAGAATCTGGAGGATTTACTTTCACAACAGAAGGAACTGGTTTGCATTATCACAGCATAACACGCAAGACTGTTGTGGCAGTGGACACCTCGCTATAAATTCATCGGGGATTAACAAGGTTGTTAACATTACTGCTTGGGGACTGGGATCTCAATACTCGGAGGATCAGTTTGGGACAGCAAGTGTGGAGAGCCAGAAGCTACTAGACCATGAGCTAGCCAACCGAAGACAAAAGACAAGGTTATGTGAACAAGCATCCTCCCCTCACCTCCCCCCCTTTCTTTTCTTTTTTTTTTTTAATTAAACACAGCCCTGGTGAAGGAAGGCACACGCCTTAAGAGGAGGCTGCAGGAATTACAGCTAGAGTCTTCACCTAACTGACAACCTGCAGACATACAGACACTGGGCCCTCCAAGAGTGAACTGGATTCCAGTCTTTGCATTGAGACCCCCATTCATTCCATCCCCACCCCCATACCACCAGTCTTTAAACAAACAGCAGATCAACACACACTGAAGAGGCAGCAAAGGCCCTGAGGAAGAAGATGAGCTGAGTAGTCCCTGGATTTGGGATCCCATATCCTGAGCCCCAGAAATGGGGTTCCATTCCAGAGATTCAGCCACAGCAACACCAGAGTAAACTTGCATTACTCATTTCACTTCCATATATGTATCTTCAGACAGGAAAACAAAACAATTATTGGATCATGAGACTCCCAAAACCAGAAGCAGACCCAAAATAGCTCATGTTCTGCAGATCACTAGTATTTACTATAGACAACCTCCTGTTGCATTTCTTGGGAAACAACTAAGAAGCACAGTAGCTTTGCATGGCATGTTTGCACTGGTCTCCAGAGCCAGCTACAGTTGCTACAATAAGATTATATATTCCAAGCTTTAACACTGGAAGTTTTATGTTTGAGCATTACAGTCTGATCAGTGAAACAGAGGATGGCCTTTTCAGTAGTTCTGCTTTCTTAGTGCAGAGCAGTGATAGTAGTCACTTACCTCAACATAATCTGTTGGAACAAGTCCCCTCTCGCCTTGGCTGTTTTTTCCTTCTAACCAGCCTCCACCGACATCCTAAAAGAAGTAATAATATAGAAATAGTTTTGCTAGATGGATCTCGCAGCACGCTTTAAACAGCTCAGGAGGAAGCACTGTCTTGCTTCCAAATGCAATGTTCGAAATACAGTTATGACTGTGTGACCGTGAACAAACTCACTTAAATCTGCTGAAGCAGCAGATACTCATTTAAACAGAACGCAGACTGTGCTTGTTTCACACAGCGATTGTGGACTTCAAATTTAACAAGCATGAGGGGAAAAAGGTTGATTTTCAGCACTTTTGATCATTTATGAAGCCACAGTCAATTGTCTGGACACAGACTGCATCAAAACACAGCTATTGGTATGCTATCTCCAAAGCATTAATTTTATTCAACAGATTATAAAGAAACAAGACTCAAGGAATTAAGCTATTGGTAATACCTGTCAAATCTCTGCTTCACTTACTGAAGGTGCAGAGGTGTGTGATGAGTGGGAGCTATAACCCACAAGAATATTAGGGATAATCTCAAGGTTAAGAGAGGCACATGCCATGCAAGATCTGGAGACACTCCTTCTAGTTTACATTTAATTTCAGAGGCAGATCTCATGCTATTAGTTTGGAAAGAACTAACACAGTTCAGCTCTGATCTCAGTGGGGCATCCTGTTATTGTTTGGTTTTTTAACACACGTATTCTACATACACTAAGAAACCTTTGCAGTTAAGCAAAGTCAATTCCAGGACAACATTATCTGCAGTAAGCCAGTTCTGTTTTAAATCAAGCTGTTCCTTGAACACATAGATACATGTCAAGCTAATTCACAGCTGAAAATTGGAATCACATATGCTAAACAGCAATTATTGAAATGCAGGTTTTCTTAATTTGCTTTTTAATGGATGTATTTGTTTATTCACCATTTTGTTCTTTCACTTGGAAGTTCTATGTATCCTGCATATAGTAAGAAGTCCTTGTTCCTATATGTTTCCTATACAACCAGATAAATAAAACCTGGCATCAAGATGAGGCAGGTTTTGTTCATATGTATTTTAAAAGGAAAGTCTAATCACTGAGCCATATCACTACACAAAAATCAAAAGCAGAATCAACTAACTCCTACCTTGTTACCAAGGGTAAGAATTATACAGGACAATAAAAGCACACTGAAATTCAAACTGTACACGCAAATCAAATGTCAGTGCTCATAAGTACTATTAATATAAGAACTCCTTGATATTATTACCATAGTATTTTCACCACTCCTTCCCTGTACCTTGTCCGTATTGCTTTAATTATGAAAGGACACACAAATTTAGTAACAAATTTTGTGGCAAGTTCTTTGAACAAACTTGGAATGCTGAAGTCATTGATTAAAAAACTCAAAATGGAGAAGGGAGTTGGCATGTCAGATTTAAATGCAAGTGGCAAGCACCTGAAAGATTACATACACACAAAATGTGGAACATTAGGCACACAAAAGAGACAACACATTCAGATGTAAAGAGTATCACCATAATTAGCTCCTTCCTCTGCCTTGGCACTCAGCCCTATTTAGAGGGGAACAAAGCTGAGCAGATTCCTAAGCATGTAGGCACAAGCTGAGTGGGCCCCTGTACTCCAAAACCGCTCATTGCATTTGTTTCCACAAAATTATTAGAAAATTCTTTGTATTTAGTTTATTTGCTACTTCTTCAGGGGAGGGTAGCCAGGGCTTTCAGATGTCACCTAGCACCTTTTTTCCTCCACCTGCTCAAAGTAGGCCAGGACAGTGCACTGAAGTCTTGATTCCATCTCGGTTTTCTTACCGGGTTGGTAATTACGATGATCTCCCCTTCACTGACAGTCAGCTCGTTGTTTCCAGGCTCAGCAGCAAAATCATACATAACACGAGCCTGTATGTGAAAGAGAATATACCAGTGAGCCTTCCAGCTTATTCATATTTCATGAAGGAAGTATCAGCAGAACTCATTCTTAAGTAGCAGAAATACTAGGTGGCAAAAGGCTGGATGTACAAAGAGCAACTCAGCATGTAGGAAGCCAACATTTTCTAAATTTGACCTCCAAACTGAACACTAACGCAAACTTTACAAGATGAGACTCCTGTGGAGCTTGTTAGAGATCATCATCATTTTCCAGGAGGATTCACAGTTTAAGACTGGCTGTTCTCTGCCACGTCCAGAACTATTGGTACAACTTTTTCCAGGGGAAGAAGGAAAGGCTTCTAACTTTAGCAAACAAGCCAAGTAATTTTTTTTTTCTTTTTTTTTTTTTTTTCTCTCTCTACAAGACATATTCCAACTCCAATTCGGGTAAAGGGAACTGTTCCATAGAGCAAGGAATTCAGAAAAACAAGTTACTGCAGATATAAGTAACCACTACTGTACATAAAAAGTAATGTGTAAAATAATGTTTTGAGACTCTCTTTGTATAGAGGAGGAACTATGCAAATGCACAAACAGTGAGAGTAGGCCTGTTACATATTGGCACAAGGGGGGGAAGTAAAAACAAAAACAACCTAATTTTTAAGTGTTTAGACACACAAAGGCTTTGCTGTGTACTGACTCTGCTACTACACTACATAAAGAAATGTTATGTTTGAAACACTGACAAAGTTGTTTGACATTTAAGGAACAGTTCTGCTTCTCTATACAAAGAATTGTGACATGGTCTAAGATTATATTCCCAAACATCTTTTCATTGTCTTTTATTAAATTCCTTTCCAATCTAAAAGTAGAGAAAGCTCTCAGGAATTACAAAGTGACTATATTTATTTTCTCAAACTGTTGAAATGGCTGCAGGAGAAAACACATATATTTTCCCCTTGAGTCTTAAAGGAAGATCTAGGATCAAAGTTTTAGCTTCCCAGTTAAAGTGGCATATTAGATAAACTTTAAACCTGACCGAACAAGACAGCAATAAACCCTTTATCTAAGTTTCTTTTCCCCTGAAATAAAACTCATCACACTAGTAGAACTTACAAAAGAAAAAAGCCTTATTATTTACACCTCAAGTCTTTATTACCAGGTGCTCCAGAAGTAATTAATACATTATTTTATCTGATTGATGCCAATGCTGAAGCATCAATGAGCAGCAAAGCTAGGCTACAGGTCAGGAAAGTCAAACAGAGAAAGTACAGATTTTAACAGACAGTACTAACAGTTACAACAAAAAGCATTTCTTGAACAACTAAAACAACAAGCTATAAACTCAATTCCAAAGGGGGGGGTGGGAGGTGGAAAAAAGTAATTCCTAAAAGCAAAGTCATGGAGATTTGTGGTTGTAATATGAAGGCCTCTAAAAGTGATAATGTAGTCATTGATTTACAGGCCCGAAATCCACAGAAGGGACAACTAGGAAGAGAAACATCTCCCTATCATGATACACCTACTAAAAGAATTTTAAAAAATAATTAAACAAAATCAATACTCAGTATAGATTACATCATAGCCCTTATTTCTCCAGCTTGTACAGGATAAGAGCAGCAGAAAGTTTATTTCAGGAAACACAAGTTTCCCTAGCGCATCTTGAAAGAGACAAGACTATTGTCTCATCCTCACCATCAAGACATATGCTTTAGTTACCTCAGCTCATACAGAAGTGGGCTTTGTTCCTGCAGATTAAAAAAACTAAATCCAAGAAAAACAATTTTATAATGGTGTTACTAATAACATCAGACACTGTGTACAGCAATGAAGTCCTTTTTGTACTTGGAGGTTGGGGGGGGGAGGAAAAGAAAGAAAGAAACTGTTTCTGCCATAAAGATGACAGTAAAATCATGATTTCTGTTGAGAGCAAGTTATGTGATAGGAAAAAAGCCACCAGAAAACAGACGTTCACCATCAAGCCTTGCCTGTCTCAAAATTGCAGGTTGTTATGATCCCCACCTAAATGTTCCTTCTTCTGACACAAAACCAGAAAAAACACAACTTCCCTCCCCCACATTTTAATTTCGTAAGTATCACGTGGAAATACTTCTGGCTGGTCAAGAGATACTTTACTTCAGTGTAAATAAAAACAGCGCAGAGAAAACACACATATGTTGTAGTTCAGCTGACAAAGCTAATCCTGAATCACGTGCACAACAAATCAGACACTTGGTCTTCTCCAGTAGAGAAGCACAACATTGGAAAAAGCACATGCTCCAAAGCACACTGAATGCTTCCTTGCATGAAAGCTTTTCCCTTAGAACAGAGGCTTTCAGCACTTTCAGATTATGCCGTGCAAAACAAAGATGAATAGAAGAAAACTGTTTTCAATAATAACAGACTGCTTTCCTTCCAGACAATCAGGCCTCCACGTAAATGTAAGAATAAGCTACCTTACTTTCCTTAAAAAGTAAACTGAAGAGAAGAAACACACCTTTTGAAATACAAGACCATTTTAAGTAGGGGTGTAAAAAGTGCCACCCTCCAGGCCTCTCCCCTCAGCAGTAGTAGGTGAAGGTGTTGAACATGTCCTTCTTACAGCAGGTTACCAATACTTACCCAGTTCCTGCAAGTGGATTTAACAAAGCTCAGATGCTAGGCGTCTGAGCCACGGGGAAAACAGCTTTCTTAACCAGGGAGCCTTCTTAGCCTTCTTCAAGTAGTACACCACAGTATTAGGTTCTTGCTTTTATTCACGAGAGTGCAGCAGGACGAAGGCAGATTTTACTAGCCTTCAGGAAAACTGGCAAAACATCCCACAGTGATGACCAGACTGGAAAGGTAAGATATATTTGTGTCTAATAAGAGATCAGATGCAAATACTAGTTCTCCAGATGTAGCAGGGAAATAAAGTTACTCAGAAAAATCTGGAAGTATTCAGCTTGTAGGGAAGGAAAAACTAAGAGAGATACATAGAATTTTAAAAAGTCATTGTGCCAAATCTATCCATTCACCTGCTCTGGATTCCTGTTTCAGAAGTTGTTAAAAAAAAAAGTGGGAGGAAAAAAACAAACAAACCCAACAATTTTTGCCTTACCACAGTTTCAGAAATTGAAAAGAAAAAAAAGATTCACAATACTACAGAAATGGATTCTTACAGAGCATTAAGCATTTGAAGTAAATCTGTAACCTAATCCATATATTGATGTCTCAAATACATTCCCCAGATTTTTTTGCTGGTACTCTGTTTCACTTGCATTTCTGGACTAATTTGCCTAGTTTGGGAATTAAGCCCCTAAGAACTCCTGGCAAGTAAGCTTTAACGCTACCCGCTGACTCTTGAGATTTAATGGGAAAAAAGAGTATAAACTCAATCAATTCCAAAGTAAGTGAAACTAAGTGACTAAATGTTTTCCCTTGGTTCAATAACTGTGTTGTTAACAATGAAAAACCCTCCCTCTAGCCTTTCCTTGGGTATAGGCATCATCTCCATCCCTATTTAAATTTTTGACAATCAGTTCCAAAATACTATAAAAAGGGAAATGGTTTGGTTTTGCAATAAACTTCTTCCTACTTACTGGACACAAATATTACATCCAAGTAGCAGTTATGGCTTAGAGTTAGACCTTTGCCACTTGTGCAAAATAGCATGTGGGCGTGGAGGGAAGAAAGTATTTCGCCAGAAAAGGATTTTAGCTCCTGGGCACTGCAATACATGCATTGACTATTAGGTCTAAGCTTATGGACATTTTGAATATTTATAAAATTGGAATCTCTGACAAATTCCAAAGATCACAGGATGAATGCCACAAAGGCAACTTCTTTTACAGAATACTGCAAATCCACAAAACAAGAATTGCTAATCAATCTATTAGCTATAAGAAAATCAGTTTCTTTTACTGGCTGCACTTATTTCCCCTCCACAAGATACAACTGGTTCTGGATTCTGAAGTTGTTTTGTCAGATCCTTTGAGAAAAAGGACTGCTAACCCAAAAAGTTTAAACAGATTTAATTGACCAGAAAGCAGACCTGGACACTGTACTGTACACCTACTGCCTCCCTTCACTCAGGTGGCAGTGGAGCTTCCTGCACCTCCACTGGGAGTTTGTAACACATCCTGACATTCATCTCGTGCTCCCTCATGCGAGAAGAGGCCAGCATGGATTAAGCAGAACCCTGGCACAACGCATGCCAAGGAGGAAAGGGCTCTCCGATCCCCAGCGTCTCTGCAGCTCTGGCATATATTGCAGTTTCTCTGGAACGAGAGGCAGCTGGCAGTTTTCTCTCCAAATTGAGGACAGGGGGAAACCAGTGAGAATTCCTCCTTATTAAATGAAAAGGAGCTTTTCAGCAGTACAGATATAGATATTCAGATTGTAATACAGAGAAGAAAATAGGAAAGAAGTAATTCTCCATGTTACATCAGCATCCTTAGGAGCTGGTTCTACTTGCGGTAGAGTTAACACATCTGGACTGCGGTTTCCCAGTTTACAGATTTACTGATTTATTACAGAGTGAAGCCTCTGTAACTTCTAGAAATCGTAAGCATTGCCATCAATCACTATTACTATCTTTTTAGAATGATAACAGTAATAGTACCTAAGCGTATCAGAATACAAAAGATTCTTTGCATTGAAAAGCAGTACCTAGATTAGCGAAAGTATTATTCCTCTGCAGACCTGGAGCAGACTTAGCCTTTCTCCATTACTTACTTCTGTCTGAGTTGAGTACCTGCCTCCTCTTCCCAAATTATTAAAAACCAAGAAAAAAAAATAACCAAGAGCATTCACCAACTTATTTCTGCAAGCAGACACAAGACTATGAAACTATAACTGTCAGTGTGTCAAGACTCTTCGCATAAATTAAGTGGGAAGGAAGTTGGCTAGTAAAAGTCATTAAGTAAAATTCCAATGAAGGATTACATTATCACTACACTAAGTTACTAGAAGAGTATCCAAGCTCTCTGCAGACATCCTGATGGACTGGCTCTTCTGTATTTCCCCCAGAATCTTGAAAGAGTTTTTTAAGCAACAGAAGCACCTATTTCTCATAAGAAAAATCTTTCCACCTTTTCTAAGCTGTTTCACTCAAGAGACACTAGGCTCAGATGTAAAAGCAACTTACCCCCAAGTCTGACAATCCTGATGTGCACAGGCACATGCTTGCCCGCATTACAGTTCACCTGCGGCAGGCTAGCTCTTTCATGGAGAAGCAGGACAACAAAAAACATTGTGCATTCCTCACTAGCCATGAGCATACAGACTAACAGCTAATGCACATTAGTTGTGCTCACAGCAGCTTTTATAACAGCTACCCTGTCTAAACCTCTGTTGATAAGAATGATTAACAACCCACATAGTGATTACTGGTTTTTGTTTAAGTTCACACTTCTGAAGCAAAATGTTTTTGTAATGCTGGACTTCCTGATGCAGAACTGCTGTGTTACAATGAAAGTATGCTTTATAGCACTAAAATCGGAGAAGCCACTCAAAAATTGGACACA
>NW_008824338.1:7684478-7697545 GCF_000699105.1 Pygoscelis adeliae
ACAGGACTTCATTGTATTAGAAAGAGCTCTTGTGTTATGCCATAGATTCATCTGTTTCAGCCATGTGTTAAAGTTTAGGAAACTTGTACCGCAACTGCTTCTCTTGGACGGCTGGCAGTGGCAGATAGTACAAAGGAAACATCCATAAAAGGTTCATAGCTTGAAATTCCCATAAATGCATGCCTTCCTTTTAGTAGTTAGCACTTCAGCAGTTCAGTGCTTCAGCTGTCCAGTAAGTGCTCTTTTCAAGGGACAGGGATTCACAGGTTTAATTTGCTTGGTGCCACTCTCTCAGAAAGACAACTGCTGTATCACAGCAGCAAGGACGGCTACACCTTCCAGGTTCAAGCTTCACCTCCAGTTTCCTGTTCTACTGTGGGTGGCAGCAGTTCCCAGATTCACAGAAAGAGGATCAGATTCCATATTTCTGTTTTGGAAAGTAAATGGGGCAGACAAATCTTTTCAAAGAAACCTGCACCTCACTAGAGAAGCAGAAACCATAATTTGGGAAGCCTGGTAAAATGTCTTTAAAAAAGTTAATGATTAGCATTAGCTTTTTTGGGGTTGTTTTTTTTTTTTTTTTTTTTTTTTGAGCTAGGTCTTTTCTTCACAAGTCAAGTCCTTAAATTTTAAAGAGCCTTGACAGTAAGGAGACTTGAACTTGTTCTTCTAGGACAGCAGCTTTTAGCTGGAATGAACAACAGAGGGCTTCTGGTCACCTCAAATAACTCCAGTAACATTTCTGTTATGAATAAACTTCAGAAAGGTTTGCTACAAAAACTGCATCAGTTAGTACAAATATTCTTTGGTAAGTCTAGTAAGCATAAGCCTTTGAAACCAGCTGCTTGTGAAACACTGATAAGCAATATGTTGATCACACCTGGAAGCACAGAACAGTAAAATGCATTTCTGTCTTAGAATCAGTTAGTGTTCCCTGACTTTGTTTTATTCATTCTCTACCACAAGATTTTTGTATGTGGGTTTGTTTTTTTCTGTTTGGTAGCATTTTGGGGGGAGTTTTTTTGGTTGTTGGTTTTGGGGTTTTTTTTCAGAATTGCTTTTCCCACCAATATTGTTTTTAGAAACAAAATGTTCATTCTAAAGGGCAGTTCTAAGAGAACAAAATAGAAATAGCCTTCCTGGGATACAGGTTGGGATCCCAGGATTAGAGAAATTGAGGAAGCAGAAAGAAAAGAATAAAGACAAAAACATAGTTGCAAATAAATCAGTTCAGAAATTGGCAGTATCTTTTGATTACATCCAAAAGAATTAAAAATGAAGCATTTAATCTAAAAAGTGGCAATACCCTGCAAACAAAGGCAATTAACTTGAGATTATTTTTGTATTTTCTGTTATGTACTGTTTGATCTTTCACAGCAATTTGCCCTATGATTACTGTCTAATATTGTCTTTGAGGTAGTTTACTACTTAGAACAAGGGCAAGTCATCTGACCTGTTATCAGCTGAGGAGTCAGCATTAAACGCCTAGCTGTCCTCATTGTGTCAGTGAAGCTAAGAAACCAGGTAGGGTAGGCAAGGCTCTAAATGACAGTTCAACCATTGTTTCATTTTGCCATTTTTCCATTCACAGACTACTGAAACATAGGCAGGAGCCCCCCCACCTCTTTGCCATCTCAGAGTACACTACCTTTCTTCTAACAGTGGCTATCATTTAGACAGATTTAACCTTTTGCCCACTCTTCATCCTGAAATCCAAGCTCACCCAAAAGCTCGTAAGTACTCCAAGACTGAAGAAATTTTTCACTGAAGCAGCTGCAACATCTGGGGCTATGATTTGACAAAAAATGCCTCTTCATTTTAGTCCCTCTATCACAACTGTATCAGACTGCTAGGCAAAGTGTACATTTGAATAGTCTATGCAGAAATATCAAGCGGTTCTTCAAGTGCCTATGCCTCTCAGCCTGGAAAGGCAGCTACCTTCTGTCTTGCCTGCAGTAAAGAAATCTCTACATGTTCCTCTCACAGGCATTCCTAAGAGACAAGAAGCAAACAAAAACTGAAGATGGAAGCATGAGAGGACACTAGGGACACTGTCTTCTCAGGCAGACTCCTACAGAAGCCTTACCTTAGGAATTCAAGAGATTATACACTATTCTAGAAACTGCCAGTTAAAGTGATAGAGTTTTACAAAGAAGAAAAGACCCCAATGCTTATCTTTTTAACTAAGACAGAGCAAATGGAGAAAATGTATATTGCTTGCATAGTGCTAGGCATCACTGTTCTTGTGTACGTGCTCAACAACATCCGTCTAGAAAAAAAACCTCTAGCCTGAAGAAACTGAACCATCCCTTCAAATTGGTTTTATACTATGATTTTGTTAAACAATAAGTAAAAATTAAAATTCACTTGTTTAATTAAAACTCCCTTTAGTATTACATTTCTTTTCTAACACAATTCTTTTTTTTTTGCTTTCAGCAACATCAGAATTAAAACAAACTCATCCAAAAAGTGAAGCTAAGTTCAATCAAGAACTCCACTTCTGGACTAAGAGAGGTCACAATATTCAGATATCATTACTCCAGGTTCCCTCACCAGCTGTAACTGCTGGATCCTCACATTACTCTACAAATTCACATTAAAAGTGTGTCTCTTGACCTGCTGCCTCACTTTCTTACGAGCAATTTTTCAACACTAAAATAAGTTCAATAGCCTGCAGCTACTCATTTGAGGTCAACATCACTGACTATAAGCACATCAGAAGCAAATTAAATACAGATAAAAACTAAGAAACAAGGACTTGCATCATTTTTTCCTGCTAATAAAACATGGTTGCAGACAGAGACTCAGAACAGGGAGATCCTCTTCAGCCTCAGAAGCTGCATGTGTCTACAATACTTCAGGCAGGTATTTAATTAAGTATTCACACTGGATTAAAAGGCCTACCTTGTATTGCAAGCAAATGGTTAACAAAGCATGAAGTTTCCAAAAAGCACAAAACAATGTTTGAAGCATTTATAGGGTAAGGGACAGTAATGAACTACTCGATTCCCACCAACATGCATGTGGCTTAAACCACCGGCACTTTTAGAATTAGAATGAAGGTGTAACAAGCTTATCTTGAAAGCATTTCTGTATAAGAAAAAAGTGACTAGGCAAGTTTAAGTGTTAAAGGGCCTTGGAAATGTTTTCTGTAGTAATAAAGACAATGACTTCCTAGCCTCTTCAGCAACTCTGCTTTCCTCAGTGAGGACAGATTAGCTCTTCAGATCTACCATGCAGGACTTCACTGTCTTGCTGAAAATCATTTTTTGGTCAGGAAATAAGATCTGAACTCTGTTCAGGCTAGTCCAGCTCATTTTTGATTACATATCTTATTTTTGATTTACAGAACATGAGCTTCTTTATAACTGTCTACCTGTAAGCAAACATCAGCACACCCCAAAGCCCACTGAAACGCACTCCTGGCCAGCATTACAGGCAGCATGCACACGAAGAAATTGCATTCGAGTGAATTCCTACACATTGGGAGACCCCTTGTTCAGCTCAAGCATCGAGGACTAAAAGTTATTGATGTAGTATGAGGATTAAAATGGTTATACGACTAAGATCTCTTAAAAGTGTTAGAATGTCACAGATCTCAAAACTTTAAGGTATTAAAACAAATTATAGCTTCTTTCCATGCAGTTACAAATCAGGTGGGTAGATAACCACTGCCACAGAGCAGGAAAAAAGCAAAGAGAAACTGCGATATTTTCCAGGTTTATAACAGTACTTAAGAATTTTAAAGTCTGTGGATTATCTATAAGCAGCTCTGTAGTTTTAAAAAGCAGTATTCAAATTCTGATACTTTCAAAAGAACCATCACGCACTATTAAGAGGTGCTTGGTTACCTTCTGTGGTATTCAGACTTATTTATGGGGCAGTGTCAAACCAAATAACAGAATCCCCATGCACCCAAGCAATACAGAAGCAAGAGAAATTCAGTTGCAGAAATACATGCAAGACACCCATGTGATTTAGAAATGTTTCCAAACACTGACTCAGATACTCCTGTGAATCACATCTGAGCTTTCAGTTGGGTTAAGCACCTGAAAATTTTTTCTTCTTTAAAACGTTACTTATAGACCAGTTACCAGTTACTAACTATGCACTGCAAAACTTTTAACCTAAGTGAAGAGCTCCAATGATATCAGAAGACCTTTTTCAGAATCAATTTACTGCACTGCTCCAAGTGCCCAGAGTTCCCTTTCCTTTCTGGATACCAACCCATTCCAGGTCCCCAAACAGACTGGGGACTAAGCAATTTCAAATTTGAGAAGATTAATGCCAGTTACACCAGGACATACAATTGCAGCAAGTACAGCATGGGTTTGAATTTATGGATGTCAGGCAGGACGCATTTATCTCAAGCGTGATTAAAAACTCTGCCTAGATTAATCATTATAGTGTCTCTGAAATTAAAGTGCAATACTTGCAACTGTTTGCTGAACCAATATTTAACTGTGTGTTTCAGAAGTCTGCCAGGCCGAGTCCCCTGATGTTTGCCTGGAACTTTAGGGCGATCAGTATTGTACCTTTGCAGTCCTGTCCCCAAAGAACAAAGCCAGTAAGAGGTGAAGGTTTCAGAAAAAGCCTGCAGCATTCACCAGAAAAATTGCCACATTGTGACCTACTCATTAAGACAGCTTGTCGTCACACAATAGTGCTGCCTCTATGAGAGTGGAGATTAGAAAAAACGGTAATTATCCCAATAACTAGAGAAGCGCAAAGTTTCACTAAGGTTATCTAATGAACTTCAAGCCTTTTCAGACTCACCACACTATTACAGGTTGTGCATTTCAACATACCAGCTGCACAGGCCAGTCTAGAAGCAAGTGAAGAAGTAGCAAAGCAAACTACCTGCATGTTAAAATGATGCTATGTCAAATAAAACTTGACCTGTAAAATACAGAATAGAACAGTAGTACTACTTTGAAGTCCCAAACACTGGTAATATTAATAGGGAAAAAAGTGCTCAATAGCATGCTAACTGAAGACCGCTGGGAAGGAATCTAAAATGCAGCAGAACAGATCCTCAGCATGGAATTCTGCTAAATTCTGTTACTTGAGTAACCAACATTAATCAATATACTAATGTTTTGGGATCTCTTAGTCCTTTTTAGAAACACTACTTTAAGAAAGCCCAATAATTGAACCATTTCTATGTTTACTTTTATTTTATGAAGACAAGTGAGGAAACTATTATACCCACATAAATGTATTACCATTTTATCAGATGAAGCTTCTTTACTCTAGAAATGGGCAAAGTTCAGATTTTATGGGTTCTAATGTACCCAAGCCTACAGCTATTCTAGGCTTTTCTGTTGATAGTGTAGAAAAGTACAAGACCCTGTAAAGTTACAAATTGGGCACATTAAACAGCAGCTCAAATAAGCAAAGCTCAGTCATTAGACCTGGCCAGAGAAGACCCATCACTTGAACTGGACATTAGTCACCTGCAGTTTAGTGCAATGTGCACATCAGCAGTATCCCACTTTAAGTTTAAAAAAAAAAAAAAAAGCCTGAAGAGAAGCATTAAAAAAAAAAAGATAATGAATGACAGAACTGGATTAAGTCATACAATATTTAAAGTTTCTCCTTTACTAGTCTCCATCTTCCATTATCTAGGAATTGATTTAAATTGGACACCACACAAACTTTTCTTGTACCAGCAACCTTTACAGTGACAGAAAGCACCAAAGAAGTCAGAAAAGAAAGTTTGAACTGCTGCTTCCTTACAAATTACTAGAAAATTTGGCAGCTTGACAGAATGCGACAGAGCTGTTGATATAAAAATTACAATTCCACAACCATCTACAAACTTCCAAGAATATAGCCTAGTTATTTGCAGCAAGGAAGATGCTTAATTTTGTATTCCATAAGCAACCACTTTCAGAAGACAAATACAGGGCTATTAAGGGAGGAAATTACAGTACTGCTGAAAGAACTGTGCTGTAACTAGGTAAGCACTAATTACATTATATTGTCATACGTTATTGAAATATTTAATTACTGAATTAAATGTTAACCCCCCAAAAAAGAATTAATGCAGTGGAGGAAATAAAACATTTAAGTTTAATTCTCAAATCCGATGAAGTTGTAGGACAAAATGAGGCGCCTCATCAGTCCTGGCCTTACTGCGGCAGAAAGATGAATTGTGTAGGCTCTCCAGGGAATCCCAGGATTTAAATCAGAACTAGTAGGAACAATAAATGTAATAGCCTTATATCAATTGTCTTTCTTTTGGATACCGCCCATATAATCACAACAAAGAAAAAAAAAATCCTCATACAGAAGAGAGAACCAGTTTAAAGCTATCCCAAGAGAATTTTCATAGTTCTTGAAAATTAGCCATTTTGTTCTATCAGCCAGGAAAACAAACACTTTGCTTGAATTCAACTAGAATTGAGAGGACAACTTATTTTTGCTCTGAACATTGAGAACTGCAGTCTCAGAAGGCTGGGAAAAGCAAAGCAAGTCCAAAACCTACTGTGTATAAACAGAGATACCATATGAATACAAAAAATAAAAGCACAACAGTTCCCTTGCCAAGGAGGAGCAGATGGCAACTCGGAGCAGAAGTCAGCAATACAACGATAAGTCATAAGAAAATGCCCAACCACCAGTTGTACCCCAGACCCACTTTTTACAAGAGTGGGACCGAATGATTTCACCTGGGCAAGTCCCACTTGCAGAAACCCCAGGTCAGGCATGGCTGCCCATCCCCAGAAGCAGCTGTTCTGCTTGGACTCCCAAGGGACATCCCTCAAGCTGCACTGTCTACCTCCCTACTACCCCTTCATCCTTCCAGCCACCTATTTTGCACATTGGAAACCCCTCCTGTACAGCGGTTTCCTTTAAGGGGCAGGGCCTGGGGGAAGAGCTGCCCTAAAATACAGGAGGAAACCAGAGTGGTTACCAACAAAAAATACTGTTCACATGCACAGAGTTGCTGGTTTGACTTTACCCAGCACGCTTACTATGAGCACACCCCCTCTTATTAGCAGTGCCCAGGACGGCTCATGTGCCCTTCATACCATGCCATGTCCTGAATGTCCCCTCGCAACTAACACAACAGCTGGATCAGCCTGTGTAAAGGCAGCTCCCTACAACAAGAGTTGTCTCTCATGCCCTTCTCCTCTTACTGCGGGTCTCACAGAGACTATCTGTCAAAGTTAAATGATTCTGGTCTTAATTGCCTTTTTTTTTTTGACAGAGGTTTCTTACCCATATGAAGCTCAGAGACTGCTTTGGAAAAAAACTAAGGCTCAGAGCTTAAATTACATTTTCCAGTAACACTTAAATTTTGCTTATTGGACTACTACAAGACTGCTTTGTTTTTTGAACTTTGTGTTACTTGGGAAGCTCCTTTCCAACCATAAATTGCTGAGAAAGCAAGAATACAACTAAAGAAAGTAAAAGAACACGCTCTGATTTTTGCCCCCTCAGAGAAGTTTAAAGTGAATTTGAATGACCTTGTAACTGTGAAACATGCTTTGAGATAGAAGAGGTTTAGCTTTAAATGCTGAACACTGCAAGAGTTATTTACTTTAAATAATTCCAGATATCTAAATGTTGATCTGTCCTACTGCAGTGCTGGTTGAAACAAATCACTCCCGCTATTTTACAGTCTCTATTACCTGCTTTTGTAATGTTTTGCAAGACTGCTTCCAACGCCATCAATGTGGCAATTGCTTGTAAACGTAATACAGGAGAGAACCTGTATATTTAAAACAGCAAGGTTTTCATATACTTCTACCTTTGTAATTTCTGTAATCTCTGAAATTTGCTAGATGTCCTAATCAAATAAGGAGGTTTTTATAAACAGAAGAATGTGTGGATATTCAATATTTAAGGAGCTTTTTGAAGACCCGAAAATCAGAGGTTCTAAAAGAGGAAGATAATTCACACAGGAAAACATTGAAAAAATGGGAGTAAAATAAACTTTATTACAGAGCCATAGTTAACTGTAAAGACTTCTTGCTGAAATAATACCGATGTACTCTACCAGAGTGAAAATCTGAATTGCTGAGTATAAACCAGATGAAGCTTATGACATCTGATACCAAACTTCCTTCTCTTTAGCTACTGTAATCATGTTTTTAAATGACCTCTGGTAATGAGTCTCTGATGACTCAATGCCCAGGTGCTTAAAATAACTTTGAAAAACTGAGTCAGAGGAATCATTACCCAAGCATAGCATCATATAGAATCTCACCAGCTCTCCAGCTTCCGAGCACAGAAACAGGCTGGCAAATGGGAAGCCTTGCACTAGTAATTGCTGCAATGTAACGTAACCCACTTATCACTGAACTTTTAAAAGATCATAAGGTCAGACAGAAAGACAAAAGAGCAGAAAACCTGTATCTTAATAAAATAAGACTGTACCAGTTCTCATGCTCATCCTAACATCTCACTCCATCAGTACCTCAGGAATCTGTGGTAAATTTTAAACATTTTCACCTTCTCTAGTCATCTTGTTGCCCCTTAAAAAAAACAAACCACCAAACCAAAATAACCCAAAAAGTCCCAGGAAGTATTTTCACATCTACTTAATTACAGCTTAAAAAAACCAAACAACTTTTCATATGATTAAGACCATAAAATCAAAATTATTATTTCACCTTATTAGTTTTGTTCCATCACATCCTACATATATAAATTGACCACGATCTCATATTTTGTATTACATCTTGCTTTGTTGAATTTAAATGGTGGAACATGCTGAATGGATTATGAAGTGATCTGCATAGTAGAAGTTCCTCCCAGCTCACAGATGTATTATTAACTGAATATTCTCTTAAGATGTGATTTCTTAGAAAAGTCTACTTTCAAAGGTATGACAATACAGAAAGCAGACTTGCAGAATGCAAAGTTTGGGTATTTTGGAGGGTTTAGCACAGAGGGATGCTTCACTTCCCAGCTTCAAATCAGAACAAAGAATTGTTTCTGCCTGATTCATAATGCAAACATACAAACAGCTTTGTGATGGTACAGAGGAAAATGTGAGACTTCTTTGGGGGAGCCTTACACTAGTACAAGCGATAGAGAATCAAAAAGAAAGATGAAAGGAAGGATACACACTTAAGAAAAATAATCTTTATTTGAAGTCTAATGTGTTGTTATTTTTTCCTACCTGAAATTTTCATATATAAATCATTATCTTCCCTCACCCCAACTACAAGAACCATGCTAAATTCAACTATACCTGGTTAGTGACATTCACAAGAGATAATCCAACATGATTAGATGGGCAAAAAAGCCTTGAACAACATTTCCATGTTTTTGAAGTATTGCTAAGCTATACCTTCTTTCAAGAACAGAATATTCAGTCTAAGCTTTCATCTCAAGGGACTTCTTCCTACAAAAAAGGGCCCAGTCCTAGAAACAGAATCAGATAAATGACTTCTTAAAGTAGACAAACCATTGAACAATCAAGAACATAATGCTGGGATACAGGTGCCCCTAAGGTTACAAAGAAAAATTTGTTGTTATTGACACTAAGAGGGGGCCTAACCTCATGAAGCCTTGTGAAATACCTAGCTTGTGAAAGTAATGTCACCAACTTCAACAGTGTTACTCCTATAAATCAGAATTTATCGGCTTCTACTTCCAGCTTCAACTTTTAAATTAAAACCCTCACTGCACATTAGCAGCACAGGTTCCAGAACTGTCTTGACCATCAGCGTGCACGTAACCTATCAACCTCTCTTAATATCATCACCTTCTTCTGAAATTAGGACTTCACAAATGGCAAAACATCAGCCTTTTCAAGAAAAGGACTTGCCTACATTTTAAAATAATAAATAACTCTAAAGATAGACTGAGGTAGGGAGCATGTTGTTTAAAAGCCAACATATCACTTCCTGACATTTCTAGATCTCCCTATTCAATGAAACTCAAAAACAAAAGAAAGGGCATGAATAAAGCTGGGACTTGGCAAACTCTAATGGGGAAAGAAGAGGAAAGGCCAAAGAAGTCAAGAAGGAACAAACAGAAGAATGAGAATCTCATCTGCGCTTTTGCAAGCAACTATCACAGAGACACATTTACAATATTGCATTTTCTTTGTGACTGAGTTTTGAAAATTTTTTTAAGCTTTATTCTTTTAGGCTCAAGCACTTTTTGCCTTCTTTTGTAATGCACAGTTAAAAATAAGGAATTAGTAAGCTCAACTCTGTTTCTGAAGGAAGCATCCAAAATAAAGTACCTAGCTTAATGCATCAGTTCTTAAACGTGGATATGAAATTGCCTACCGCTGAAGTCAGGTTCAGTTAACTTCAGTTGGAAGTTAGCATCTCCTAAACAATCCTTTTTTTTGTTTTGTTTTTTCACGTGCTTCAGTTTTTAGAGCATGTGACCTTGAGCAAGCCTTTAGGGAATCACAAAATCCACTGCCAAGTTACAGTAAGGATCCAGCCAACCAAAGAATTGCCACCAGAAGTCTCAGATCCTCCATTTTCCATTTATATTTCCACCCTTCACCATGAAAGTCTTCCTCTCCCCACTCTGCCACCCCCCCCCCCAATCTTTTGCATCAACTCTGAGCAAACTTTCAGTTACTGTACCTCCCTAGAACTGGAGAAAATGGCCCCACTGTTTCCATTCAGTTAATCTTTTGATATTTCAGCAACTTACAGTAGCTCAAAGACAGGCCTGACAAGTGTTGGAGTCAATTCCTGGGATGTACAGATAGCACAGGATAAGAAGCAAGGAAGGAGAAGGAGCAATGGTGACTGCTAGCTCAGCTCCCAGCATCAGACACAGCCTCCACAGCCTTCAGAGCACTTAGGGCCTGCAGCCACCCGACTCATTTCAAAAAAGACTCCCTACCAAGTTGCCCGTTAACAAATACGCTAGCAAACGATTGCTAAAGGCCTTTTTGCATAAAAATAGTAGTCCTTTCCCCTAAAAGCTTTTAGTATTTCCGTAAGAAATCCAGTGAATTTGAATGGTACAGGGAAGAGCCAGCAGATCACACGACTGTAGACCATGTCTTCATACTTATCAAAGTGGGAGGCAAGAAAACCGGCCAGGGTTTACAATCTAGCTGTGGAAGAAATCCCTATTTCCCCCCACGCCCCAAGAAACCTAACACTTTGATACAAGCATTTGTAAATCTTGTAGGCAAAAGGATAAAACTGGCAACAGAAGCTGGGCAAACTTAGATTCAAAATAAAGGAGGATCAATAGCAAGAGAGTTGATGGTTTTTAAAAAAAAAAAAAAAAAAAGAAAAACGACAGACTGGATTTTCCATCACTGAAAGCGTTCAAATCAAGACCAAATTTTTCCCCAGCCCTCCTCAGAAAGTATATTCTAGTTTAAACAGGAATTAATTCAGGAAGCGCTAATATCCTGCACAGCGCAGGCCAGGCCTAAGTGTCAGTTGCCCCTATTAGCTATATAGGATTGGACACCATTAAAGTTTGACAAATTCACACTCCATATGACTAATGTTTATAGTTTAGTTAACATTTAGTTAACTAAATTATAGTTTAGTTAACATTTTCACATACAATACAAATACATTTTGCATATTTCTTTTAAAAATAGGCTATTTTGGAAGGAGCACAAGCAGAAGGTGAGAAGTTTGTTTACAATTTAAAAAACAAAATTTACTTCCCAAGTGAAATGCCGACTGGTTAGTTGGCCAAGCTCCTAAAAGCTGTTTCTTGAGCCAGTTACTCCCTTACACTGTTAAAAAAATGTATCCTTTACTATATAGCTGACATTTGCACAAGTTTAACGAATTAAAACCCAAAACAGGGCAATTCGCTGAAAGGAACCTATCTCCTGGGTGAAGCTCACAGAAAATAAAGTAAGCTTCTCTTCAGTACAGTGCTCAGTTACCAGCATATCAAAATAACAACAACAAAATATCAAGTCCTTCCTGACTATCACTTCCCAATTTTAACCTTCAAGTTAAAGTAAATTATCATAACTTGCAATGTGTAGAATGAAAAAACTTGCATCACCTGATTTCAAGCCAGTCCTGGTTAGGAAGTTGGAAATTATACACCCTTCAGTCTGAGGCCATAACGACTCCAAAAAATTATTTCAAGAAAAGCAAAGTGAAAGTTTCCAAATGTATGAATAAAATGGCTTCATGTGTTCGGCACAGAACACAGGATCCCATGAGGATACTGCAGCTCAAAGTGAGGAGGGAAACAATAAACTGTTTTAGTGCAGTGTCTGCTTAGCATACTGTGTATTACGTAGTATATGCATACACAGAAGTAATTTTCTTTTTCTTCCTACCTACAATAGTTGGGTCGATTACGTATTATTCATACACACATCCCACAAATTAGTGGAAACCACCAATATTAAAACTGAGTCCATCAACAATATTCTAAAACAGAACATAAATTTCACTATATTAATACTTCTTAAACTGCCTAAGTGATTTTGAAGTCTACAACCAACTTCTCTGTGCTTCTGAAAAAGTTTACTAAAACATGAGTAACCATCAACCTACATGGTTACAGAGACAGCTACTTATACATTAAGTTTGACACATTCAAGATGCAGAATTTCTCCAGTACTGAGAAGCGTGACACAAACAGTGCACTGTATGAGAACTGCCTCAGTAAAAGGAAGTTTTCAAACTGCTAGCCAAGTTTATGGAATCAGGTGACTCAAAGTACTGCTTCAAATACCAAAGAAGCCTTCTGCGGTATTTAGACAGTTTACAGATGACATTTACTGGTGGATGTTAACTTACACCTACACAAGCAGAGATGCTTTCATCAACCAATATAGTAAATAAATATTGTTGATTTAGAAAGAGACCAGTTTCAGATAGGATGGACTAATTTTGACTGTTGCATTAATAGCAGATACTGTTGAAGAACTGAACAAAATAATTTCACTTCCTGCTTTTTTTTTTTTTCTTTTCGTAAAATCAGACCCTACTATTAACAGGTCGCACACCACGGACTCTGGGCTCCCACAAGAGACGCAGCACACCTATCCCCTGGATGCCTCTCAAGGGGGTCTGCATCAGCTGCCCTGACGCGACTGGGCGGCCGGGGGGGAACGAGGAGGGTGGCAGCCGGGACGCCCC
>NW_008824338.1:7698675-7743042 GCF_000699105.1 Pygoscelis adeliae
GGGGGCGGACGTGCCCCCGTGGCCGCTGGGTTGGGACCGGCCCTCCCCACCCCCCAGGTGTCTTCAGCGCCTTCGCTTTGTAGTCAGCGTTTGCCCTCAAATTCCTGTGTCCGGAGCGGGGCCGCCCCGGCACGGCGGGGAGCCAGGCTCCCTGCCCGCGTCGGGGAGAGGGCCCGCAGGAAGACATTATCTGTCCCTCGGTTGCTTTTGAACAGAAATTTCGAAGCAACTGTATAGCGAGGAAAGCAATTTTTCCTCGGCCAGGCTCCCTCTGCAGCTGTTAGCAGGATGCAGCGTCGTCCCTGACCTACTGTTTCAGCCGGGCCTTGGGGTATGGCAGTTGTTGACAGCGGAAAATAACATCAAGGAGCTGGTCAGGGTCGGTAGCGTTAGGGTCGGTAGCGTTACCGTTGGGCGCTCTACGACCATCTCATAAAAAGTAACTGTGACCCCACTTGATTTCCAGCCTGCAGGAGAGAGGTGATGGGAGGCTAAAGGGGATGGGAAAATCCAGTGGCAGTGATCACGCAAGGTACTGCTCTGTCTGAAAAGCGCGACTTCTCGTCTGTGTATGTATGGTGGTTGGCCTGGAATCGGGAGACGTTTCCTTTCTGTAAAAGGAAATACGTGGTGTAATTGTCAGGGCTGCCAAGGGGAGTCCTAAGAGGCAGGTAGGCTGTTGGGAAGCTGCATAACTCTTTACATCTGCATTTCCTTGTCCATAGAAATTACAAGACTCTCTTCTGCTATTGATGTAGTTTCTCAGTGAGACAGCTTTATTAAATGAGAAAAACGTGTCCAAAGGGTTTTTTTAAGTTGGAAAAAGAAAGTCCTTTTTGGTAGGGCAAGTGAAATAGTTTCTATGGAGAGTGAAGATGAGGAATGAAGAGGAAGCTGGCTGTTCCATCACTACTCCTTTTCAAATGGTTGAAGTGATTAATTTGAGAAGTTTTCAAACTCCATTACTGCAGTTTTTAACTTTTTCAGAATTCAATTAAATACAATTATTCCAACTTTCTATTCTTTATAACAGCAGTATCTAAAGTGGAACGTTTGCGTGTGGCCCACAAATGACCCTTTATGATACCACTTTTAAGTTGAGGTATTGTATTAAGGATCAGTTTTGCCGTGTGATCCCTCCCAGACTGGTACTTCATCCACTTTAGTAGCAAAACTCTGAAGCCAGCTTCATCCTTGTACTAAGGGATCCTGTTCTTCCACCTTCTTGCTAACAATCTTTCCAATGTTGTACGTTTTCATCTGGCGATCTAGTGAGGATTTTTGTTGACCTTGGACCGGGTTCAGTGGAGATTGTCCCCCCTCCGCCCCCATGCTACATAGGAAACAGTCCAACAAGAGCCTGGCTGAGTCACGGGAAGAAGGGTGGGAAAAGGGGCTTCCAAGCTTGGGTAGAAAACAGCCTGTTTGCTTCCCACGGGAAATGGGGATTTATACATAGCTAGAAAGAACGATGGTGCACCACAGATATATTTTGTCACTGGCATTTTTAGAGCCAGAAAAGGGGAGCTTCTGGGTAAAAGAGCAGAACTTGCTACTTCTGCTTGGATTTATGCCCCCTTCATAGTACCAGCTGTCGGGGTAACGATCCTAGACAAAAGTAACATGCATGTTTGTAACAGGTTAAAGGAAGCATAGCTGTGTCCGTGCAGGAAGGAAAAAGAGGCCTGGGACTGATTTCTGCCCCTGGGACAAATTAGCAGTGACTCATTCATGTCCGTACTGCTTAGGATTAGCTCCCGATACAGCAAACTTTTCTGGCTGACGGATAGCTGGAGTGGTTTAAAAGCGAGTTAGCTAGGTAGTTAACAGTTAAGCAATGTGGATGTTATGGATCTTGTGCTCAAGGTAACTCCCTGGCCATCCGTCCTGTAAGTTGGCCAGACCCAATGTGGAGAAGGCTTAAGGACCAGTTCTCACGGGTGTAAGGTACAGCAGCAGGCTGTGGGACCAAGAAAGACTGGTATATAGTTGAGGAAACCTTGAATCTTATGAAAATGGTAGAGGTGTGAAATCAAGAGACCCAGCGTTGTCTTGTTTAGGGATCCCCAACTGATAGGTATGTGAAGCACCCTCTATCCCTTCAGCAGATACTATGTTTTGGTACGTGATTTATAATAAACTTGTGGCTTTTGTATAAGCTTGAGTCTGTGTCATTCTTTACCTGTGGTCAGAACAACTGCCAGAAAAGCTTAGTCTACAGCTGCTAACCAGTACACTTTAACAGAGGGCTGTTTGCCATCTGGGGAATGAAGAATAAAGTCACGATTTATTCAGCCTCTCTATATGCTTAAAATCTCCTGTTTACAGTTTTCCACTGTGAGGTACTCCTAAAAATAAATCTTGCTTGACAAGTTTGAGGGATGAAGGAAATGTTAACTTTTCTTTCAGAGTGAGAGAATGTTCTGGGAAAATTATTTTTGATGAGTTCTTTCCAATACTATTTGCAATTAATTGCCATTAATTCTTGCATTAACAAAGACGTTCTTAGGAATCAGTTTGGATTGCAAATAAAGATATCTCTTCTCAGCTGCAAGCTTTATTATTGCTTAACACAAAGGGCCAAATACCAACAAATTGCTAATGAAATCACCTAAAATTTCCAAAACTTTCTAAATTAGTTAATTTTCTGCTACCAAGCTGAGTCCTAGTTAATTAAGAGTAGATGTTTGCTTAGCGCTAGACATATAAGAAATCTCAGTGGCTTCAGCGGGGTTGTTTACATACTTAAGCATTTGGTAGGTTGGAAGTCGAGTGCTCTGTGTGGAGCTTAGCCGCTTTCAAATACAGTTGGCTCATTATTTGCTTTGTCTATAGCCCAATACATGCAATAATAGTTAAATATCTCCACCTCAGGCAAAAAAAAAAAAAAAACAACCGAAGAAAATCCCTTACCCAGCACATAAGTGACTTTCACGGAAAGTCAGTGACCTTGTATGTTCTGACTTATGCAAGCTTGGTGGGGAATGATAAAGGAAAAATAAGGTTATTCAGATAACCTTCAAGGTGAAAACAGCCTGGAGAAAGAACTATGGTTTGTCTTTCTAAGCTACTGTCCTCAGGAGCTCCTTGAGGTGGTGCACCTTGGATTTCTCCCTGCTAGCAGGCTGTGCCCTTAGCATTACCTAGGTGATGCATGGGGGTGACTCCAAGAAGGTCAGGTGGCCCAGAGGCATTTACCACAGCTGTGGAGGAATTTTGAGGAACAATTATTATCTTCAGTGGCAACAACTTTGCAAATGGAGCAGCCTGTCAAATACATGCATTTCCAAAGTCTTTGCAGGAGGCATACTGAGAGTATATTGTGCTAGCTCTTTATTTTCAAAGGTGTTTTATAAAGTAAGGAGTGATTTTTTTTTTTCTTAGTTGAGAGGCTATCAATGTGGTGTGTACGATAACATCAGTTCCACACTACGTGCTTTTAGCTCAAGATTTCTAACTACATTCATCAGGAAAGCCTAACAATTACTAGGGAGTAATTACAAAACATTTCAGACTTTTCTTACTCCTTTTAATTATCATGTTTACCTTAATCACCTGGTACACCTCTTATTTTAAGAAGGGGTAGAAACTTCACATTTCCAAAGCCTTAAAATGAACTGTTTAAGCAATGACTTAGTTTACGACTCAAAAATAGTAGTAGCGTATTCTTCATCTTCAGAAGTCACATCCGCACAGCTTCACCTACCTCTTCCCAAGAGAGGTCTTTGGGTGTCCTCGTATTTCCTCTCAGCTGACCAGTGTTTCTGTTTCAGAGTTGGGTTAACACCATTTCTTTGATGTTTCTGAGAAGTTTGCCAGAGAGCGATGTAGATAAAATATTGCTTCCTCCTATCTTCTGTCTCCTCCGCTCCTCCAAAATTGGACAGAAAACGACAGGAGCTGCCACATAACCTGATGTTATCTGCACAGAGCAAAAAGGGAGCAGCTGCTGAATCCCATTTGTGCATCGCTCTGTACAACGTGGCATCATTTGCAAATCCTATCTGAAAAATACACTTCATGAAACATGTTCTGAGGAAAAAATACAATCATTTTCCTTTATTTTATGTTGAGTCTTTGGCCAGAAAGGCCGTGAACTGTTGAATCACATGGTGTTTGCACCAAAGCACTATAGCCAGAACTTTACACGGCAGTTTAAAATTGTGCTCAAGAGATTACAGACACACTTTCCAATCTTAGTCTGCACCCGGTGCTGGAAGATCACTATCAAACCAGTAAGGCAGCCAATCTTGAAATACCATAGGATGTTAAGTCAAGACTGCTCTGGGTCATAAAAGCTGCTTTAGAAAGATGCACCCAAAATTGCACCCAAATTCCTCTGAGTTTTTCAGTCTCAGAATTTGTCTCTGAATAAGCAGTTCTGAGAAAAACCGTACTTCATGCATTTGCTTTTGACTTAAGGGTTTTGTCTCCTTAGAGCTGGTAATCAAACGCCATTATTATCTGAACTGTGGCATACTATGTGGGCCTTTTTCAAGGTAAGTTCTGATTTGACATAGTTACATTTTTAATAAATACACAGCTAAGATTGGTTTTGTGTTGTGTATGAATATGCTGTTTTCTTTACACTGGGGGAAAAGTGCGATGCTATGCTATGCTAAATTCTGTGCTCTGAGGGTGTTGGGTTTTTTAACGCATCTTTGTGAAGTCAATGGTTTTAAGTCATGGTGGACTCCCTGGACCCAATTTTCTCTTCAAAAACCCATAAAAAAAACTGCTGACCATTGAAGATGTGAAAAAGCTACACAGAAAAAAAAGTGTGGGTGTTCCAGAGACAAAATGTTGCGCTGTGCTTTTGGACACTCATTTTTTTGAGAGTACTTTTTTCTTTTTTGGTGAAGCTGATTGCAAAGGTCATGTTTTGGTGCAAATTTGATCACCCTTGAGGGAGAGGGGGATGTGTGAATTGAACACCTAGTGCAGATCTTCATGGGTGAGCTCCATGGGTGCAACAGTTAGGTGGTTGCTTGGTCATGATGATCTATTCTTTCTTTAGATAATACTGTGTGAAACAGCGTTTTTTCTCCCTTTTCCCCTTTAAGTGTAATAAGTGTTTTGACCAATTCTAGTATTCTTTTTCTGCCTTTACAGCAGAATAATTGGCGATAGATATATTTATTTTTTTTTAGCAGTATAAGCTTTGAAAGAAATTATATAACAACTCATGGTTTCTTGTGCAAGGAACAAAACAGACTTCCTGAAACACCTAATCCTAATATCATTCTTACTTTTTGCATTCCCTTCTGGCCTGTACACTGATAGTATATTACATATGCTATATATCTGAGCTAGGATACTTGTGCCTGCATATGTATCATGCACTTTAGTTGGTTTGCAGTTGGATTTTTTGTTAATATTTTGTATTCATTTGGGTTTCAGTACAATGACTGCTGAGGTCAATAGGTTTTGAACTCAGCTTTCCTGAAAAATAGAATACAGTTTAGTAAAAAGAATATTTTAAAAGGTGTGTTTCCATTTTGCTGATTGCTAGCTTTAGCAGAAGTGACATGCCATTAGCACTATTGATTCTTACCGCTACTGACCCTTTCTATCCGGAGTGCTGACTGCCTGTGGCTTATTTCCATTTTTTCCTGTCATGGTGGAAGGCCTCTGCCAGCTGCTGTACCCTCCCATCTCAGGGGACTGCAGTCTCAACAAGCAAAGCAACGGAAGAGGAGCGTGTTCTGCTATGTACTTCGATTAAATGGACAGGTATGCCAACGACGAGGTCCTGTCAACATTAAGAAGCCAAGGATTGCACCTAAATTGTCTTCCGACACACAGATTGCTAATCGTAAAGATGTAATTAATTATTCTTTGCAGTCATGTCTAGATGATGGTCTAGCTACTCATCCTCACTGAGTAGCTCATTGAGGAGAAAGCTAGGGAAGGCTGCAGGGCTAATCTGAGAGGTTAGAGCCCTCTTGCTCCGGCCTCCGAGCTTCTATGGAGGGGAGCGGTGGTACTCTATGAGTCTGCCAGCGTAGCACCAGGCTGCACTTTTCAAGACAGCTCAATGAAAGTAGGAGCAAATCTATGGGCACTTAGCATATATTGCATTTACATCCAAATTAACAGTACGGTCAGTATCAAACCCTCGTAAGGCACGCTTTGCTCTGCATTGTGATAGTGACCACGCAATGCTGCAGACCCTATGGATAAATGCTGTTTGTCATGAGTGTATGCTTTTTACTGTAAATAAACTAATTTAGGTGCTCTCCTTTATAAAAAGAAGAAATACCGCTTTATTGACCTGACCGACATGGATCTCAAATGTGTTATATCCCTGGTTGAATGATTGCTCTCTGGCGTTCCAGCATGCAGCATTCACTCACACTTTTTTCCCCATGACACAGACAGATGTTTTGGAGTAATGTGATTCTGAATTTTCAAACTGCTTGTGTTTTTCCAATTCTAACAGATTTATTACTTCCTTACATTTTTTTGTGTTTTCATCATGGAAATTTGGGAGATTTCAGGGTCTCCAGCTGACTGTGTTTCCATACACAAGAAATACAGTCCTGTGGCATTTATATGGTGAGATGACCAAAAGACTGAACCAGGCCTTAGTGTCCTTTACCTCTTAAAGCTTGTTTTGAGCCACTGTTTCCTTTAGAAATAATTGACAATGAAATTACGTCATAGAAAGAAGCTGCTGATGAGCAGCCCCCCAGCATTTGTGAGCCCATCTTTAATGAACGCAGGTGAAAGTGAAGAGAAGTGCTCCAAAGCAAATGCCAAGCAATATTAATTTCCAGGAGCTATTGTTCATCTGCGTTTTCTTCAGTAGGGTTATGGTGTCCTGCAGCTAGAGGAAGAGTTATGAAGCCTCTTTCTAGAGCACATAAATTTCTCTCTTGTCAACCCATGTTAGATCTCCAGTGCATAAACTGTCTTCTAGCCCAGACAAGCCCAAAAGGGAATAAAGAAAAGGGAGAAAGTAAAAGTTTTCATGAATTTCATTATACTATCACTAAGTGTACTCCTATTATGTGGTTTTTCCTGTCTTGAGGAAGGAACTTGGAATCTTGAGGTCCCTTTTTACCCTACTTTTTGTGATTTGTTCTTGCACATTATAGCCAATAAAGACCATGCTATCCTGGTAGAGAGATAATAATGTACAACAGAAGAAAAAGCAAAGCCTGTGGCTAGCTGATGGGCTACAAAAGAGTCTTTGTAGGCTGCATACCTTGCATTACTGCTGAGAAAATTATGCAACTGTGGGCAGGTCGGAAAATTTCAAGTATCTACGAAATTGTTTGTAATCACTGCCTCAGATTAGGTTTTGCAAAAAAGCATTTTTCTGTGGTTGCAGGGCACAGGACCATTCATTAGTAGGAGTATTGAATAGTTGGCAGTTCCAAGACACCTTATAGGAGTAGGTATTGAAATCTTTTTGAAAAATCCACTATTACTAACAAGACCAATAAGTCTACTCAAGCATTTAATTTATTAACAGTGCTAAAATAAAAATGATACCTTAGAGATTTAAGTGCTTCATATCTTTCTGCATGTGAGTATTAAGATGTTCAAACTAGCTGACACTTCTTTTCTTCAAATTACCAGCAACAGCCCTAGAGGTAGCTCCAGCTACCCTGGAAAGGCAGTTGTCCAAAAATCTACAAGTATTTCCTGGAAATCTGACCCTTACACTGAGGTTAAAGAGAGGAAACAGAGGGGAGTAAATTCTGCAGCTCCCTTTTCCAGAGTACAGATTTTATTTTTTTTGGTAGAGGGTAAAATTTGAAGCTTGCTTCAATGAGGAGCTTTATATGCGTTCGGTAAATTGAGAGGTCCCCTTTAAGTTTACAGAATATTCTTGTCCAAACTGTTTGAACTGAAGGGGGACATAGCAGATGCAGTACTCAGTCATGTGCCCAGCTTGTGGTTAGCCACACAAAGCCAATTTTTTCAGATGCTAAGCTCTACTCGTTTTTTTTCTTTTTTTTTTTTTTTAAGAAAAAAGACTGAACACAGCTGCTCTTGACATCAAAAAACAGTCACTGAAAAAATAAAAAAGCACTATGCTATCCAGCTAACAGCTGACATTTAGAGTCGATCGCAGTGAGTTTACCTAAGAAATGCTGAGGACAAAAAAAGGACCTGCTGTACCACAAAGTACATTTTCTCATTTGCTTGAACCCCACCTGTGCATTTTTCCAGCATATCACATCATGCAGTTTGTCTCTGGTAATGTGTTTACCCAAAAGGTGTTCTTTTTCAGGAGCTTGCTGGCGTTTGCCTGTCATTGCTACATCAGTCCAAGGTTTTTACAAGAATAAAATACTGCTGCTACAAACAATGTTGTCACAGAAGAGTTAAATTGAAAGGATACCCCTTTAAAGTTATGATAACAAATGGAAGAGGAAATGTGACTGTAATATGACTAAAAAAAAAAAAAAACAACACAAAATCCCTTAAGCACTGCAGTGAGCCATGAAACTTACTAATATTTCTAATTTTGTTTTGTGAATCTTCAATTTCCAAGCTTTGTTTTCCACCATAAGCATGCAGCACCCACCCTTTTTGTTTCCCCCATGGTTCAAAAAGATGTTTTGGAGCACTATGACTGCAAGCCCTCTACCTGTCTGCTCTCCTTCCAATTCTCAACGTATCACTTCACTACATTTCTTTGTCTATGTTTTTATCAAGGCATTTTGGGGGCTTCACGCTAAAGGAATTTATTTGGTAATTTAATTCCCAGGTAGCATGAGAAGTTTTCCCCATAATATTACTTCAGTAATTGGGTTGGTTGCAAACGTGATCATTACTGTGCATGACTTTTCTCCCTGCGAGCATCCTGACTGATTTTGCCAGAATGTGAATTTAATTCTGGATATCCTACCAGAAATATTTCTAAGTCCCCTGAACATGTCCTCCGCAGCTGCCTTAGCACTCCTCACAGGTGAGGCTCTCCCAGCCATCCCGACTGCCCCGTGGTGCTCTGCTACTGCTGCTGCTGCGGATGCTGGGGTGTAAGGTAGGGCTGTACTACACCTTTATAGCTTTATCATGGTATGGTGGCAGTCCCTGTCCATCCTGATTACGACCTGCCCTCTGTGTGAAGGACTGTAACCACACTGAACATTTTGCCTGCGTTTCCAATAGCTGGCATGTCTTGTCGTGCTTCCTAACCAGCTCCTTCTTTGGCTCGTAGGGCAAGTTCGAAGCTTTAATTCCACATCAGACCCAGAGGTTTCTTTTCCCTTGAATGTTTAATGACAGTCAAATTGAGAAGAAGAGTTTCCTAGCACTTTTTCAGGCCCGCAGCGTCTCTGCAGAGAGGCAAGCCCTTGGCACCACAGACCACCTCGAGTCGATGATGCAGTTGCAACACAGGTAAAAATCCCTCGTCCTGGTCCCTACCCTGGGTTTCTAACCCGCCGAGCTGTTTTTCCCAACACACAGAAACCCACCTTTGATTGTATCCTCTAGGCCACTTCTTCCACTGCTAACCTCTTCACTGCTCCCCAGCAGTCCCCAACCAAACCCTGCTGAGCTTTGGCTTTGACCCCAGCTGGCAACAACCATTTGGGTTTTTTCTCAGGCTACAGCTGCTCAGAAGCTTACTTGCACAAAAGCAGTTATAATTGCAGACTTCTCCTCAAGGACAGAAGATTTATAGTCTAAATTCTCCAGCCTCTCAGTCGCATGATCTGGGAGGTGATGGAGAACAGGTGGAGAGAAACTTCTGCAAAAAGGTTGTTCA
Source organism: Pygoscelis adeliae (assembly GCF_000699105.1). Taxonomy (NCBI): domain Eukaryota; kingdom Metazoa; phylum Chordata; class Aves; order Sphenisciformes; family Spheniscidae; genus Pygoscelis; species Pygoscelis adeliae. The sequence goes on from NW_008824338.1 coordinate 7,708,406, forward strand.
CCTGGAGTTAAGGGTTGATCACTGACCCAGACAAATCCATTCACATATGTCCTATGCCCAACGCGATAGACAGATGTGCTTCCTTTAAACAAAGAGGACGGCTCCTTTAACTCAGCCATCGGAATACCCTGATCTGATCCAGCAGGGATGTCTCCCATCCATGTAGATGCCTTTATTCCCTTTGCACCAGCTGACTGCCTGGAAACGTCTCTGGGGCCAAATCTGCAGCAATTTCCCCTGCAGCAGTTGCCGCTGGCTCGCCGTCCTTGGTCAAATGCCTCTGGCTGTGTTACAGCCTTGGATTTTGTATTCTCTCATTTTTTAATGAGAGGAATAATTTTCTCTCATTTCTTTTTTTGTACGATGTAAAGTCGTCCTTATGAGTGTTTTGTCTGAAGAGAAATTGACTTCTATTATGTTTAGTCACAGGGAATGTGAGAAGGGACACTTCAGGCTGTTTTCAACTGCGTTCCTCCGACAAAATGCCTCCTTCAGATATCCCCATTAACCAGCAGGTTTTGCTTCAAGTGTCTTTCCAAAATAACTGACCCTGATAGCTGTTATTCCTACCAGTTGGCTTCTGGAACATGAATGCCAGCAGACAGTTCAGAGTAACCTAATAGCATTTATTATTTTTCCTACCTGCTTAGCAGAGTCCAGGTTTCACAATGTCAAAATAATTTGAATGTTACCATCCTGTGGAAAAGTTAAACCACCAGATTCTGCTGTGGGCTTTCAGTAAGCCGGTCAAGAGAGGAGATGGGGCACAGTCTTGTTTTAAAGCATCGATAGGTGAATTGCTATGCAATGAAAGTCTGTTGGCTCAGTGACAACCTGAATCAGCAGAGGGCTGGGGCCTGGCAGGGATGATGCTGCTGCTGCTGCTGCTGCCGCCGCCGCTGCTGCCCTTTGCTCTCTAAGGCTTATTCTCTGCTGCCAGTGGCAGAAGCACATGGGGAAGTGCCCTGGCTGCATTAGGGGCTGAAGGTAATTTTAAAATAAAAGTTGAAAGTGTAATATCTTTTCTGTATGTTGATGTCAGCTTTGCGTTCCTGTACCACAATTTGGCCATTGTCAATATACCTCTTAAATAGAAAGCTGTCTCCACCGATAAAGGATGTCACAGCATAAGTGTGTTCCTGTTTAATTCAAATTGGTGTCTTATTGGTCAAGCAAGAAACGAGTCATTTATTTTACTGTGCAGTCCTTATGGCAGAACAGCTCACGGGGTTCCCCATAACTTCAGCAGAACTGCTCCTGGCAACAGTTACTAATTCTCCTTTCTGACCCCGTATAGTCACAAAATCTGTGGAACTGGACCACTGTTACTGCCCTGAACATCAATCCATGCAGAATGTACCTGTGCTAATACCAACAAAGCAGAACGAAGCCTCTACAGTACTCCTTTTGTCACCAGAGATTCCAGAGGTTTACCAGTCTTCTGTCACTGCCTGTACTGGCCGGTTAAATGCAATCATTTACACGGGTAAACCATCAGCTTGTTCCCTGGTTCCATTTTGGCCTGAGCTAACTACTGCCTTGCTAAACTACTCATGGGGATAGTTTGAGAACGATAATGTTACCGAGACCGTTCCCAACAGGCAGTTTGAGGCAGCCACGCTGTTGCGGAGGCTGAGTTTACCAGCGCAGACATGAGCTGTGCCACACCAATTGGCCTGGGTGTCTGGGAACATTCCCGCGCACACTTGACTTACTAGGGTATACACTTAGTTTACTGGTGTATACTAGTGTATACAGCCTATAATACCAGAGATCCTGGCTGTGAAAACCCAGCAATAAGCTTGGGTTTAGACGAGGAGTAGAATAAAGGTCTTGAATAGTCCCTGAGTTTTGTAAGAGTATAGGTGAAACTGCTCGCATCTTAGATGCTTTCCTGCTCAACTAACCACATTCTGACTACCAGAAATTCCTCCAGATAATGCTGATTAATAAAGAGTTACCCCTTATGTTCCTCCATGACTATTTTTATTTGGGAAGCCATATTGCTTATTTTGCAACACCTGCTTTCTTTCACCGGGAAGGTGGCTGTTCTTTATTGCTGGGCAAAACTAACTCTTCCCAAAGGTGAGTTGTCTTCAAATCCTTTGAAAGTAGAATTTCAGAATACATTTTATTTCATCAATGTTGAATTTACTGACTCTGAATTTCATCAGATATCCGCTTTGGTTTTGGGATTATGATAGCGGAAGCTTCTATTTTGCCATATATCATTCTCTGATGGATATCCTTCCATCAGCTTCCCACTTACCCACCACCCCATTTTTTCAGGAAGATATTCCTAGCCATTTCACTCTCTTCATATGAGAGTTTTTCCCCAAGTCCTTGATTGCTTTATTGCCCTTCTCTGTACTTCTCCCAGCTTTATAGCCTGCTGCCTAGGACACTGTGAACGCAGCCAACGGACAGATAAAGCCTTCCCTGAGTTATCTAAGGTTACAACAGTCATTGATTATTCACCATTGTATTTCGTATGCATCCCAATATCTTGTAAGTGCCTTAAATTCAGCTTCCGTATCTATAGCTATTTGGGCCAGTCCTTGCTTGACTGAGGACCATGTCAGGGCAAAAAACTTAGCAGAAGAGCTGGAATCAGGTTTTACGTCGAGTAGTAGAGAGAGAATAAGTGAGATTTGTCCAGCATGTAATCTTCTGTGTAGTTTGAAAGACAAAACTTAAATGGTTGCTTATTCTATGGGTCTGATAGGGTAATTAACTTGGAAATTAGTGTGTATAAACATGCAGAATCCTTTTGGACTGGGTGGAGACAATCGATTCAGCAAATGAAAGACTTTAGATTTATGAACTGATGGATATAACCAACAGGAATAAAGTGTGGAAACAAACAACATGATTTAGGGTTTTTCAAGACCAAGACTGACACAGGACTTTAATTGGCAAAGTGAACTTGTGTCCTACAAAATGTCCTAGGCTAGAAAGCTAATAAGAAATACATACTAGCAGCTCTGCTTCCATAATAATTCAGAATTGCTGTTTGAACTGCTGGACATTTATTTTCAAACACATATGGTTCAACAGATAACAGTGTACTTGCCAAAGTCTATGCAAAAAGCTAGAAAATTATTTTGTAAAGATATCCTCCTTTGTAATAAATTACAAAGGAATAAATTTGTATTAAATTAAAAAGGAATACATTTGTATTAAATTACAAAGGAATGCTAATTGCCACATTTTGATTACAAAGCTTGACTTGGATAAACTAACACATGAAATAACTTAAAATAGCTTTTCAGTCATTTCTCTGATGAACTGAGCTTTGAGACCTGCATAATTGAGTAGGGAAAATCTGAAAAGCTGATGCATAATTTGTTTTAACTAAGACGAGTTTCATAAATTTGTAGAGCCAGTTTTTAGAAGATGCTGTTTCGTTTTAGGTTTTTTTGAGAAGCCTAGAAATACTGACACTAAATTCTGCTAAACAATGATATCTCTCACATTGACATGGTATTTTTGTAAGAAAATGTCTCTGCTTATAAGGTTTTGGAGACCTCTCAGCTTCAAATCCCTTATAAACCAAGAAATTGTCCCTAACACTCTTTTAAAACACATTCTTAGCTGAAATCTTTGAATCTGTGAGTACTGCTGCCATATTTACATTTTCAAAAGCTATTCCACTGATAGAAACAGACAGGAAAACTTAATATACAATTACTTAGATATAGGGGAGAATAATATAGCAGAGCAATAAAGGAAATCTTAATATTCAGGCTACTGAAATAAACAGGGTAATAATAACGTTTAATAAAAAAGGGAGGAAGTCATAGTTCAGAAACAAGCAGGTAATATGTGTTTTGGGTAACAGAAGGATAAGTCATAGCCTAATGGGAAAGGAGGAAAATGTTGATTCTTTACTATAAAACTTGGCATTTTGTCTTCGTTAAACAATGTGCTTATACTCCCATAGCATTGCATTTCCTTTTAGGTATGTTCGAAAGCAGGACAGGATGGGGGATGAAGTTTCAGAAGATAGATAGGAAGAAAGGCTGTATTATGCCAATTTTAAACAGAGGTAAAAGGGGGAAGCAGCTAATTATAGTCTTTTCAGTAGGAGGAAACCACTTGGAAGAGTCTTGGCCCTTTGGGAGAGACTGGGAAGTGAGGTAGCTGTCAGGATGGCTTTACAGACAAGTGGTCCCAGCAGACAAAGAGCATCTGTCTAGGCAAGGAGGGGAGGTCACATTTAAAAGCAAGCTAGGTAGGGTAGAGACAAGGACTGATCCTAATCTCTTAGATGTGTTAAACCTGTTTTAAGTAGCATTTACCATTGGTTTGTTTGTGGGTGGGGGTATTAAGAGCATGTTAGCCCACATCTTTTTAAACATGACCTGTTTTCCTAATCTGGGCAGACAAAATGGATTTTGTTTTTTCTTTCAAAGGGAAACAATCAAACAAAGCTCTATCAGGCAAACTGGTAATTTATGTGGGAAACAGGTATGTTCTGAATGGATTTCAGTCAAGCTTTTTAGTAACGTGTTTCTCAGAAGATTAATTAAAGATTAAATCTTTAAAACCATGGTGACGATGCTTGATCTGAGGGAGAAGTTCTGCAGGAGGCCAGGTGGGAGCACAGCTCAGAGACAGTAATTGGGCCTTAACCCAGAATATTTCACATCTGAGAGGAATTCTCCTGTTTGGGGCTCTGGAGAGAGCTTTACGGGAGCTGCTGAACATCACAACATAGGATGGGGAGCCTAATAACTTTATACTGGCAGTCCACTACCCTTCTGCAGTATCTTTCTATTCAAGCTGCTAAGGTATTTCAGCTTATACCACTCAGCAAGGAAGTGAAATAATACTGTTTCCTCCTAGTTAACTCAGGTGCAGAGAAGTTAATGCAGAAGATTTTGTAACCTTTGCTCGGGTTGGTCACTCACTCACGTGTCCTACCCATAGCAGTCAGTGGGACTGCTCATGTGTTTTAATTGCTCATCAACATGAGTAAGGATGATACTACCCAGCCCAAATGACTGGTACGCAAGGTTATATGGGAAGTATGTGGAAAAGCCGGCGGTAGTCTCCTGATTCCAGCACCTCCGCTGATCAAATAGGCGAAAGTTCAACAGTATTAAAATATCAAATTATCTACTGCAGTAAAATCTAATTGCAAGAGGTGACACATGAATAAAAGAGCAGAAATAAGGGACCTGTGGACAAGCATCACCCCAAATTGCAGAGCCTGTTTAGGAAATCACAATTCAGTCTGCAAAGTCTCTGTGACATTAGTGGTTTTATTGGGCAGATGATTTAGGGTTTCTCAAGATCAAGACTGACACAGGACTTTAATTGGCAAAGTGAACTTGTGTCCTACAAAATGTCCTAGGCTAGAAAGCTAATAAGAAATACATACTAGCAGCTCTGCTTCCATAATAATTCAGAATTGCTGTTTGAACTGCTGGACATTTATTTTCAAACACATATGGTTCAACAGATGTTTGGTCCCACAAACCATTCTGTGCCATCCAAAAGACAGAGCAAGACTTTTTGGTGTAGATGTCAATGGACCAGAGGAAGAGAAGCCAGATGTCTGCCTGGATTTAATGAATTGAAATGTAGGTGGATGGAGTCTATCTCTGAATAAAAGTTCTTGGTTCTGACCTAGGAAAGATCACTAACCAGGTCTGCCAAGTAAACAGAGCCTAATGCACAGTATGAATCATGTAATATTTTATGATAATATTGGACTGATATATTTCCCAAAGTTTCTATGGGACTTCATATTCCCAGGGACTGAAGAACTTTAAGTGGGAGAAAAATACTGTAAAAGCGACCATATTTAAATTCAAAGTGCTAACAGATTGAGAGTGGTTTAGCCCAGGAGTTGTAGCTACCTCACAAAGTGCCCTGTATCAGCTCCACCCTTCCAGCCATTTCTTTTGACTTGTGGTAGATAACTTGTCCCCACAAAAGACAATGCTCCCGGACTGGATCTGCTCCTCTCTTGCCACTGAAAATGCTAGGGCAGGTGCTGGTATGGAAGGCAGCAGCTTTTTATCCAGGGTCATCTCCAAGAGGGAGCATTACAGGAGGGCACAGTCAGCACACCCTATGCTAGTTTCTATTTTCCCTGTTCTCAAGTGCAAAGGATGTTTTCTAGTTTGCGGTAATGATTTCTTGAGGAGGCTTTTAAAAGTCAGATGCATTTTTGTCCTATGTGAGACTGAAACAAGGCAATATTATTTGTGAAATAAATGCTAACCGTTCATTAGAAAAACTTTCTGCCAAGTTCTAAACCCTTTTGGCTTTGCCTGAGCTGATGGAACACGTACGTTCGGAATTATTAAAGCAGAGAGAGGTTTTGACTACAGGAAATTTCTTTTTGCACTTAAATAGCAGTTCAAGACAAAATAAAACTTCCTACATTCTCTCAAACTTCAGGAAATTGTAAATTGCTGCTTTAGTGTTTTTTTTCTCTTGTCTCATTTTCCAGCTTTTCATAATAGCATAAATAGGGCTGAAATATTAAATGTTTATTTATGGAGACTTTAGAGCCTGGTGAGCAAAGGAGCTCTTGAGTTACCTCCATTCAGTGGTATACTGGCACTGGTGCTGCTCAAACACTCTTAAGCCACACTCTGCTCAAGTCTACACTCTTCATGTTGATTCCTAAAACCAGACATTATGTGGTCCTTTTTGTAGCCAAAGACTTTGCACAGATATATCCTGACTCTGGGAACCCTCACATAGTTTTAGTCTCTACAAAGCCTAATTCTCATAGAGAGGCCACACTGCACTGTGTAATTTTACAAACAGAAGGGAGGCTAATGGATGTAAATGGTACATTTTCTTGGGCACAAGAAGAAAATTTTAGAAGAATTTCACAAGGTGGAGGATAACGTACTACCTAATCCTAATGTTTCATTACTAAAAATAGTTAGCACGTTCCTGACACACACCCCTTTACTGACCGCGGACAAGCTTTGGATCAAGCATTATGTGAGCCACAAGTCAGAACTGTTGTTGGGCAGACAGATTAACCTCTTTTCATTGATGGGAACGCGTCTCAGTACTATGAGCAGGTAGTCGTTGCCTGACAACAGGCAGAGCTGTCTTTGCATAAAATTTAAATGATAGCCCTTTAAAACCACCAGTTTTGCAGAGTTAGGTTGTTGCTGTCTGTGTACTCTCCTACATGGAGATCTGGGAGGTATAGAGGGATAAGTCCTGTATTTTCTGACTTCTTACAGTTCCTATAACAGTGAGTGGGAGCAGTGATTTGTCAAGTTTTAATGCCATTTCCCCTCATTGCCCTCGCCCCACAGTCCTCTCTGGGGGGACAGCTGGCATGCTGCAGCAACAGCAGTTCTGCCCAGACAACAGAAACTTCTGCGAGCAACAAGGTCATGGAAACTTGTGAGAGCCAAACCCTCATTTACACCACTGAAGCCTACAAGGTGCTGGCCACCACTACAATTACAGTGGTGTCTGTATGGCTGTTCTCCTGGAGCACAGGGGTACTGTTTATGTAGGGACAGCTAGTTGTTGCTTGCTATGTTAGCTTGTCTCTATTTCTTTGTTTTTTCAGTAACTTATTTTTGAAGGTACTTAGAGTATTACAAGACAATCTACTTTACAGAATGTCATGGAGAGAGCTATTGTATAAAAATACACAGCTACCCATACTTACTCTGGTCAAAAATTCATATGCACTTTAAAAAGTCTGGAGCAAGTTAAGGTTTCTTAGGCATTTTGTTCAAATATTATAGTTTTAAGAGGGATACATCATTCTGTGGTCACAGAAAGATGACTGAATCCATCCTTAATGTAACCGCATTGATTCTGATGGTGCTACAAAAAAGTTATATTTGGTCACAAGTCTTCAAAGCCAAAAACTTAATGTCTCGCCATCAGGGCTTTAGAATGGCAAAGAAGGGAAAAACCCCTCATGTTTTTTGTCCAGTCACTGCTGCCTTTACAACTTTGTTTCACTGCAGTTTGAATTACTTTTCTGTTGAAGGTAGCATATATAATTATCATTTGTTGAGCTAGATGCTAACAGCACCTATCTGCTCTCAGACATGTAATAAAGCTGCGCTCTTAAGTCTTGACAAATCGTTATTTAATCCTAACCTTACAATTAAACCCTAGCTGTGTGCTCTGTGTTGCTGACCCGCTGCCTTTCTGCTTTGGAAAGGCCCCTGATCTGTGCCAGAGAGCCTGTCGTCGAGGTCACTTCCACTCCGGCCGACATCGTCCCCATCACCTGAAGGCTCACACCCAGAAAAACGCTCAGTGATTCATCACTGCAGCCTGGAAAGGCTGAATTACCCACTCAGGGATTCCTATGTCATGAGCTTGTTGCTATTTCATCACGTGCTTTGCTCTGGATTGTAGGCAACTTCCTTTTCTCAACTCTAACTCTGACGGGCCAGCAGTCATTTAATTGACTCTCGTCTACCCATTATTTACATACCCTCCCTAGATATTTGGTTCTGGGTGCATCGTGTCTGTGTGTGTGTGTGTTTTAATGACTTGCTGGCCAAATTTCTTCGTGGAGTGAATCACACTGTTCTGCCAAATCATTCCTCCACCACTGTCAGCCAATAGAGCCTATTCACACTATTCAGAGGCAATAGCCACAAATGAGGACGGTGTGATAAGAAAGTCAGGAGGAGCTTGGAAAACACAGTGAAAGATCATATCTCTGAGAGGCAATCTATACTGGAGCAATGCAAATGTACAGGTCTGATGTCCCTATGGTTTCTAGTGCTGATCTTCATCTGCAAAACAATGTTGTCTGTCCCCTATTTTTGCTCTAAGATCCTTGTACTCTCACCCCTGCAGAGAAACTTGCCAAAGAAAAAGACCCAATAAACATGAAAAAACCCAGAACTGACTCCATATAAATTGCCTATGTGGAATATCTGACTGCTTTTTCCAATGTAGTATAAGCTCTCCCAATACACCCAGAGTTACATTTTCATATAAGCTCAGCTTTTCGACATTAAACGAAAAAGTTTTAAAAGGATTTTGCACTCAGTGCACAGAAACCTCAGAAAAGCTAGCCCTTGGTAGCTGCTGTGATGCCTGTCACAAATACTTTGGAGGAAGCAGCAAATATTATCGGCAAGAGTCAACATTTTCCCCTAAAATCATATATAGCAACTATCAAGATTGCATCCAGTGAGAACATAAACCAACACAACCCTACAGTTGCTAACAAATCTTCAATTTCACCCTAATGACCTACATACCTTTAATCAACCTTCACCGCTGTATCTGTATGCATCTGTTTCAGGCCGGTTTTATGCATAAACACAAACTAATTTTCCAAAAGACCTTCAAAGAGCTTCACAATTGCCTTTGCATATTTAAGTATCTCAGAATCACCCTGACTAGCAAATTACATAATTAGATCCAAACAGGAGCAAAATTCAGGATGCTTGATAAAATACTCCTTTTTCACAAGCCAGTGAAGGAAATTTGGTGTCAGACACATCCTGAGAAGATGGATGGTATCCTGCAATTAAGAGGCCTCTATTCTACAAAAAAGGCATTTCCCTTTCCTACCTTCTCCACTCATCAGAACTATACTGCTTACTTGGGGAAAAAAATTGAGAGATGGGGTTATTTTTTGAACAATATCATGCTAAACTTAGGTTAATCTCCTCGTCTGCCTTAGGGCGATATGCCAGAGGGATCAGGAACTAACTGTTACCACCACATTGTTACAGAGATGGCAAAACGTACTGTGGAGACAGACAGATCCAGTCTGAGGCAACCTTTATTTTTTTGCCATCCTCTGAAACAGCTGAGGACATTCCCTTGCACTGTGTGTAAAGGACCCGCTCACCCTTTCCCCAAAACGAATTGAGCAGAAGTAAGGGCTGCTGTACTGAAGTAGCTCCTCTTGTTTCTTTAAGAGAGTTGTGAAACCACTTCATGCGGGATCCAAGAGCAAATCCTCTTTGCTGTCCCCCTAATGCTTCTGTCTAACATAAATTATTGAAACACACGCACGTGCATTAACTTACAACATTTCATACAGCTTTGATTTGCTGTACTCTTCTGCTCTGTATCCCAAGCTGCTCATTGGAGATTGACTTTCCCAAAAACTAGTTCCTAAACTAAAATTTTTGTTGTTGTTGCCACAATGCATCATAACTAGAAGGACTGTCGGCCCCTTGCACGCTATGCAGAATCCCCTGTCAGGCCACCTGCCCAAATCTCAGCAGATCAGAGTAGTTTAAGCAGCCTGGTGTCCTGAAAATGTGCTATTAAAATTGCACTTTGTGTTATTTGTGAAAGAAGTGTCGTACCTTTTCTGAAATAATTCTTGCCACAACTGTCACCACCCACTATGTCTGCTAGTTTGGCTGTAATTACTAAATTTATTTTTAGAAGCAGATGATTATGATTATTGGTATGTTAAGTAATTGGAGCATACACCTTAAAAATTAGATTTCCTTTTCAAGTGAAGAACTGAGCGTGGTTTTTGTTTGACAGAAGGCACACAAATACTTAAGATATCAGAATAATTGTATCCTAAGTCCTAAGAAGAATGGTATCCTATATACTAAGAAGCATTTTCAGCTCTGTCCAAAATTGTATGCCCATGCTGACACTGACATGAATTTCTTTGAATTAAGATATACTGGCAATCACATTTTGTGTTTGAAATGACATAATTTTCCTCATCTTGACTTCTCTTCTAGCTGCATTCTCAGATTTCCTCAGATTTTATACTCTGTTATGCACTTAAAAAGTTTTGGAGAGCCGTTTTCCTGTGATTATGTAGAGTGCAGATTATAGTCAAAACACTACAGATAGACCTATACAAGGTCTGAAAAAAATCAGTTGCACAGAAGGCCAGCTGGAAAGAAGAAGCCGAGTTATGGGAAAACCAGCTGTATTTGATCTTGAGATGGATGGACAAGGGGGACAGGAATTTCCAGCTTGGATGCAAGGAGACCAAAGTAATTTTGGATAGAAGTTACAGCATATATTGTCTGAACACTGGAGTCCCTTTAAATAGATACTGAAGATGTCAGTATATCAGATAATAGATACTGACACGTTTAAACACATCCTAAAAATGGTAACAGTTCCCTGGTTTTGCTTAATCAAAATGTTTCATACTTTATTTGGTTTAGATGTCCAACAATTGATGTTTTTAATCAGATGCACACAGCTGGATCTGACTTGTTTCAGACCGGCATTTTCCATTTGCCTCACATTAGTCACTTTTGGGAAAGATTAGCTTTCTGGGACCGTTTGTTCCAGGGTCATCTTTTACTGACATCGGGTCTGTTTAGACAGAGGCTTTTTGACACAAATATTGCGTAAAGCATAAATATAGCAGAACACCCTCCGTGACTGTCAGCTCAGTGACAGAACTGGATGCTTCTGCTAAACAAAGCCAGGAAACAGTCAAAGTACCTTGGAAGAAAAAAGCAGGAGGACAAAAAAGTAACCTTTCAGTCACCTCATGCTGTCAGGGCCAAGAATACAAGCAACGTAGCTTTATTTAATTCAAGCATCATACTATCCTCTGACAAGTTCACTAGATTTAAATGTCATACATTAAAAATAAAAAGCAATTACTTTTTTTTAATTTTATCTGCACATCAAATGACAGTGTAAGAAAATTATTTCCGATATTGCCATTCACCGCACTGTAAGGACTATTGCTCTTTCCACGAGCAACTCCCTCACTGAGAGGATGGATTTCAGCTGTACAAGCTCCAATCTGGACTGAAATCTGGCATCAAACCATCTGGATTCATAACATTAATAATACTAATTGAAAGTATGCAATGCTTTCAGAAGAGCTCTTTTCATCTATCGAGTTAACACATTTTCCTCTCCTTGGCCTGTTACAAGGGATGGCCAAGCAGAGTGCTCGAAACTCAGAAGCGAAGTGGATCTTGGTGTCTCGTGAGTTCCCCCATCCCCAGACCTCTCCAAATTATGGAGGTTGGAGGAGCGCCACAGCGTGCTCCCCCGCCAGCCTTCTGCGGGTGCACACAAATCCTCCCTCCCTCTCCCCAGGTACGAGCCCACCGGCAGTCCCTGGGAAGGCTGTAATGGCACGCACCGTAAGCCCGAGGTGGTCCTCTCCTGCCCAGCCGTGCCAGCCTTGGGGCCACGCTCCTCCGTGCAGCACAAAGCAGCTGCAGTGCGGGAGAGGATCTGGCTCTGCAATTAATGGCAGGAGCACACACTGAACTCCTTCTCAGAGCACCAGGCACAGACAGACGAGGTTGTGTTCACTCGCACACAAGCGAGCGTTTATTTGGTCCTCTACAAACTGCCTCTCTTGCAGACGCCCGCCTCTCAGCTTCCCGTCTCCTCAAGCAGGAGAGAAAACACGGGAGCAGAAGCCAAGGACTCCTGAGTTTCAGTTCGACTGCTGGTATTGACTCATTGTTTGGCCTTACTTAGTCATTTAAACTCTCCGCCTTTAGTTCCCGTGCTGAAAAAGGACAAAGAAGCTGGATTTGACTGGGCAAGACAGCTCTCCCCAGGAAACAAACAGGGGGGCTGCTTTCTCCCTAGGGCAGCCAGCCCTCAACCGAGACAGAGCAAAGTGCAAGGAGCAGAGTCAGACTGTGACCTGTAGTATACCACTACTAATCTTTAACCTCTGAAAATGATTTTTCTGAGCTCCAGCAGCACAGCTCCCTGTAGCTGGTATAATGTAGACACCACGCTATTCTCTCTCTCCCCATTGTAACAAAGGAAATCATGGCTTATCTCTGCTTACCAGCAGTGTGATCCCCCCAGTTCAGAGAGGGTGGCTGACTGCCACGTTCACCTTGGAAAAAGAAGGTCACAGAAAAGGATGCAGGTAGGACCAATAGGCCCAGCTTTGGACACCGAGAGGCATTTGAAGCAAGGGAACTGCTCTGCCTCAGAAAATACCTGAGTGTCCTTGCTAACAGCGAGGGACCTTACAGGTACCCACCATCAAACCAACAAACCTACTGCATGAGAGATGAGAAGTAGTGCTGCCCGAATGGCCGAACCAATACAGAATGAAGATTTGGGTCAGTGTGTTGTGGCCTGAAGAATTTCCTCCTAGCAAAATTTCACGGTAAAATTTATATTCTGTGACCATTGGTAAGGGTTGTTCACTGCCACACATATCCCGTACATAATATGACTAGCAGTATAACATCATGGTTTTATTATTATTAACAATGAAGATTCGGGTTTTTTTTTTTTTTTCTAGTTTCCAGATTTTTAAATTCTGGTATGCTGGCATTTCTTCCTCAGCCGTAAAAAACAAGGCTAGAGGTTGTCATTTATCATTTGGTTGCAGGAGCTGAAGCTTAGCAGAGCAACCCAATGACTTTTGACAAAAGCATGAAAGCTGGCAACACAAGAACCTGCCAACACAGGCACTTGCCAATATTAACAGATAGACGAGATGGGAAAATATTTCAAAGTGCCAGTGAAGAAGCTGAAATGCTCTTTAACTGAGGGGTGTCTTCTTACATCAATTCGGCCGGGATAAAGGTGGAACAGGGAGCTATGCAGTTTTGGCCAACACAGCTACACTAAGCAGAGCTTGAATACCTGCCAGGGCACCGGCTGGCCGGCTGCTTTATAATTCCTATCGCTCTTGTAGGGACGCAGCAACAAAGCGCCCAGCAAGAGTGGAAATCAGAACTTGGGCATGTGTGTGCCCCACACGTCTCACCCTCGCAGGGCACCGTCTGTAGGCAGGTGCAATGATAGGCTCCCATCCACAAGGCAAGGGGCTGCACTGGGGGCTTGGTCTGGGAGGAAGTACAGTTGGGGTGGGCCAGGAACAGAAGGCTTGACTTCTCTTTTCATCCCCAAAAGAGGTCAAGCAGAGGTCAGAAGAAGAAACTGAACCCCGTAAATTAGTCAATCCAGTTGGCCTTGGAAAGCATACTTCAACTCCCTGCTCCAACATGGCCTTAATTAGATGCTTCACAGGAAGTCCGCAAAGGAATTTAAGCACCAGCCACCTATTTATGCGCCTGCACTCCTACCAAAATCGCCAAAGCCGGTAGAAGGTGCCTACCATCTTTGCAGAGCTGGTCTTTATTAGCTGGGTGTGACTGCGCTGGCAGAGAAGCAAAGGCACAAGAAGTCCATCTTCAAGACTTGAAGGGAGGTGACGGAAGAGCCCAACCATACTTAGCACCTTAGCACGGGGCCACAGGCAGACTGAGCACGGGTAGGGTGAAATGTGTTACCAACCAGTCTGCCAGTACGTATCCTGGGCTAGCTGCAAGAACACACGCAAACCGTTCAGACATGGCAGTGACAGGTACTGTACCAGCACCTCAGACAAAAGTAACATCCCCACCCCGACAGCTAAATATCCCAAGGCAGCTGCAGCTCAGGGAGTTGAAATGAGGGAAAGCTCCTACACAGAAGCAGAGAGTCCTCTACTAGGTCTTGTAAAGTCCCAGGTTTTGCCACCGCTCGGGGAGGTTACTGTGGTACATCAGTTCCTGCCCCAGCAGGGGACTGTGGTGCAGTCTGCTGGCAGAGATTTCATCCCTCAACTTCCCCAGGCCTCTTTTTGCAGAAGGAATGATCTGGTCTTAGGTAACATTTCAGATCTCACATTTTAGAGAAGAAAAGCCAAAGCATGCTGATTAAAATCCTGATTAAGAGATATTTCAATGACTAATATGTCACATGGATAACTCACTGTCTGTTTCAGAAGTGGGGTTTGGGCAAGCTGTTCTCCAAAGAAGCTATACTGCACTGAAGGGATTTAATTAATACTGTGTCCGCAGTAATGGGTTATGTGCATTAAATCCCATGAATTTTACATGACAATTCATAATATATACTGCCCCATAAATTCATATACTCATCTCAAAGACATGGATAATTATGTGAAAAAACCTGCAATCTGGAATATGAATGTTGTCCAGCCTCATGCGGAAGGACATTCTGCTTCACAGTGGGTTTTGCAATCTGTTAGGGCTCAGGTTGGCTCTGAAATGGTAGTTACTTAATAGAGTTTAACATTTGGGAAGGCAGTAATTGCACATGGTCAGGCTGAAGCAAGAGAGGACAGCAAAAAATGTGGCAGGAAGAAAACTGAAACCGCAGGCTCAAAGGTAAAGTAAAAATGGGATGTACTAATGATCCTATCTTGTTAATCTAAGTTTCTCTGTTGCAAAAACACCCTGAAGACAGGAGACACAACATGCACCAATTGCACCTTGGGAAGACAATATATAGCATGATCAAACTCTTTTTAGCATCTACAGCTTGTCACCTACATAAGGTGAAATCCAAAAGACTTTCACCACTAGATAAGCGAGCATGGCTTTCTATACTGTCTTTTATATAGACATATAGTCTTTATATAGGCCCTAGCGGGAGTTTGGGACAATTACTAAAAGGCAAATGACACATCAGGCATGACATATTGAGCATGGCAAAATGATAAGGAAAAGGTCACAAATCGGTCTTGGTAAAAGTAAAGCTGTTTCAGAACACAGGGTTTTTTGGGTGCTTTGCTTAGGGGACAACACCTTCTTCACAGACATTTGATTGAGCCTCAAATTACCTAATGAGCAAAAAGGGTTGCACAGTGCCATTAGTGCAGTACACAGTCTAAACCAATCACTTTTGCTGAGAATACATTACAGTGGGAGCACTCGTTTCTGCTTTTATTCGCCAAGAAAATTACTTGTTCAAACAAAACTATTTGGTTCACTGGACTAGTGATGGAGTTACTCCAGCTGGATACCTGTGCAGCAGGCAGCAGAATGCACCACTTTTTGTTAAAAATGCTATACAAAAAAGGTGACAAGCGTCATGCGCAAAAACTATGAAAATGCTGACATCCAGACAACCTAGCTTTGCCTTCTCAGAATTGCTTTGAGAGATCAACAACACAAGCAACCACAAGGCAGCCAAACCCTTCTTGTCCCAATCTCTCGCTGCCCTGGGAGGAAAGCCTGAGCATTTCTCCCAGAGCCTGCTGTGATCAATCTTGGTGGTCAACCTTTCCCGCCCTTCTGATCAGAAGGTCTTATTTCACCAAAAGAAGGCACAAGGGGAGAGGAAAGGAAAAGAACGGGCATAATTAAACGTCTCTGGAATACAATTGCATTAGCTGGAGCCCCTGTGGGTTTACGGAAGTGTACCCTAAGAGCAAATAACACATCAGAGGCTGAGCACAGGGCTTGGGTGACACATACTGGCTTCTGCTACCACTGCACAAATACCAGGGGGGCAGAAGTCAAAATGACACGCGCAGCGTTTGTAGATCCCAATTAACACTGCAGCTTTTCGTGCAGGCACTGTGAGAGTGTCATGTAAGAAGTCATCTGTCCACGTTATGGTGAAAGATGCCCTATGGTGAGCTTAATGTATGTTCTCTCAGCTTCTGCTGAAGAAGGTTTTGTACATTTAAACGCAGAATTTGACAGTTAAAGCTCCACAGTTACTTGTACTGCCAGGCAGCTCCACAAAAGGAGGATTCGTACCCCCCGTTCACCTCTGAAGCCCAGGTAGCCTAAAAGGAACTTGGATGGGGTTTGCTTGGGGGCAAATCTCAAGAACAGAGATTAATGCTGAACACTTGTTTTTCCTGAGTGACTTAAGTGGATGCGAGTCTTGGAGAAAGCTGTTTCTGGAGACAGCCCAGGGGGTCCTGAGCTTTGCTTCTGAAGGGGAAGAGCTGAGGAACCTATATATGATCTGCAAGGACTGCTGCTCTCAAGAACTGGCCCCGCATGTGTCTCTGAGTAAGCAAATTACAGTAAGCCTAAATTCAGTGATGAACTAGTAACATAAACAAACCTTTGACAAGCAATGCATCTATTTGCTTTGGCTCAGGAGGCAATGGGAAAAAAACAAACAAACAAACAAAAAAGAGATTTAATATGGAGATCAAAAGTGAGGAACTAAAAAAGTTTAAAAAATTATTTTGGGGGAGGCAACATGTATTGAATAATTAGGGAACCTCATTACCACATGTATCACAAATGCAAAGATCTTAGTAGGAATCAAAAGCACTGGAAATTTCCAGGGAAACACAAAAACCCCTTTTTTTTTTTTAATAAACAAAACCCAAACACCGTCATCCTGGATGTTATGAAATGGCTAAAAATCATCAGGCTTCATATCTCAGGCCTGCAGTTCCTGGGAGAGATTATTTCCCCACTGCTTGTGGCAGGATATCGTGCATCTTCCTTCTGGTCATTGCAAACAAATGTGGTTGGACTAAACAGATCAATGACCTGAGAATTCTTCTAGTTCTATGTTGTATTTGTAATCAAGCCTAAAGAAGAGGCAAAGTTTATATTTGTAACTCATAGTAACACATAGTTCTACTTCTGAAACTTGCTCTGAGTTCCTATTTTATTAATTGTACAGAGACAACTCAAAGTGATTAAAAGTATCCTGACTAATAAGGAAATAAAGAATTAACCAGTTCCAGGAACCTTCTCATGTGAAACCAGCCCTGATTGAATTAGTCTAAATGATTTATTAGGACACGACAGATACTACCTCTCCTGCTCTCTGGAAAATATATATATTAAAAAAAAAATTTAAATTCTGTTTCTTTTGAACAGATTTGATCTACTAGTTGATTTTTAGGGAAGGGAACTATGCTATTCATCAAAACGTTTCCACATAACAGCTTTTTACTTTTACACTAGTGCTAGTGAAAGAAAGAGATAAAAACGAATTTTTCCTGAAGTTTGCTGAGATGAACTTAATCTAGAAAAGTTCTTTGCTGTTTTCTGGTCTTTTCAGTAGGAAAGAAATTATTAATATTTATTTTAGTAAGCTAATTTGTACAGCGCAAATGCTTCAGAATGAAATAAAATTCACTGAGCTGTTGGCATCTTGTTCGTTTGGGCATGGGGAGAGCAGTTGCAAGCCAAGCAGATCCAGCTGGTCCTCATTCCACTGTGTCTATCGTAGGCATATATCACTGCCATCAGCTGACTGAATTCACAACCCCTCCTCCTTTGCAATCTATTTTCTTATCAAAATAACCCAAACAATAAAAAAAAAAAGCTACAACCTGGAAAATTGTCGTTCAAGTTTCAATACAATTTCATGATGGACTGAAAATAACATATCTTCCTTTCAAAGGTGTAGGAATTTTAGCGAACATGAAGATATCTGAATCATCTTGAAATGTGGGTTGAAAGGACAAAAGATGATGTGCAGAAATAAGACCCTTAAGGATATAGACCTATGTAGTATGAAGAAATACAGATCACTGAAAATACTGGTTTGCACACTCTTAGGAGGAAATAACGAGGACCTCGAAGGCTAATAACAAGGATAGCTACAGCACAGGCACATGTTCAGCTCTGGATAACCATGAAGTTGTGGGAGGAGTCATAGTTATTGGTACTTAGAAAACCTGCTCTCCGCATTGGGGATGGTTAGATCTAGACTGCAAGGGAAGGAAGTTGGAAGGACATTTGTCTTCCCTTTCCTATTTCGCATCTGCTAAGGACAGTCCTAGCATTAGGACAATACCATTTCATCACTGCTTCTCAACTCTCTCAGCACACAAGTTTGCCAGACATTAGTGAATATAGCTGATCTACGCCAACAATGAGATATACTCATTCAGGCCACAGCCCAAATATGAAAAGCAAGAATATTTCCTCTTCTCTTCCAACCCTATGCGCTTAAAAAGGGACTGGCCTGGATTCTAGCTTGCACGGTCACTGCTTTGAACTACCCTGGCAGCACTAAAAGGCTCTAAGGCTAACATCATTGCAAGGTCTCCACACTGGAAAGTAAATCTCCAGTGGCACCATGACCATGTAGCATCTGCACTGCATTTCTCTTGGATGAAGCCTGGGTCCTTGCACTTTGCTAGCTCTTTTCTGCTGCAGTGGATTCCTGAAGATATTATCAGCTAAGCCTGGGCTGCGGCAATTTTTAGGGCACCAACCTGCTACTCACAAAGCAGCAGAGCATGCAGCTATCACTAGTTGGGACAGCACAGAGTTTGGAGTCACTTTTGTACAATCTCCCTCCAGAGTTGTACCATCTATCCTAGTGCAGGATCCATCTCTTTTGCTCTGTGGTATAAGCAATAAGGACTCCATAAAACCTGTTTCAGGGTCTGGAAGGTGGCAGCAATATGCCTCAGAAAAGTACTTCCCTGATGCCTTGGAGGGGCAGCTGGGGGAGAAGACACAGGATGTAGCATTTCAACATCTTGGCAGGTTTGAACCCCTGTGCAACTCTCAGCAGTCTGCAAGACACAGATTTATAATGAAGCCAACAGAGCTGCACCAAGATCTTCTGAACCTGGACTGCAGTCTGTCCCCACAGATTCTGGAAGAGCAGGAATAGGTTTCAGCTCAGTATAAAATCATGTGGCTTGGCAGCTGCCTACACCAAAGACACTGGAGAAACATTGCCTGGAAAAGTCTGGCAGAGCCAGAGGTTCTCAGTTCTGTTCCTAGACCATGAAAATGACTGCTCTCCCTTCTGCTAGCGACTGATACCATCTCTGTTACAATGACAGCCATTTTTTTCTTACCAAGGTAATAAATTAAAAAAAATTAAAACTTTGGGCTTCTTTTACATCCAGTGCAGCAGCAACAGCAGCAGCAAACAAGAACAGCTCATTTTTTTTAATGGACTACTAATATGAAGTTCAAAAATTGCAGCTGGTCTGAGAAATAGAATTTGGAAACCATTAGACCTTATTCTCTTGATATTTTAGCTATCATTAGATCCCTGTACAGCATCTAACATATCATGGTCCGAGTTACCACAAACTTTCTTTCAGCAGTGAACCATAGGAAATGCATTCCACTTAAGAAATATAATGCCGCTTCGCATTAATAAAGTAAACACCAATTTAAGTGCAACATTGTCACGTTTTCTCTCCTTAAGGGATGGCACAAGACTAAAGCATCCCCGAATGGAGGCAGTTTAATGCCTGACAATAATTCAGACAGTCAGGGCAGCAATTTTCCTCTCTTTGTGGCCTGTAACCTGCCATGACTACGTGTGTCGACACTATAAACGTGTCAGAACACGTTTATCTGCACGTTTATCTACACACAAATATAGTTATTACAATGTGTGTAGGTGCAGGTATGTGTGTACCTATGCACATTCTAAATATATATGGTAAATGTCTGCATGAAAAATACTTGATCCATGACAATTCTATAATGCAGTATACTTAAACCACATCACAGTACAGCGCATATTACTCCACCGACCTGGAGCACCTGGGGACTGCAGAACACGATAAACCTGAACCCCAGAATTCTCAAATTCAAAATCACTGGAATGTGTTTTCATCACAGTAAATAAACTTAACTAAACACAATTCTGCTCTGGGGGGAAGGGAGGGAGCAAGAAGCCACATTTTACATATGAGGAAACAGAAGATTAAACGAAATTGCTTTTCTGCCTGGGAACTGCATCTTTGTATTGTAACACGACATCAGTTCCCAAAATGAACCTAACCAGTTTGTAGAACATTTGGTACAGTAAGCATGATGACAATAAACAACTTGCTTGAGATCACACAGCAAGTCAGTGATCCAGCTTCCTGACTGAGTCCTGCGACTTAGTCACTAAGGGTAGGTCTGCACGGCACATTTACTCCAGATGACTGGCTCTACTGACTGAACACCAAGATTAATTAGCCTATGATTACTGTGCAGATGCGCCTTAAATGGTTCCCAATCTTACAAAAACCCCTTAGTACTACTGTCTTGTATTCAGAACAGGGCTTTCACCTCTTTCCAATTACAACAAGAAACACAACCTGAAAGATCGTGAGGTCTGAGTGTTTGTGAAGCATCGAAGTTCCATAGCAATGGCTATTATAATGTTTCCTGGTGGGTTTTTGGGTTTGTTTTTTTTTTTTGATTCCCTGTGGAATCTATAGCTTCAGCCAAGTGGCCGGTTCAGAGCTCTGTTCTTTCCAGGTCAATGACATTTCTACAGGATTTCTGAGGACCTTTACTTTCACCTCTGCTCACTGAGATGCCAATCTTTTCAGAAGCACTTTTCTGCCGAGTGCCAAGCTGAACCAGAGCCTGACTTGCACTCTAGGCTCTACTTGCCTTTCACACTTCTCTCTTCCTCTGCAACTATCTGTTCTTACCCCATCAAGCCATTTGTAAATAATAATTAAAATTACTTTGGAAAAGACTGAACTGTTGGAAATGCAGTTGCCTTTTTAGGGCAGGAGGTACATGTACCCAAAGTTTCTTGCCTACACACCTTTCACCCACTCCTTAGAGCTCCCTTTCAAATCCTTTAAACACCCTTATAGCACTGTATGAACCACAGTATAAGGCACACGCTACCTGCCAGCGATTAGTAGCACCCTTCTGGCCCTGTACAGCCTCTCTTCAGAGAACATGAGTAACGCTGCTTAACTCAAGTTCTCTGATCAATAAGTAAATGCAGCAATAAATCTCTCTCATAGAAACGGGCTGCATTTCCAGTATGGGAGGGAGCTAAGGAGCCCTGACCCTGACCGGTTTGTTCGCGTGCTCAGAGGAAGAATGACTGCTGCGTGGACAGCTGAGCCCCAGCATATTGCACACCAGAACAAGCAGACTCAGCACTTACTGGGGCATTACTGCGGAGCACTGGTGTTCCCCATGACTGAGAAGGAAGCCTGAAGGACTAACTGAACGTTGTAAATCCACAAATGCTTTATAACTGGTAGGTGGCTTGAAATTCCATATTATGTTGCATTTGGTTAGGTGTTTGCTATTGCTGCAGTTTTATCTGGGGTGAAAGCATGGGAAGTGCTGTTTTTAAGGTCCTTTCCCCAGAGTTATCAGGAGGTAGCTACTGGAGGGTAAACCGTTTACACGGTGTGCTGAGCAAGCAGAACTCGCCTGTAAAAGTGAAGCAGACTCCATATATCCAAATGATTTCAGCACAACACATCCTAAAGCGCAGAACCGTGTACAAATAACCTTCTTACCTAGACTTAAAACAGGTATTAGTTCATCCCTGTAGAAATACAAGACATGTTCCTCCTTTTCTCCCTTCCCTTCCTTCTCCCCTTCTCCTCCCCCATCAGTCTCCCAGCAGACCTCCATTTCTGAAGGAGATGAAGACATGACATTCATGGTACACACAGAATGAGATACTCAATGGGCGGTCAGACCATCACACAAATACCTCACAGAAGTGTCCCTTGTCCAGAGCACAGGAACTACCAGGACCATATACACAATTCACCCAGCTTTGCAGCCTCTTTGAGAGCACTTTAGCTGAGAGTATCCGACAGAGATGTACCAATGTAATGCCTCTCTGTCACTGTGCAGTGTTGCCTCATGTAAGACTTACATGATCACCGCCAACAGACTCTCATGAGTGTCTGGGAAATGAAGTCCTCCACACTAGCTGTCTTTTCATAGCAAGGAATGGGGATCTGTGTTGTACTGAAACTTTACCACAACTGCATGATGAAGACAAGATTTCTTTCCAAAGAATCATGCTAGCTGTCTTACAAATTTTGGACAAGCTGGCATAAAGAGACTGTCACAATGCACCCACTGAAACTAAGTTATTTAAAATTTCCGTCATTTTCCCTAAGCTTTCAGGTAAGACAGTAGGGTCTAAGCACTTGTTCAGCTTTTCTTCACTTCTATTGCAGCTTAGAAAAAAAAAATTCAAAATCAAATAAAATTCAGTAAGATTTTCTGAATCTTCTGTAAGATGTTCCATTAAAGACCTTTCCAAGCAGAATTAATCAAGCCTCACAAGCCTCCCTAAACAACCACAGTTATTCCTTTTTTACAGAACAGCCCCAAGCACCTCATGGAAACAGCAAAGAACATGGCTCAAGCAAGTAGAGTTGGCTGGGTAGCAGTTCTTCAGTAACGGATTTAGGGCTCAGTTAGAGTCTCAGATTTGGCTTTCCATAGGCCTTGCACCTTACGGGGTGCTGCCAGCCCGTCGAGAGCTGGGAGAAGGGGAACGAGCACAGGCATTCACCCCAGCAGAGTGTTAGCCCAAGAAAAGCACAGTCTGCCCAATGTGCCCCAAACAGCCACGACATGAGGTAATGGGAGTAAGTTAACCTTGCAGGAGATTTAATTTAGACACTAAGAAAATGTGTCTAATGGTGAGGCTGCTGAAGCAACAGAAGGTGTGAGCCCGGAGAGGTTGCGAAGTCTCCCTCATTACACACAGTATAAGCAAAAATTGTTCGGGTGTTACAGAGACAGGTATTCATATGTGTTGGGACACAAGGATGGGTTAGATGCTTTCAGGGTCCCTTCCAGCAATACTTCCTAGTGACTATTTCCTGATTTTAACCTGGGGTTTAACACTTTCAACCCATATCTTTTGCTTTCTGTGAAATATAATCTACTGCAGTACTAATACCAGTTTAATGATTTTACTGGGCCACACACGTCTAATTTAGTTTCCTCACAATGAAAACAGGGGTGGGGAACAAAAAAACCACTCTTACAAAATATATTTCACTTCCTTGTAGAGCTAAACTTTCTCTTCCCAGAGCCTAGGACATGGCTTAAATTAGAACAAATGACCCCAGTTTTGAGACTGGGAGGCTTCATTCATGATTTCCTGAAAGACACAAAAGCTTCTCACTTCCTTGGAAATTATAAAAGGCAAATAAAAACTCCAAATCTCAGAATTTACTGAGGGCAACATTAAAACAGCAAACAAGAGAGGATAGCAAAATGTGATCTGTTTACTAGTTCACACATGCATCTAACTGTCGTCACCACAGAGTACTGATTCTACATTTTAAGAATTGAACTTGGCATCGATGTAAACCTACTTAATTGTTCTTGTAAAACATTAACCTGAGGCAACAGTGATTCAAACCTTGGCAGATACAGCAATAGAGAGGTCATTTGAAAAGGGATTTTCTTCTAATTGTTAATCTTGTCTAAATCTTAGTTGATCAAATCACTGGATGACAAGGTTTTGGGTAATATCATGAGTGCTAGCTTCCAATACCTGTTACATATGACGGGTAAAACTATCAATCACTGCCAATTTTGCAGCAGCACAGGTGGGTAGGAAAAGACTTTCAGAAGACCTTGACTGCAGAGAAAATTTTATCTCTTGGAAGCGGGGTCCTTTTTTTGCTCATGGGAATGAGTACAAAACTCTTTCCTGTTCACTAAATAGCTGCCATATACTACCAACCCCCAAACCATTTTGCTAATCGTGTGGGGTTTTTTCATGGCCCTTTTTTTTCCCCTCCAGAACATGAATTCTTCAGTTATTGCAATTTAGTCAAAACATGTTTTTATAAATGTAATGCAGTTATTCTGAAAGAAAAAAACAACAAACAACATTTGTTTTTATAATCCAGTAAGTTTTAAATGCTCCAGTGTAACAGTACAATGTTACTATTCCCGCTGCCTTCTAGACCTGGATGCATAATCCTACATCCCTGACCTTATTGAACTTAGAATGATGAACATCGAACAACGATGAAAGAAAAAAAAAATTACAAGCAACAGGTTTGCTCTAATACTGGGTGAATCATGTTTCTTTTTGATTATGCCTGTTCACTCAAGTGTTAAGTATTTTCTGAATTATAGAACACACAACCTAGCTTCATCCCTTCTGGAAAGACAGGTACTAAATCATTTATAGGTTGAGTCATCCACCAAGCCACTTACACAAAGTAATCTGCTATCTTGAAGCTTTCAGCAGACTTTCAAATGAGCTCAAGGAATTACTTTAGATAAAACTCAGAAACACTGGGAAGCTGCAGAAATATATTCAAAGAAGCTCTAGTCTAAGGCATATTTTCTTTGAACAGGAAAACAAAGTCAGATATTAGTCAGCATTAGATGTACGTGGCTGAAAGTCCATGCTATAGTGGACTTGCATGTAAAGGAAATCAAAGTGTAAAGCAAAATTGTACGACTTGTTTAGAAGGGTTTTCTAAGGAAAAATTGACTTAAGTGATCATCCTGAGCTTGTGTGTGTGCATGTGGGTGTGCATTTTCCTAATACCCTTGAAGCTACCAGAGAATGATGACTACAGACTGTTGTGGGGGGGTGGAGGTGGGGGTTCGGTCAATGTGCCGAGGGCAAGGCTGCCGTTCAGAGAACCTGAGGCAGACTGGAGGACTGACAGGATCCCTGTGAAGTTCAGGAAGGACCAACGCAGAGCCCGGCAGCCGGACCACAGTAATCCCCTGCAGCGATACAGGGAGTGGCATCGCAAGGCTGTGGGAGACTCTCACGCTGCTGTGGTAAAGAATCACAGAAAATATGAGTCTTGGGCAGGAAATTGATAGCCCAGGGCCTTCAAGTGAAGAGGAGGAGGCAATATATTCTTCCATCATCTAGCTCAGACTCAAAATTGGTGTGTTTTCAATTGAGGAAGCAATTACAAACACTGACCAGAGTAGTGGTGACAAGTGACATTTAAGTGCAAGTAACAAAGGTGAGTGTGGCCAGAAAAAAGGACTACTTAAAAAGCCCAGAAATGTAGAGCAGCTCTTTTTCCATGTTAATTGAATGTGGCTTTTCGTTTGTTTTAAAAACGTATTTCATTGACAAACCCAATACAATCTTGTTTTTCCCCTATTCTTTGAAACCTATGCAACTGTGGGGAAAACTTTTTTCAATTCACGCTTCACTGGAAAAAGTTAAATTTTATCTGCTCACTTGATCATAAATATAACTGCATCTTTGTTATACTTGTAAATTCCTATGTTCTCTAAGGAAACTAATACAGACCTACACAAGCTGGGGAAAAAAAAAAGCATTTAAAGTCCTGTCTCAAACAGAAGACATGACATTTGAGGCCCAACGGAAGGCTACAGACCTTAGAGTCTCCAACTTAAGAACTGAACATCTGAAATTCTGTTTATAGTTGATTACCCTTCCAGAGAGGTGGAATTCGAAATCAAAGAGGAACTTTGCTAAATGTCCCTTAGAAGAAACTTCCTAGTAGAACTTCCTCCTTACAACGAAATCAGAAAACAAAGCAGGACAGAGCAACATCCAGAGTCAGTCATTGCCACCTAGAAGAAGAAACTGCAGACAAATTATAGAGGTAAGTATAACTCAAATGACGTGAGAGAAGAAAGATGAAAACATTTTCTGCTTCTTGTTTGGGGCAGAACTGTGACTGACTGCAGTGTCCATTAGTGTCCATGTTTCGGCTGGGATAGAGTTAATTTTCTTCCTAGTAGCTGGTACAGTGCTGTGCTTTGGATTTAGTAGGAGAATAATGTTGATAACACACTGTTGTTTTAGTTGTTGCTAAGCAGTGTTTATATTAAGTCAAGGACTTTTCAGCTTCTCATGTCCTGCCAGCGAGAAGCTGGGAGGGGGCACAGCCAGGACAGCTGACCCAAACTGGCCAGAGGGATATTCCATACCATGGGACGTCATGCTCAGCATATGAACTGGGGGGAGTTGGCCAAGGGGTAGTGATCGCTGCTCAGGGACGGGCTGGGCATCGGTCAGCGGGTGGTGAGCAATTGCATTGTGCATCACGTGTTTTGTATATTCTGTTATCATTATTATTATTTTCTCTTCCTTTGCTGTCCTATTAAACTGTCTTTATCTCAACCCACAGGTTTTACTTTTTTTTTCCGATTCTCTCCCCCATCCCACTGCGGGGGATGAGGGGGAGGGTGAGCAAGCAGCTGTGTGGTATTTAGTTGCAGACTGGGGTTAAACCACAACAAGTAGAAAAAGATTTACCACTGAAAATAATGAAGCAAAACATTGCCTAAATCTGTGAGAACAGACAGAAAAAGCACCTCAGATCTACACCATGATACTGTCTTGGGACAGCACCTGGCTCTGTGAAGTCAGCAGAGCACCTTGGCGAGACACTAAACCTGGATATTTGTTTTATTCTTGATTATACATTATCCGATGTAATAGACACAGAGCGTTGAAAAACTGTGTTTAAAAAAAAATAAAATCAAACAGACTTTCTACACTCAAGAATAGCATGCTGTTCTTTTAATCTCTCATTCAGAAAATATGGCTCATTTAATTACGAAAGTCTACATGTGTCAAGAATAATGTTACACTGACACAGTATTTGCCATTTATGTACCCCTGAAAAGGTAAAAACAAAATAAATACAAATCCTCTAATTAAGTGGGGCTGCCTGAACTGGGTCAGATATTTTGTCCTCTGAGCTGTATTTTTCTGTTGGAAATTCCATCTTATCTAAACTTACTAGCACGCTAAAGACAAATATCCAAAATTCTGATTTCACACACAGACAAGCATATGGTTATATTTCTAAACTACTTGCAAATTGTAAAATTAATCTTAACAACTCATCATTTTACACTGCATGTTCTTTACTGCGTGTTAGTACTCAAACACTGTAGTTATATAAAACTGCCTAATTATAACCCTGAAGAATGTTTTGAAAAGCTCTCTCTCTTTTTTTGAGCGCTACTATCCTTTAAACTGTATCGATTCTGTAGAAGGAAACAGGTCAGCAAGCGAGAACCAGTATCTGGCTTAAACTTACCAGTCCACTTCAGGGCAACGGTCAGACCCAGTTACCAGCCAGCATGAACTGTGGGGATGAGCAGCATGCGAGACTGCAGCTGGGAACGGATAACCTGCTGGTTACTGTGGGAGCGGGCTCGCGAGTCCTGCAGGCCACCGAACCACCCAGCAGGAAAGCACGAGTCATTAGTCTCAGGTATGGTTGGGTCCCTGGGTGGGGAAAAGGAGAAAATAGCTTTTGGTATCAAAGATAAGCCCTCCTTTTTTTTTTTTTTTTCTTTCCTTCTTTTTCTCTTTTTAATTTTCTAAGAGAAATCAGCAAAAGCCACCTTCAGAAAAAGAAAAAGAGAGATTTCCATGTGTTTTGGGACTGATTACTTACAGCGTAAGTACTTTTAGTGCAGAATTCTCAGTATGAACTAATGTCTATAATGCAGACGTTCAAGCACTGATAATGTGAATAGCATGCTGGATCAATATCTAGAATAAGATAAAGTACTAACAAGTTGTAATTTTTAGGCCTGTATGCGTGCTTACTTTGCACACAGTCATCATGAATCATGTAACGGGCTCCACGCAGCATCCCCGCTCTTATTTTCCTCACAAGGTACATGCAATGCATCTGGCACTGTACTGGTGCTATTAACAACCTGTTGCTGTGTATCTCAGTGGAAAGACGCTAAATTAAAGACTTCGAGGCTACCTCTTTAAACTTACGTTGCTTTACATTCCCACTAACACTGGTGACCACAGACAAGTATCAGTTTGTATGAATGTGATACTGCTCATATGAGACTAGATAAAATCCAACACGCTACGCCATGTTTCTATTTTTTCCAGTGTAATCTGACGTTCTTTCCTTACAGTCAGTGAGAGAAATGCGTGTCTTTAAGACATTTTATGTATGTATTCAAATCAGCGCTGTGCTCCTTAATTGTCCTTGAAATAGGTGTTAGTAAAATTCTGTAGGACGCTATTGCCGTTACAGCCAGTGGAAACATGTAGGAAGAAGAAACGCAACCATCAGTCTCAAAACATGAATCCATTCCTCAGACACCAGGATCGCTAATTATCATGTCAAGAACGTAAGATCGGAGCAACTGACTATGGAGCGGGTAGGAGAGGAACAAAACTTGCCATAATTCAGAAACAACATAAAGAGTTAAAATAATGCTTACTTTAATCTCTTCAAATAGATTTGCATAAATTAAAAGAAAGCCTTACCAGCAGAAACCATCTCTTTATAATAATTCATGTTAAGCCTCATGAACTAATGACACTGATTTCTACAAGAAAACAGGCCCTAAGATTTCCAGACAATATGTTGTCAGAGTAAATGGGTAGCTTATGGAGGTATCTGATGCTACTGAAAGTGCATCCCTGAATTGCATGTGTTAGTCTTGCATTTGACAAAATTCCAGGAGCATTTTCTGGGCACATTGTTAATGACTTCGTCATGTAAGGATTACTTTTATATTTTAAGGAAAAATGTTGTATAAATTCACAAAAGCTAATTTTGACAGATTACTAGGTATTTTGATACTTTTTTTTTTTTTTTAAATAAGGAAGAGCACAACTTCAGCATTATGAGCCAGAGGAACAATACGAGTTTGTTGGGAAATCTATCTATGGTTATATCTACTTTCACAAGTAGTGAGCGTAATATGTGTAGATTTCTGTAGCAAGACATTTGGTGCCAATGACCTGATGTCCACACTGTATGCGTGGGATAGAAACCCTGGACTAGCTCCAGTCTGGTCCTGTTAGCATTTGGATTGCATTAGGTATGCCGCTGGAACCTGTCTTCTGGTTTGTTTTTTATGTAAAAGAAATCTAGTTCGTATTCCAAGACTGCTCCATAGTACAAGCCGAAGTGGTAAGCAGAGATAACAGGAAAATTAATTTCAGAAGTTCATTAAAATGCTAACGTGGATACATACAGAACCAAAGGTCAGAAGAAATTCAGTCCCAGGCATTTAGTCAAAAAGTTCTGGATATAAGTCTTCTCACTCCCTCCTCACCCACGTGTACCTTTCCCACAACATATTTTAGCCCGTCAACGCAAATTTTTAATCATTTTTTCCAGCCTGGTTTCCTATGCAAGTGCATGGCCAGTGTGTGTCTCTGTCTCCATGCCCCTAAATCAGAACATATTTCAATCAAATCATATAAAAGGGTAGGGGTCTTGAAAATACAAAAATCTTGTGCTTTTCATGAAAACAAGCAACTGAGAAACTCCTCCCGTTCCTGTCTGCCCCCCATGCCCTCCAGAGCTCAATGACAGTATTAGTCTCACGAGCATCCCCACGTGAAGGAGCAGTAGGAAGCCGCCAGGCTTGCTTTGTTGCAGACTGAGGGTTTCTCAGGAGCCAGAGAAGTAAGGGAAGCTGCCTACCAGGGTGCTGGGTAAGCACATGGAGGGGTGGCGTGACTAAGGGGGTAAAGGCTGAGTCAGATGCATCTGTCTGCCAGGCTGGAGGATCCTGAGCTCATTTGCCCCAGGATTTTCTGAGGAGATGGGGAAACGGGAGGACGGAAGGGAAAAGATAGCCTAAAATGGAAGATATGAATTTTCTCTGCCTCTCTTTGGTATCAGAGTCTGGAATCTAGAGCAAGTCATCTCATATCAACCGTGCTAATTCTACTACTATTGTGCAGTAAAGTCTTGTCACACAGTACTGAAAAATAGTGTGGGTTTGGTTTTTTGGTTTGTTTGTTTTTTGTTTTTTTTTTTTTTTTTCTGATTCGTGTAAACTGTTTTTAGTATTCCTGACTTATCCTATCAGAAGTTTGATTATTAAATAATTAAAAAACCAAGGTACAATGTGTTACAGAATATCCATTTAGGGATGGAAGAGGATTTTAATCTTTGATATGAGAGAAAAAAATATTCAAGAGTAAGACAAGAATATTAGAAACAGCTGCTACTCATGTAATTATGGAATAAAGCATTTAACCTTGTTTTCTTCTTCAGACGTAACTATAATAAAAGATAGACATTGTGAATATGAAAACAACAGTAGGACTTTGAGGTGTTCTTTTAATATTTCAATAGAGATGAAAAGTCATAGAGGTAATAAATTAAATATAAACCTACTATTTATTTAAAGATTAAACACCATTTGTGTTCCAAAAGATTTTTCAACTGAAGTCTTCAGGATCTGTGGAAATTTTCAGAACCTAATTTTTCCTTTCTATTTAGAAAGAAGACCGAGTACACAAAAATATTAGGTATTTTCTGCATGCTAGAAACTTAGCTGGTTAGTCAGCACTACTGAGCATGCTTTTAATTTTCTGTGACCTACCTAGAAGGAAACTTAACACTTCATTAAAAAAAGAAAACAAAAGAAAGCTCGTCTAGCTGTCGCTTCTGCCAGGGACTCCTCCCTTCCCATTCCAGCCGAGAACCGCAGCCGGCTGCTGCACTCGGACAAGGCACGTAGCAGGGCAGACGAATTAGAAGTCCTGCAACCCATTTTCTGTTTCTTGCAACAAAGTTGCGGTTCACCTGCAAAGCCATGCAGTAGCTACACATGCTTACACTGAATTAAGTTAATACTCTCACCTATAAGTAGCTTTTTTTTTTTTTTTTTTTTTTTGTAACAGAGAAACAAAGTTTCCTGGTGACAAACTGTGTGACCCCATGGTGCACTCAGCGCTCTCTCTCCTGGCAGTGCCGGAGGCTCGGAAAACAGGTCACAGGACTTCAACACCTTTGCTACCAAAAACCTTGTGCTTAGCGAACACACAGGCAACAGGAATCACTTACTGGTACCCTGCACACCAACGCTGCTTTAACTAGAGTGCCGCCACCACCTCGACTGAACTTTCCACCATTCTTTGAGGTTCATTCCCTAACAAGTATGACACCTGAATAGTCCGCCTCATCTTCCACCTCAGAACTGGCAGCCCCCAGCACAGTCAGATCCCTGCAGGCTGCCATGGACAGGCTACGGAGCATAACACCAGAGTGAGATACTTCTGGGCCTGCTAAATTCACATCCTTTTCTCAACTGCGTATGGTGCTTTTGAGAGGAGCTCAAGGAAGGCTCCAAGAGTTCTCCTCACATCACAGATCACTCAGCCACGTTCCTTTAAGGTGGTCCCTTTGTGTCCTTTGTATAACTACACCTAAACGCATACAGGTGAGTCCCAGCAGCTGTTACCAGCTTTGGGTCTGGGGAGATTTAAATTACAGTGGGGTTAAACTTAGTTTTGTTTTTCCAAGTTTTCAGAAGAGGCAACGTAGCTGAAGTTGGGCAGGGCATAAAATACATCAAGGTAACGCTGGCATTAATGTTTTGTTGCCAGTGGAATTGACTTCAGTATGTACTGCAAAGTACATCTATCTCTGCGGGACAGATCTTTTTGGTTTGTAAACCACAGAGTTTATCTAGCCTGTAGTCTTAAATCCTATTTGCACACTAGTCACAGAAACTCTGACTGAACTCCAGGTTTCATGTCCAATTGGTGAGACTACTGCTTAGGAAAACACTTTTACTTAAAGGTGAGCAAATTTAATGATGGCATCACCAAGAAACAAAGCACCATACTACACCGTTCGTTTTCCCAGTGCAATGGCACTTCTGGTATGGAAATACAGAATGCTAAAACAATTATCAGTATGGAAATGCAAAATGCTAAAGCAATTACCATTTTTAGCATGGTCAATGTCTTAAGCTTCCCATCAGCTTCACAGGGACCAAGATTTCACCTGTTTTTATATTTACAGATGTATTTTCAGAACAGAAGTAGGAAAAGATACTAGGGGAGAGGAGCTTGAGGGTAGATCAACTCGTCACATTTTTCTCATCATCTTCCTACAGTTGCTTTCTCTCAAAAATCTGACCTTATTTCTGTTAATTTTTTTTTCCAGAATGATTTTTAAGAAATTTCTCACAAAAAGTATTTGAATACCAGTGAGCAATTCCCTTGATTTTTTAGAAAAAATTTGTTCAAGTAATGTTGACAGCTGTCCTCTTTTTCCCCACGTGGCTTTTTTGTTTATTCCCCCTCCTTCTCCTTCCACAGCTTACAGGTAATTCCCCTTTTCCTCCACGTCACCTGCTAATCTCTGTTCTGCTTTCACTCAGTCTTCTCCCTTTCATCTTTTTATTCTTGTCCTCTCTGACCTACTTCAGAAACAAACTCCTATTTTATCTCTTCATAACATCCAAAAGTTGTTCTCCTCTCCACCCTGCACTGTTTGTGGTGAACTTTCAAATTCTATAGTTGAATGTTAACAGATAGTTGCCTTCTGGTGATGGAACTGAATTGCTGCCTCAACTCAGAATTAATCTAGATTTGTACAGGTTTAAATAGCCCACTTAATCCCACCAGTCTTTTGGAAGTCCAGGCAGTGCACTCAGCCAGATGTTGAACGGCAATGTCTTTGCAGGCAGGCAGGCAATCAAAACCAGGAAGCCCTGACCCAGATGGGTCCTGAAAACTAGGACAGTTCTAGTTTAAATGAACTAAATCTATATTCAACTGTCTAAAACACATTCCATTCATATTTTAGGCCTAAGAATATTTGAAAGTGTGTTGAAGTATGCTACCATATTTCACTTCAGCCCTTAAAACAAAATCACTCGGGCAGCAATTGATTTTCAAAACAGAGTCAGGCCGGTCTGAGTCCCAACACACCATGCCCATCTTCAGGGGACCACTGCTGATGAGAAGGGGAAGGGAAAAAAAAAGTAAAAATCAACAGATACATGATGACAGTTCTCACATATAATTTAAACCAGAAGAGAACTAAAGTAAGGATTAAACGCCTCTAACATTGCTGAGTTGTTCTGCAAGCTGTACTGAATTTGGGAACTAAAAGGCAAACAGATGCTCAATTTTGTTAGTTCTGCAGAGATGCTCCTTCATTCAGTATTTTGAACATTAGGCAATAATTTACTTACCATGACCTATTATACTCACCATATGGATTTAAAAAAAATACAAAATCAGTAGTATCACCAGTTGGTCATCTCCCTTGTAACACATGCTGCTAACCCATACGCCTTTGCGTTTATGAGATCAGTTTGCTTCTTCTAGGATCATTCACTGGGATCAACTGCAAAACAGCTAATCTTCCATCTATAAGATTATTTTTAATGAATGCATTAACGACTTTATGCAGAAATACATCTACCTGTATAATCGGTTAACATGAACAGATGAAAAGTTGATAAAGGATGCAGTGTTATAAAAAAATACAATAATATTTTGTTGCTTATTACATTACTGGTTAACTGATATGAATATAAAACTCCTTTTTAAAATAGAAATGCCTTTGAGAAATAACAAGAATAAAGAGCCTTTAAAAACATTTTATGAAGCACATTCTACATAGAATATTATATAGACACCTAGAAGGGAAAAATGTTATTTAAAAAAAAACAAAGCAGACTAAATTTTTTTAATCAGAAAACTAACCAGTTTTTACACAAAGATTTTAGATTTTTAAGAGGAAAAAAACATTTACTTTTCTGAAAATATCAACTTTCAAAAAAACTATAATTTACAAATCAGACAAAGATGGAAAAAACTATTTAATATTACTATGCTAATTGTCAAAGAAAAAACAGGAAAAACCCTGTGCAGTATTGACTAGAATCATCAGTTTGAATCCCTAGTGTGCATACTCTGTAATCATAGTTCAAAAAAACAAAATAAAATAAAAAAAATCAAATCTGTAGAGTAGGTGATGAATAGTTACTTTGCTGACTCATTCCAGATGTATACACAAGTTCCAACAAAGGGAGCGCCCATGACTGAAGACAGGGACAGACCAAAAACCCTTTTAGAGTCATCTCTTCATTCAACCTGCTAACTACGGGACAATCAAGTGATCAGGCCCAGTCAGCATGGGTTTATGAAAGGCAGGTCCTGCTTGACTAACTTGATCTCCTTCTATGACAAGGTGACACACTTACTAGATGAGGAAAAGGCTGTGGATGTTGTCTACCTAGGCTTTAGTAAAGCCTTTGACACTGTTTCCCACAACATTCTCCTGGAGAAACTGGCTGCTCATGGCTTGGACGGGCGTACTCTTTGCTGCGTAAAAAACTGGCTGGACAGCCGGGCCCAGAGAGTTGTGGTGAATGGAGTTCAATCCAGTTGGCGGCCGGTCACGAGTGGTGTTCCCCAGGGCTCAGTATTGGGGCCGTTCTGGTCAATAATCTTTATCAACGATCTGG